>NC_134691.1:295720586-296036211 GCF_050947455.1 Rhinoderma darwinii | reverse complement strand
AAAAAAACTGAGCTTTTCTTTCAAAAATAATGACATTTCTAAGTGACCCTAAACTTTTGAACGGTATAAATAAACGTAGATGGAAGCATTGGAATATCAAGGCAGAGAGATTTATATTCAATATCTGAAGCTTTTTTCTTAAAACTCATTGAGGGTGGTCATTTACAATTAATATCAGATGATTCGGACAGTATTTCTTATGTTACGCTTAAAGCCATATTGTGAATGGTATTAAAGAGAAAGTTTAGTATTTTAGTAATAAAACCTAGAGAAGACAAATCTAGAAAGTGACAGAGAAGTTTTGTTTCCAAAAAGAATCCCCAATGCTTTACCTGGTCAATGGTATGGAATATGTTATAAGCAGCTCCTCTTGCCACTGAGAAAGCGTCAAGGTGAGAAGCGGCCTGACCAACACAATAACTGCTAAGGACAACACTGAATAAAACCTGAATGGAAAAACATCAAAATAAAAATACACTACGTAACTCATTTAATTACATAATGCTGTTAAGAAATAATTTTTTATGAAATTATTATGTTGTTGACCCAGGGATTTATGAAGACTGGTGCAAAAGAAAAGTGGAGTCGTTGCCCATAACCTGTGAAAAATGAAAGGTGAAATCTGATTGTTTGCTGTGGGAAACTACTCCCCTTTTTCTTTGCACCTGTTTTCATAAATCTCCCCTTATGACCTTTGTAATCTGAAAAAAATAACAATTAAAAAATAAATAAAACTAATTTTAAGATATTAGAAGGTATGTCAGCAATCTTGAGACTTGCATTTTGGGACTTTGGAATAGGTCTCCGGGAGGCGTACATTATACTGCAGTGCTGTAACTTTCCAATTATTTTTTTCTTAATACATTTTGTAAACTCACCACAAGTACATTTCCGATAGTATATCCGTTTTCTCCCAATATTAAGACTGATCCATACCAAAATCCAAGTGCATAAGAGGCATAAATAATAAAGTACATAAAACCAACAGCCAACTGAGAAGTAATGGCCTTTTTTATTCCAATTTTTTTGGCCTCTCCCAAATTATTTGTGTATCTGAAAATACAAGAACACATTACTTAAATAACGCATTACTTTTATCAGAAACGTTATAATATGTGCACATATGTGACTTCTGTACCTTTGTATTTCTTTCTTCTGTCCTCCAAATGCAACCACAGTCCGTATTGATGAAAGAACCTCTTCGGCTACAGCTCCAGCTTTTGCATAAGCTGACAGCTCCTTACTAGTCAGTGATACCACCATCTAATAAAAATGTCATAAATATTAATTGGGACAAGCATGATCTCAATCATACTCCATATTACATAATGTTCTTGAAGCATTTCTCAAAAGCAGAAACATAATAAAATAATTTTGCTTTCCTAATAGTTTACATAACAATACTACAGCTTCTGCATAGGCAGACAGCGCCCCCTAGAATAAGAAAAACCATGATTAAGTTTGCAATAGTTTATTCAAGTACAATTCAAGACAGATCATTTTTAGGTGTGGATCATATTATAGGCCTGCGTATTCAGAGTTTGTCTAGGATTAGAAAAATGTCCCCCAGAAAAACAGCTCTGCTCTTGTCTATGGGATGTGTATGTTATTGTAGCTCATTCCCTGTCAAGTGAATGTGGCTGGGCTACAATTTTAGGCACAGTCCATAGACAACAGTAGCGCTCTTTTTAGGAAAAAAAAAGTATGGTTTTTTTTCCAATCCCACACAATCGTTAAGGTTTCTTTTATTTGGCACCTAAATCCTTTCAAAATCTTAATTTAGTATTATGACAATTCATTAGCTTCACAGCATTGCTACATATTATAAAGGCCAGCATAGTACTTTGTAGCCCATGATGAATACCTTATTTAGTGAAACTTTTCAGTAATGTCTAACAAAATTAAGGGTCAAGATACTTTCCTATACACGAGTATATTCGGAGTGTATATATATATATATATATATATATATATATATATATATATATATATATATGTATATATGAGATTAAGAAGGGCATTTGTTAGGCTTCATTCACATCTACGTCAGGGTTCCGTTCTGACGATCCGTCGAAGCTTCCCGTCAGAACGGAACCCTGACTAAAACAAACGGAATGAATAACACAGTCGACTACGGTATTGATTCCATCAAAATGACGGAACCCTTACACAACTGAGACAAACAGAAACCATTTGCACCGGATCCATCACCATTGAAATCAATGGTGATGCAAACGGAAACCTATTGTATCCATTTGTTTCAGTCAGGGCTCCGTTTTGACTGACAGCTCCGACAGAACATCAGAACGGAACCCTGACGCAGATGTGAACGAAGCCTAATGGTGTTTTCACCTAACAACAAGGGCCCCGTGGTAGTTAACAAAGCTATTATTATCGGAGCGATCTTAGATTACAGTTCAACATCGTATTTTATATTTATTTTACATCGTTATTTTTTTTTAAATATTTTTATTATAATATTGTTTTCTTTCTAATTGTTATTATTTCTGTTATTGATATCACATTTAGGAGTTACATGAGTGGCAGCTGTATATCCTTTATGTAAGGTAATTATGATTGTTTGGTATTTTAATAAATTGGAGATTATCCGTTTCAAATAAGTGGCCCGGAGAGCCTTTTTTTGGTATATTATTTTCCATTTTCATTAGTCTCTGTGGATACTGCATCTTATTTATAGGTGAGACCTATAGCTGAGCTGCTCAAACACGACTACTAATATCTAGCAAAAATATAATGGCCTGTTACGAAAATTTTATAGATAGATTAAGAAATATTCTGCTGTTTTAAATGTAACATCTAAAAATTTAAAAATTATAATTGGACATTTTACATGAAGATCCTAAATGCACTGAGTCTACTCACCAGTGCAAACCTCTGTCATATATTTAACACATTAACTAAAACAAAATTGAAGGCTTTACCTTGGAACAAATGGCGGTTGAAATTGCCACCAAGGGACTCGTGGCCAATATAACCAGGGCTAGTTGCCAACCTTTGACTATTCCAATTACTAGTCCTCCTACACAGGTTGTGACGTTCTGCACAAGATGTCCAACTTTATCTCCTATTCCATCATTGATCTTGTTGACATCTCTACAAAAACAATTATTGCAATAAATAATATATAGACTAATAAAAATGTGTCAAGAAGACTAGTATAAAACAATGGGTCTCTTACTCTGTAAGACGAGTGTTAAGTTCTCCAGATTTGGTAACATCAAACCAACTCATTTCTTGTGACAAAACTGAATGAAAAAACATTTTCCGCATCCTCCTTGTCTGTCTTGCTGCAGCTAAAACCCAAAAAGAAACTTGGACATAGCCACAGAGTAAAACAGCTGCTCCTATTCCCACGTAGTACAAGGAAAACCTGGTGATGCAAGTAATATTATAATAGATACAATTATAACAAAATATTGCTAAAAAAGATATTTGTCAGAAAATACTTACACGGTCATCTGTTCAGGTAGCGGTTTGAACTTTTTACATGCAGCTGTTGAAAAAAATAATAATCTGTGTTGTATTGTATTGTCTTGTAATTTAGCATGGGTTAAAGGGGTTTTTCCAGCCGATGATAGGTGATAAATATTAGCTCGTTGAGGGTCCAACTGCTCTCACCTGTGTTCATACCATCCATAGAGTGGAATGGAGCGGGACCACTGCTCCGTACAACTCCATAAGGCTACATGCGCACACATTGCGTTTTTAGGTGCGGTTTTTACATTTCGATGCAGAAATAGATGGAGTTTTATGCTGCGGATTTTGGTGTGATTTTTTTTCTAATCTTGTCAGATACAATTCGCAGGGGGAAATGCAAGATTAATTGATATGCTGCAGATTTTAAAATACACACCGTATGTCAATTTAAAAGCGGCAAATCCGCACAAAATACGCATCATGTGCATTTGGCCTTAAACAGCTTTCAGGCTGCATAGGGGGATTGTCACTAAATTGAAGGTAAAGGTAAATTGACAATTTCCTTATTGAGCCAGCCTCCAAGTGCTATGATTTATCAATATATTGACTGTATCACTGTGTGCTTTCTTTTCTTTACTGCTATAACAAGGTTTTGATACCAAGAAGGGTCATAGACACCTTACCACTTATGATTTGGGTCTTTTCTTTTTTATACTTTAATTCAACACTATAATTTATTACTTTTTTCTTTATTCAAGACCATAAATAGGGAAATGGCAAGGAATTTGTACTGTTTTTATATATTTTTTGCCATAATTTTTTTAAGTAAGTAGGGGTGTGTTTGCTCCCCTTCACAAAATTATTACAGTTCTGGCTGCCTGCCGCTGCTCTTACTGAGAGTTTACAGCATATGGATTTATACAGCTACTAATGAACTCAATGGTCCCTGTATGAGACTGTATGCTGTGAGATCTCTGTAATAGTGGCTGCAGGCACCCAGAATGTTCTCATTTATGAGGAGAAGCAAGGGATATGGAGCTCCATACAATAAAAATGGAGATCATATGTCCCATAAAGATATTTGGAGTAGTTTTTGAGTGGAGTGTTGTGGGCCTAAACAATGCCCTGGTCCGTCAGGCTGTGCCCAATTAACTTGAATGGCCAGTTTGCTCCTGGAGGGAACCCTATGGTTTCTACTGAAAAGTTAAATGGGGCTATTTGCTCTAGACAACCGCTTGTAATATGCCTTAGAGTGCCATATTTAGCTAGAACAGGGACCCCTTTGAGAACTAAAGGGTTTTTACATCTCAAATTTACAGATGGGCTGGGAAATACTGGAGATAAAACTATGTTTTGCCTATTTTGGCTCCCCAGTTAATAGAAGAGCCACAGTCTGAGATGGATATGCCTGTAGAGTTTATATATATTTTTTTCAAATAATCATAAATGATGTGTCAGAACATGTCAATAGTTTGGTAATTCTAAAAAAAATAAATAGCATAAGTCTTACTTGTATTTTGTATTGATGAATTATAACATACAATGCTATCTGTCATGTCACCAAACACAATAAGCATTAGTGGCTGGCATAAACCATTTCCAAATGCTCCAAGAAATCCAGTAATTATGTAGAAAATATCCAGTCGATTCGCATATCGAAACTAACAATAGAAGAGGATAAACACTCAATAGTTTACAACTGCAAATTTCCTTAAAAGAAAAATAACAATAGTCATCTAAAAAGGCTCTTCTGTGTACATTCAGAACATGGAGAACTTCCCTAATTGATTACTTCTTTGCAGAATTATCAATACTGACAGACCAAAAATGAGAGGTGAAAGCTGCACAACCGTCTCATACAAGCCAAAACTCCTTGCCTAAATAAATGGAGTAATGGTATGTTGATGTCTAGTGATTTGTTTCTGCTACCTAGAGAATACTGCCATTGCGACTGACGATGATCAAGAAAGTTGCAATAATCAAAATTACCACCATGGATGTGATAAAATGTTCTCTGCTTATCAGCAATGTGTATTACACAAAAATATGTCATAAAATGAAACTGCTTTCTACAGCTTCTCTATTTATAATCAAATTTAGGCAATTTGATTAGCTTCAAGAAGTTTTCTTATGAATCATTTGTTAATAGTGGTTTTAAAGTAGTTTACAGTGTTTCTAGCTTAAAGAAGCTCTGTCACCAGTTAATAATTGTTTTTTATTTTGAAAAACAATTATTTTTGAGCAAGTTATGAACAATTTTATATTTATGCAAATTAGTTTATTAATGCCCAACTGGGCGTTTTTTAACTTTTGACCAAGTGGGCGTTAAGTAAAGAGAAGTGTATGACGCTGACCAATCAGCATTACACTTCTCTCCATTCATGGCCAGCTTCTTTCACTGCACAGCATGATCTTGCAAAAATAGACATCGCGTCCTGGCTGTAGGAAAAGTCTATTCACTCTCAAGACACTTCGGTAAAGTTAATGTGTGAGTAAGTGACAGCACAGCGTGATCTCGCAAGATCACGCTATGCAGTGAAAGAAGCTGGGCTGGAACAATGAGAAGTGTATGACGCTGATTGGTCAGTATCATACACTTCTCTTTACAACGCCCACTTGGTCAAATGTTAAAAAATGCCCAGTTGGGCATTAATAAACTAATTTGCATAGATATAAAACTGTTCAAAACCTGCTAAAAAATAATCATTTTTAAAATAAAAACCACTGTTGTTATCTACATTACAGCGCCGATCAGATTATGTAGGAGATAGGGCACTTATAATGTGGTGACAGAGCCTCTTTAAGCAAAATATTTTCTTTGCTTCGCTGTGACCTCCTTGGTGCTGCTACTAATCTGGGCTTCTGGGGGAGGTGCTCTGGGCAGAATCGATTTCCTTCCTTGTTATAGTCCCTTCTGACTTCCCTGCAGAAGGAAAGTTTTCAGTTCTACTGCCATGCTACTACAGAGGCTCTGCTCCTTCCCTGACAAGCTGGGCAAAAATCTATTTCTATTAGCTGCCCTGTAGTGAACAGTGAATCACTATGCAGAGAACTGGCTGTGGGGAGAGTTACTGAGTATGCATGTACATTAGCACTTAGCTCATGAGGTGGACATACACATTGTTATATACTTTGAACACCAGGTAACACCATACTATGTAAGTAAATGTCTTAACTCTTCACTAAATTATTTTATTATGATCTATACAATGAATATGATATTTAATGATTGGACAACCTATTTAAAGTGAACCCATCACATTGAATCTGCTGCTTTCTCTACAGACAGCTTGTTATAGAGCAGGAGGAGCAGAGCAGATTAATGTATAATTTAGTGGAAGAAGATTTTGTATTACATAGAATGTACTAATAGAAATCCCTGCTTTCTCTGGAATTATGAGTCCAGTGGGCTCACTCAATGATTGACAGATATCTCTGTGTGAGCGTGATTGTAACAATACCCGTCAATCAGGACTACCCCATGGACATCTAAGCTTGTAACTTATTCCAACATTAATAGTTTTATGAATAGTTTAATGAAAAGGAAACTTTATAAATGTGAAATGTAAAATGTAATATATTTTTCAGGATGCCATAAATAAATACACTTATTTACTTACAATTTCTAATGGTCCAACTGTCTTTGGTTTTTCTTTTTGTGTTTTTTCTTTATGTTCCCTAGGAAGAAAATATTGAATGATTTGTTAATGAATTGTGTGAATAGCCAGATAAATATATATCATTATTTCCACCCCAATATACAAAGAAAGGCTATTTAGATTGCATTTCATCTCTTTCAATATCATTAGCTGTGTTTTATCTTTTTGTATATATTGCTGTAATTTATATGTATTTTTATGTATGTATTATGCACCGCAGTTGCATATTTTATAGCTAAAATATGAAGTGGATAAAAAAGAAGTATAACCTGTTCCTTTTTACCCTTCCACCACTTAAAGGGAACCTGTCACCAGCATTTCACCTATTAAACCAGCAATACCTGGTGTTAGTGGGTGAAAAATCCTTTCTATATAACCTATAATTGTCTTCTTAGTCGGCTCTGTAGCTTTAGTATTCAGTTTTTTAGTGTTCCCACACCGTATGCTAATGAGCATAAAAGAGTCAGATCTTTGTTTGAAAAGAGTCAAATCTTCATTTGAAAAGAGTCAAATCTTCATTCCTCAAGTCTTTCCGCGTTTACCCCGCCTCCTTACTTTTGATTGACAGCTCCTCGCCTTCCCCCAGCACACAAAATCCCACGCTTGTGCATTGATGTCCTCTTCTGGTGTGTGCGCACAACGGGACACCGGATTATTACAATAAAAAGCGCAAAATATTTGCAGACCATTATTTACAGTCGGAGGAGGAGTTTAGAAGAGGGGATAACGGCAATGAACTTTTGATAGCAGCGGCCAGTGAGGGATATGTAAAGTTCAATACGTGAAATGCTGGTGACAGGTTCCCTTTAAGGTCCCTGGCATTAGCTGCAAAAAAATGCATCAAAAACTGCACCAAACTACCATATGTCAACCTGGCATAAGTTCTTCTGGCATTGGGTGAAATCACGCACCCTATGCTGAATCATTTTATTCATTTTATCGCTTTTATTTTTTATTTATTTTTTATTTTTTATTCAATACAATATAAAATTCCATACAAGTAAGGAATAAAGAAAATACAATTATGCACATTTTTACATTTTCCCCCTACTCCCACCCCCACCCTCTCAAGACCGATCTTGGTAAAACAAAAAACAAAAAGAACAAAAATTCTTACCACTCCCCCCAATAGGTTTTGCAGTGTTTGCCTTGATTATAGATTTTCTCATATTTCATTATAATTTTTACATTATTTACCCAAGCATTAAACTCCGGTGGGGAACTAGATATCCACTTTCTAACTATTAGTCATTTTGCAATAAATAATAGTTTTATTAATCCACATTTTTTTTCCTTACAAATTTTTAATTTGGAATCATTTTATCGCTTTTATGATTTTCCAAATCACTAAAGATGATCTGTATTTTTTAATGTTTTGTCAATCCTGTAGTTTTCTCCTGTATGAAACACCTGCATTGATAGAATTCCATAAGGTACTCTAAAGTTGACTAAACAATAAATTAGTCCTTCTCAAACTGTGACCTGGGCCTCACTAGTGAAGCACAGCTGGGGAGGCAGTTTTGATCAAAAAAATATATATATTGCTGCACAGGCCTTTTTATAGTTTGCATCAATCCCTGGTTTAGCACCATAACTGATTTATTTTGTACTTATGTTAAGTTATACTGGGTTCAGGAGACACATTTTCAGGCCAAGGCTTTATCATGGCCTGGCTTGAAAGGCCCTAGTAGAAAAAGATTGTGAAGTTGTGCACTAGAGAATCATGGTTGGTCTGAGAAGGTTGTCCTTGTGGATAATGACACCATTTACAGGTCAATCTCTGCTAGGCTGTTACCTGGGCTGGGATTCTATTGAAAAACCTGAGAAAACACCTCACATAGACTTCCCACAATCTGGATGTAATTGATCTGAGCATGCCCCCCAAAAAAACATCTGTTTGTTATAAACAACATCCAAAAACGACCTAAAAAATTCCAACACAGCAAATTGACTTGTCACACAGATATCTGCTTTGTGTCGCCACCTGTCACGTTTTTGAGTGTCACGTGATAGTTGGCAGAAAATTATCTAAATTGCACTTTACATCCAACATATATATATATATATATACAGAGATTGGTATGAAGACCACGTGGACAACACCATGAAAAGGCCTTCACATGGGAACATTATACCGGTCCTACTCCCGGGAGTATGGTGTGGGGTGTCATAATGTAGGGTAGACCCCTCTAGTCTTCATTTCAGGTACACCAACAGCTTGGCGTTAAATTGATTTGGTCAGGGAACCTGTGGTACAGCTATTTCTCCCAAGTGTACTAGAAACTATTTTTCAACAGGACAACGTCAGGCCGCATGTTGCTTGTGCTACTGTGAGCAGCCTGCGTGGCCTAAACATGCTACCATGGCCTGCAGCGTCTCCGGACTTGTCTCCCATCGAGCTTGTCTGGTACGTCATTGGTCAGACTATGCAAAGGGAGCTGCCAGCAGCCAATCTTGATGATTTGCGCACCCAAGTGCATTCAGTGTGGCATAACATTCCTCAGACAACCATTAATAACCTAATTGATAACATGCCAAGGCGTGCAAGTGTGTTTATTTCTGCGCGTGGCGCTCATACCCGATAATGAATAAATCAAGATGTTTGGAATATTTTGTTTTCATTTTTTTCACATTTGCATATCAGCAACATGTCTATCAATCCTGTGATTTCCACAATTCCAAAACTTCTTCTTCTTGGTGTTGCAATTTCAATGTTGAGGAGTGTAGATAGATAGATAGAAATGTAATAGTTGTCAATTGTGTTTACTGTACCTGCGAGTGTCTATTGCTTCTTCCAGTAATATTTCTGTGTTGGGATAATTGTTATTATCCTTTGTGTTGGGGTCTTTAACTTCAGTCATGTTTTCACTTAAGTTGCACAACCAAGCAAACCACTATGTGGAATAAAAGAAATGAGAAATATTTGGTCATCTAGAATTGGTAATATGATATTGCACTTCATCTTACCTAAAATACCGTTAATACAATATTGTATGAATTTATGGAATGCTGTTACTTGTAAATTTATACATTCGTAATACAGTCACTGAAACACTCAAATTTTGAAAAGCGACATTCCCTAAAGACAGAGATTATTGTGTTCTATTTTTCTTTTGTGTTTTATTCACTATTGCTATACAGAATGCTTCTGAGATTTATTTAATTTTTTTTTATCTAAAAAAAAAAATCCCCCCCAAAAAATCGAGCTTTAGTACAAATGACACACTATAAAAAAAAATTATAATATATGCTATAATCTTAGGCTATTGCTGTGTTAATGTTCTCCAGCCAACCAGAGATCAAATATGTTGAAATAAAATACATGTATTTATGTCAAGTAAGCTACAAATCACTGTAAAATTTTGTAAATATTAATGGGGTGACAAAAACTCAGATAATAATGATTATATTGATTGTGATGTAAGAATTATAGAATACATTTGAAAGACTTAACTACCTAAATTATTATCAGACTCAATTCACACCACGGTTTCCAAACAGTTGACAACATCTGTCTAGAACCAAAAATTTGGTGTACGGACGTATACTTTACAATATCCATAGACATCTGTAGTCTAGACACATACTAAAAGTCTCTCCCTTATTGATGAATTTGATATATATAATTATTTTGCATTAATTGTATCTGATGGTCTTTGTCACCTGATGTATTTCATGCATATTTAGCTCAATTTATTGGTTGGATGTATTTGGATGTTTTTTTTACTGAAATATTTAAGTATTATGAATTTTACTCAGTTGATTATTAGTGATTATTATTGACCACTGAAGAAATCTGGGGGGAAATCCATTATTACTGCAAACCCTACACCATTGACCTTATTGCTAGATCCAACAAGACAGGTGTTCACCATCATTTTTCAGTTGCTGTTTGCAATTCTGTACCATTCCCGTGTCATGTGGATCACCACTAAATTGGATTCCCCTCTGCCATATAATAGTCTGACAGATGATAAACCCAGAAGCGAGTGAAAAATATTTTCTATAGACTGTGTTAAGAAAATGTTGACTTTGGGTATCTCTGAACTGAACAGAATATTTTTGCACAACATCTATACAATCCCACATTTGATAAAGACCACCTAAAAGGAGATAACCATAGACATGGAAGGACAGATTCTCAAAAGCATGGGGTCACTGGGGTTTGTTTTGGACCTAACGGACACACTGTCTTCTGTATATCCTATGCGAGAGATCTGTGCCCCCAACAATGACAGATAATTGCAGGTCTAAAGTATGAGATATTCCTCTAGATTTCGGAATAGCGGACAATTATTAAGCTTAGAAGAAGTGGAATAAGAAGCTTTAAGTCCCTAGAGGGGAAGTTGAGGTTTGCAACTTAGATTTAAAAGTTAAATTTGAGATCCAAAATTTACAAGAATAATTTTAGAACCTGATGTAACTTATAAAGGCAAGTGACAGGGGACTTGGTATTTTATTATGTTAAATATGATGTCCAAGTAACTCAACTTCCAATACAAAAGCAATAATGATTTTAATAAGGATCAGATCTGAGAGGAATCCACTCACATGTACTTCTGATGGTGGATAGAATATAATATTTTGAAAAGCCAACCACCATTAATGTCATACAAAGTAGCTAGAGCAGCCCCATGTTATGGAGTCCACTAACAGTACGATCCCTCGAAGAGAGGATTACCAGGATAATTATAACATGTCATTTTATTTGATTGTTCATAAAGTTGCTGATTTGCAGAATTTTTTACAATATCAAAATTGTTAAAAAACAAACAAAAAACAAACAAACTGTCACACGTTAAATTAGTAAAGTGCCATACATTAGAATAGTAAATATCCATTATGGTTCTAAATAATAAATAATCTATTAAACAAATAGATATACTGTAGATCTATTTGGAGGCAACTATTAGGGCGGGTTCACACATAGCGGAATTTCACTTAAATTCCGCTGCGGACACTCCGCAGCGTTAATCCGCAGCGGAGCCGTTTCTCCATTGACTTTCACTTTAATTTAGCAGTGTTCGTTTACACGATGCGTACAATTCCGCTGCGGAGCATAGGCTGCGGAGCGGAATTTGTTGTCCGCAGCATGCTCTGTCTGTTGCGGAGCAGTGGCGGACTGGTTGCGGACTCATGGCGGAATTTCTCCATTGACTTCAATGGAGAGTCAAAATTCCGCAATGAAGTCCGCAGATCTTATGTGTGCTGCGGAGCGTATTGTTTTTACTACCATGACATTTCTTCATTCTGGCTGGACCTATGTATTTCTAGGTCTACAGCCAGACTGAGGAAGTCAATGGGGCTCCCGTAATGACGGGAGCGTTGCTAGGAGACGTCTGTAAATAGTCACTGTCCAGGGTGCTGAAAGAGTTACGCGATCGGCAGTAACTGTTTCTGCACCCGGGACAGTGACTACCGATCTCAATATACATGTATCTGTAAAAAAACATATAAGTTCATACTTACCGAGAACTCCCTGCGTCTGTCTCCAGTCCGGCCTCCCAGGATGACGTTTCAGTGTAAGTGACGGCTGCAGCCAATCACAGGCCAAGCACAGGCTGCAGCGGTCACATGGACTGGAGCGTCATCCAGGGAGGTCGGGTCGGATGCCGAAAGAAGGACGCGTCACCAAGACAACGGGCGGTAAGTATGAATTTCTTTGACTTTCACTAGGGAAAGTGCTGTCCCTTCTCTCTATCCTGCACTGAATAGGGAGAAGAGAAGCACTTTTCCTGCAGTCCGCAGCGGCCAGTCCGCATCAATTTTCTGCACATTTTGTGCAGATCCGCTGCAGAATCTGCAACGCAGATTCTGTGCGGCATTGATGCGGACAGTTGCGGAGGAATTCCGCCATGTGTGGTCATGCCCTTATAAGACTGACTTTATCATAGTTACAACGTAATATATCCAAGTGTCTTAACATGTCTGAAAAAAGATTTGTTTTACTGACCTGATTCTAGGAATGAGGAACGTCTGAGAAAGTTCATACCAACTTGCTCTTTTATATACGGGCAGAGCAAGTGAAGATTCAACCGCTGGTTATATAATTTAATGATTAAATAGATGAAGTGTAAAGGCCAATATTGTGCAATCAGCTTGTAATACCCTCACTACAAACTCAGGAATGAGTGAGGTGATTTCCTATTCCTTGACGGTACAACTGTCTGAACTTTGCTTAGGAATAAAGTTATTTTAGTTAATTATACACGCTTGTTCTGTTCTGTTTTATTAAACTTACATTGATACTTTGGGGCTTTATTCACAATCAGTCTTAGATTTATATTTTCTATTTACTGTATGCTTAGTTTTGTATTACAAGCCTGGGTCAGTCTGGGTATAATGTAAATTACAAAGAAAGCACTCTTACATTCTTTTAGTCTTATCTACAAAGTCAAACAGTCTGAGCTGTGCAAAAATGATCATATTAAATCTGAGAGAAAGTACTGAAGAGGCTCTGTCACCAGATTTTGCAACCCCTATCTGCTATTGCAGCAGATAGGCGCTGCAATGTAGATTACAGTAACGTTTTTATTTTTAAAAAACGAGCATTTTTGGCCAAGTTATGACCATTTTCGTATTTATGCAAATGAGGCTTGCAAAAGTACAACTGGGCGTGTTGAAAAGTAAAAGTACAACTGGGCGTGTATTATGTGCGTACATCGGGGCGTGTTTACTACTTTTACTAGCTGGGCGTTGTGTATAGAAGTGTCATCCACTTCTCTTCACAACGCCCAGCTTCTGGCAGTGCAGCACTGTGACGTCACTCACAGGTCCTGCATCGTGTCGGCACCAGAGGCTACAGATGATTCTGCAGCAGCATCGGCGTTTGCAGGTAAGTAGCTACATCGACTTACCTGCAAATGCTGATGCTGCTGCAGAATCAACTGTAGCCTCTGGTGCCGACACGATGCAGGACCTGTGAGTGACGTCACAGTGCTGCACTGCCAGAAGCTGGGCGTTGTGAAGAGAAGTGGATGACACTTCTATACACAACGCCCAGCTAGTAATAGTAGTAAACACGCCCCGATGTACGCACATAATACACGCCCAGTTGTACTTTTGCAAGCCTCATTTGCATAAATACGAAAATGGTCATAACTTGGCCAAAAATGCTCGTTTTTTAAAAATAAAAACGTTACTGTAATCTACATTGCAGCGCCTATCTGCTGCAATAGCAGATAGGGGCTGCAAAATCTGGTGACAGAGCCTCTTTAGTTAACAAGATAAAGAACAATCTAGAAAACTATTACTTTCACAAAATAAAAAGACAACTTTTTCCAAGTAATTAGACATTAATAACCTTCACCTTCTACTTGCCACCAATGGGCTAACATGATCAGAGCTCTAGCCACGTGGTCAATCACTACTATGGTAAGGTCACTGCTTTACATTCTACAATACAATAGATTAACTCCGGATCTCATTCTCACATGAAAGTTTGACATTTCCCCTGCAGAATCTGAATACTACTATATCTCAAGTATGACGTCATTGTATTGAAAAAATATTCCTTGGGCAAACATTCCCTGTTTAATGTCACACTAACCCCAGCTGACATGGCAGACCTGAACATTCTTGTTACAAAGAAGCTAAAACTTGACAGCACATGAAACAAGTAAGTGACAAAGACAATGTTCAATGCACCAATGATGACAATCTGTCCCACAGTGCGTAATATAAAAAAAAAACAACCTCTATATCCATGAATTCAGCAGAGCCAGATTTGAGAGTAAAGTCCAATTAGAATATAATCCCACATTCACAGAACGCTCGTTCCCGATAATTACCCTGTGTAAACGCTCGTTCATCGGCTGATTGCATCGTTGTCAGCAGCACTTCCCCCATGCTGCCCACATGATAAAAATGTATGGGGAAGAGCGATTGTAGTAACGAGCGCTCGTCCCCATACTAGATCCTTGTGAAAGGAACAAACGAGTACCAATCAACGAGCTGTCTCGTTGATCGGGCCGTGTAATACCTCCTTAACCCCTTAAGGACGCAGCCTAGTTTGGGCCTTAAGGCTCAGAGCCCATTTTTCAAATCTGACATATTTCACTTTATGTGGTAATAACGTCGGGATGCTTAAACCTATCCAAGCGATTCTGAGATTGTTTTCTCGTGACACATTGGGCTTCATGTTCGTGGTAAAATTTGGTCGATATATTCAGTGTTTATTGGTGAAAAATTGCAAAATTTAGAGAATTTTTTTTGAAAAAATAGCATTTTTCAGAATTTAAATGCATCTGCTTGTAAAACAGACGGTTATACCACCCTAAATAGTTACTAGTTCACATTTCCCTTATGTATACTTTAGATTGGCATTGTTTTTTGAACATTCTTTTATTTTTCTTGGACGTTACAAGGCTTAGAACATAAACAGCAATTTCTCATATTTTTAAGAAAATTTCAAAAGCCTTTTTTTTAAGGTACCTCTTGAGTTCTGAAGTGGCTTTGAGGGGCCTATGTATTAGAAACCCTGATAAAACACCCCATTTTTAAAACTAGACCCCTCAAAGTATTCAAAACAGCATTTAGAAAGTTTTTTAACCCTTCAGGCATTTCACAGGAATTAAAGCAAAGTGGAGGTGAAATTTGCAAATTTCATTTTTCTTGCGGAATTTCAATTTTATTAAATTTTTTTTGTGTAACACAGAAGGTTTTACCAGAGAAATACTACTAAATATGTATTGTCCAGATTCTGCTGTTTTTAGAAATGTCCCACATGTGGCTCTAGTGCGCTCGTGGAATAAAACACAAGCCCTAGAAGCAAAGAAGGACCTAGTGCATTTTGAGGCCTCTTTTTTATTAGAATATATTTTAGGCAGCATGCCAGGTTTGAAGAGGTGTTGAGGTGCCAAAACAGTAGGAATCCCCCAATAATGACCCCATTTTGGAAACGACACCCCTCAAGGAATTCATTTATGGTTGTTGTTACCATTGTGACCACACATTTTTTTCACAGCACGTATTTGAATTGGGCTGTGAAATGAAAAAAAATTTCATTTTTTCCAATAAAATGCCATTTGTGATCAATATTTCTTATTTTCACAGGGAACAAAATACCCCATTTTGTTGCCCAGTTTGTCCTTAGTGTGGCAATACCCCATTTGTGGTGATAAACTGCCGTTTGGGCCCATGTGAGGGCTCAGAAGGAAAGGATTGCTGTGTGTTCTTTGGAGTACAGATTTTGCTGGTTTGGTTTTCGGGTGCCATGTCACATTTGCAGAGCCCCAGAGGTATCAAAGCAATGGAAACCCGCCAGAAGTGACCCCATTTTGGAAACTAAACCCCTCAAGGAATTCATTTATGGGTAATGTCACCATTTAGACTCCATAGTTTCTTTCACAGAACTTATTTGAATTGGGCTGGGAATTAAAAAAAAATATATTTTTTCCAATAATATGTCATTTTAGCTCAAAAATTCTTATTTTCACAAGAAATAAAATACTCCATTTTGTTGCCCAATTTGTCCTGAGTGCGGCAATACCCCATTTTTGGTGATAAACTGCGGTTTGGGCCCATGGGAGGGCTCAGAAGGAAAGGAGCGCTGTGTGTTCTTTGGAGTCCAGATTTTGCTGGATTGGTTTTCGGTGCCATGTCGCATTTGCAGAGCCCCAGAGGTATCAAAGCAATAGAAACCAACCACAAATGACCCCATTTGGGAAACTACACCCCTCAAGGAATTCATTTATGGGTGTTGTGACCATTTTCACCCCATAGTTTTTTCACAGAACTTATTTGAATTGGGCTGGGAATGAAAACAAAATTATTTCTTTCAAATAATATGTCGTTTTGGCTGAAAATGTCTTATTTTCACAAGAAACAAAATACCCCATTCTGTTGCGCAATTTGTTCTAAGTGCCGCAATGCCCCATTTGTGGTGATAAACTGCCGTTTGGGCCCATGGGAGGGCTCAGAAGGAAAGGACCACCATTTGGCCTACTGGGGATTTTCTGGTGCGAAGTCATGTATGCAGAAGCACCTGAGGTACCAGTACAGTTGAAACCCGCAAGAAGTGACCCCGTTTTAAAAACGACACCCTTAAGGCATTCATCTAGAGGTGTAGTGAGCATTTTGACCGGAGACCTACACCACATAAATTGTAATGTGGGTTCTCCTGGGTACGGCAATACCCTACATGTGGCTGTTATCAGCTGCCTGGGCACACAGCAGGGCCCTGAGGGGAAAGACGAGGGGGGATAAGCTGTGCGGAGTGCATCAGGGTAAGTAAAACTGGGGTAGATTAAAAATCAAGGACTGTATGATACATCTTAAAACACTTTCATACAGAGCTCTGGTTATTCGGGACACGTGTCACATTGATATATTGTGTCATCCCTTATCGCCCTCTTATAGCAGACTTTGCACCTCTTTTGACTTTTTCCCTTCTTGCCAGTTTGGGGAACTTCTCCTGGAAAATGTTGCCCTGGTACGATACGTGTGGCCCCGCTTCAAGAAGTACTGGGTGCCCCCCCTATTTGGTCACTAAAGATTAGGTTCTTGATGATCACCTCTTGAAATTCCAGGAAAGTTCCCGTCTGGCCTGTACATCGACGTAGCACGTACGCATTGTACAATGCCATCTGTATGTTGTGCCCGGCCAGCTTCTTATACCACACCGCATGGCGCTGTAGGGCTTCAGGACTTGATCTGACAAGTCCATCCCTCCCATGTACCTATTGTAGTCCAGGATGCAGTCTGGTTTGGGGGTGGCCTTTCCTTCATATATCCTAAACCTGTAGGTATACCCTGATGCACTCTCGCACAGCTTATACATCTTCACGCCATACCTTGCCCTCTTACTCGGCAGGTACTCGCGGAATTGAACCCTCCCTTTAAAATGTAAAAGGTACTCATCAATAGAAATACACTTCTCGGGGGTGTATGCTTGGGAAAACCGGGCACTGGAACAGTCTAATAGGGGTCTCCGTTTATACAAACGGTCAAAACTGGGGTCATCTCGGGGTGGGCACTGCTCATTATCCGTATAATGTAAGAAGCGAAGTATTGCCTAATTTATTTATTTTTTTAGGTTCCAGTTCAGTTCTGAAGTTGCTTTGAGGGGCCCATATATTAGAAACCCCTATTAAACACCCCATTTTAGAAACTAGACCCCTCAAAGTATTCACAACAGCATTTAGAAAGTTTATGAACCCTTTAGGTGTTTCACAGAAATTTAGAGCAAAGTAGAGGTGAAATTTCCTTTTTTTTTTGGTCAGAAAATCCTCTTTATACCATTTTTTTTATAACACAAAAGGATTTATCAGAGAAACGCAACTCAATATTTATTGCCCAGATTCTGCAGTTTAGAGAAATATCCCACATGTGGTCCTAGTGCGGTAATGGACTGAAGCCCCGGCCTCCGAAGCAAAGGAGCACCTAGTGGATTTTGAGGCCTCTTTTTTATTAGGCACCATGTCCGGTTTGAAGAGGTCTTGTGGTGCCAAAACATTGGAAACCCCCCAAAAGTGACCCCAATTTGGAAACTAGACCCCTTGAGGAATTCATTGTAGTTTTCATGGGGTGCATGCGACTTTTTGATCAGTTTTTATTCTATTTTTATGTGGCGTGGTGACTAAAAAACAGCAATTCTACTATTCTTTTTTTATTCTTTTTTTTTACAGCATTCACCGTGCGCTATAAATGACATATTCACTTTATTCTGCGGGGCGATACGATTACGGCGATATCAGATGTTTATAGTTTTTTTTATGTCTTATGGCGTTTGCACAATAAAATAAGTTTTGTAAAAAAGCATTCACTTTTTGTGTTACCTTATTCTAAGAGCCATAACGTTTTTATTTTTTCAATCAATAAAGCCGTGCGAGGACTTATTTTTTGCGTAACGAACTGTAGCTTCGATCAGCACCATTTTTAGGTACATGCGACTTTTTGATCTCTTTTTATTCCATTTTTTGGGAGGTGAAGTGACCAAAGAATTGAGATTGTGTTACGGTTTATTATTATTTTTTTTTACGGCGTTCATCGTGCGGGATAAATAATGAAATAATGTTGTAGTTCAGGCCATTACGGACGCGGCGAAATCAATTATGTATAGTTTATTTGTTTGTTTATATATTTTTATTAATAATAAATGACTGATAAGGGAAAAAGGGTGACTTTTACTTTTATTACTTTTAAAACTTTTATTTTCTTATTTTTACACATCTTTTTTTTACTTTTTTTTTTACTTTATTACTTTGTCCCACTAGGGGACTTGAGGACAGGAGGCCCTGATTGCTATTCTAATACACTGCACTACATGCGTAGTGCAGTGTATTAGAACTGTCAGCTACTCTCTGACAGCAAGCATAGTGGGTCCCACTAGGCTTCCGTCTATGGCATAGCCGGACGCCATTGTTTGGTGTCCGGTTGCCATAGTCACCATCGCTGGCCGCTATCGTGTAGCAGGCCGGCGATGGCAGCTTAACCCCTAAAAAGCCGCGATCTCTATAGAACGCGGCTTTTAAGGGGTTAATCAACGGGGACACAGCGATCGGTCCCCGCTGTAGGAGCTGTGACAGCTGCTGAACAAGACAGCAGCTGTCACAGCTCCTGTATGTGTCGGGAGGACGGCCGAAACGGCCGTTACTCCCGAGACGTACTATTAGGTCATGGAGCGCGAACGATACAGCTGCCATGACCTAATAGTATGTCCAGGAGCGGGAAGGGGTTAAGCCTTCTTTAGAAACATCTATTTACCAAAGGTATGTCAATCATTTTATTAACCTTTGTTTCACTTAAAGAGGCTCTGTCACCAGATTTTGCAACCCTTACCTGCAAACGCTGATGCTGCTGCAGAATCAACTGTAGCCTCTGGTGCCGATGTGGCCGTCACGATGCAGGACCTGTGAGTGACGTCACAGATCTGCACTGCCAGAAGCTGGGCGTTCTGAAGAGAAGAGGATGTTTTCTCTTCAGAGCGCCCAGCTAGTAAAAGTATTAAAAACGCCCCGATGTACGCACATAATACACGCCCACTTGGACTTTTACTTTTAAACACACCCACTTGGACTTTTGCAAGCCTCATTTGCATAACTACAAAAATGGTCATAACTTGGCCAAAAATGCTCGTTTTTTAAAAATAAAAACGTTACTGTAATCTACATTGCAGCGCCTATCTGCTGCAATAGCAGATAGGGGTTGCAAAATCTGGTGACAGAGCCTCTTTAAAGAGGCTCTGTCACCACATTATAAGTGCCCTATCTCCTATATAAGGAGATGGGCGCTGTAATGTAGGTGACAGTAATGCTTTTTATTTAGAAAAACTTTCTATTTTAAACCACTTTATGAACGATTTTTAGCTTTATGCTAATGAGTTTCTTAATGCCCAAGTGGGCGTGTTTTTACTTTAGACCAAGTGGGCGTTGTACAGAGGAGTGTATTATGCTGACCAATCAGTGTCATGCACTTCTCTCCATTCATTTACACTGCACTAGCGATATAGTTATATCGCTATGTGCAGCTTCATACACACATTATAACATTACTGCAGTGTCCTGATAATAAATATACATTACCTCCAGCCTGGACGTGATGTTTATTCAGAATCCTGACACGTCTGTAGCGTCTCTGTGAGATTTACAGCAAGGCAAGCGTAATCTCGCGAGATTACGATGTAACCTGTCATTTCAAACGAGATTACGTTTGCCTTGCTGGAATCTCACAGAAAAGATTCCGAAGTGTCAGGATTCTGAGTACACATGACGTCCTGGCTGGAGGTAATGTATATTCATTATCAGGACACTGCAGTAATGTTAGTGTTTGTGTAAGTGACTGCACATAACGATATAACTATATCGCTAGTGCAGTGTAAATGAATGGAGAAGTGCATGACGCTGAATGGTCAGCATCATACACTCCTCTGTACAACGCCCACTTGGTCTAAAGTGAAACACACCCACTTGGGCATTAAGAAACTCATTAGCATAAAGCTAAAAATCGCTTATAAAGTGGTATAAAATAGATCGTTTTTCTAAATAAATAGCACTGCTGTCTCCTACATTATAGGGCCGATCTTCTTATATAGGAGATAGGGCACTTATAATGTGATGACAGAGCCTCTTTAAGGCCTTTTTTACACTGGCAGATTTTCTGCCCGGCAAACGAGCGCCATTTGACAATAGAACATGTCTTTGAGCTCACATTTGTTCCATCTAAACATAGCAATGATTGGAATATATTGGGACTAGTTACGAAGATTGTTGGTCCCCATACAATTGCATCTTGTTGGCAGCACATCCCTGTTTACACGGGTTAATGTGCTGCTAACAAGCAACCATTTTTTGGGCCGCATAAAAGAACCCTTCAACCAACAAAAGAGTGTTTGCTCGTTTGGCGGCTGATCGCTGCTCTTTTTTACACAGGGCAATGATCGGGAACGATCGTTCGTTTGAGTGCTCGTTTGCCTGATTAATTGCCGGTGTAAAAAGCCCTAAAGACATGGCTCAGTCCCTTTTCCCACAAATGAATTTTCAGGGGAATGTAGGTGAAAACCTGTCTAGGACTGATTTTGGACGAAATGAAGACCGTTGTTAAAAGCAATTTTTCTATAAAGCCCATGCTTTGTTACATAAACATTGGGATATCCCTAGATCATACCCTCATGTAAAAAAAAATCAACACCTTCCTCTAATCTGTCATAAAATATCTGAAAATTCCATGGACAAACTCACCATGACTTATGTAAGGGTACTAATGGGAGCAAGCCAAATGTTCTTGATTCAAGCCAAATCCATCCATTCATTATGCATAGCAGTCAAATACAATCAAGAGAAAATGATTTTACCAACAATTGACCGGACAATATTTTCCTATTAAAGGATTTACACTTATGATTCATCCTGTGTAGAGTATCTGATGAAGTCTCTGTGCAGTCTATTGGTCAGACCTCCCATTACAGACAGCCTTTAAAAACACATATCAACAATCAGATTTAGGACAGTCTCATTAGGACAAACTCGTCCACGTGCAATATGATGGCATTTGGATGTCATACAGGGCGGTCCTCTGTTGGGGGTTCACTGCCGGGGGAGTAATTATATGTGGCTTCCACCAGTAATGACAGCTGATCCCTGGAGGTTCAGCTCAGCCAGTTTCTAGAAGTTCAGACAACCGCTTTATAATGTACCTACTTATATATGTCGTTATTGCATAAATTGTGTTCTTACATGTTATATGTTTTCTATGTTTTCCTAGATGTGGTAAAGAATTCTACCTATGCGGACTTAATCTACATGGGGAATACACTTTTAATTTGCTGGAAAATACATATTTTTTAAAGGCTAAGCCAATTATGTGTTATCTGTTACTGATATGACTTTTTATATCCTTTGATATAAAGCTGTTCTTCATTCCTCTTCTATTTAATCATTGACATGTTGAACTCTGTAACTGTGCTATTTGATATATTTAATTATTATACTGAGGGAGCGTCATCATTGCCTAGCAACATGATGTCATTTTACTCTTCCCCTACTAGACATCACTAAAGTTTGCTTGACACGTGCGTCTTAGCTTGAGAGAAGCTCAGTTAGGTCTTATGTGTGTTGCATCGGTTGTACTATATACCTGCCTAGAAAGAATAAAGTAAATAGAAGCAAAACATCATTGGTGTAGGGTTTTACATATATGTGTATATATATATATATATATGTACATATATATACATACAGTATATATATATGTATATATATATATATATATATATATATATATGTATATATATATATATATATATATATATATATAAATAAATCAAAAGGAAAGCAGCACAGCTACAGTGGATGGAGGCAAAGAAACCCTCCTAGACTCAGGCTATGAGACCATAAATGTAAAAAACTAAAAAATAGAGGCAGAACTCGAAGTTAGTAATAAAACAAGTGGTGTGTTTTGTTCACTCCAGTGACATAACGTCACTGTCAAAATGGGCACTGTGGCACTATTTACAGTGGGCACTATCTATGTGGGCACTGACACTATTTATGTGGGCAATGTGGCACTATCTACAGTGGTATTGTGTCACTATCTACATGGGCACTGTGGTGTTTTCAGGGGGTTGGGACAAAAAACCCTAACAAATAAAATTCATCCATTTTTTCAACGTCCATGAAAAACGGTCAGACAGCCGGGAAATGGATTCAAATTTTGAGACACATTGATGCAAAACAGCCATGAAAATCTGACAGTTAATTCGTTGTTGACTGCCATTTTTTTCACGGCCGTGTGTATATAGCCCTCTTTACTCTCCCCTCACAATGATCCAGGGTGACGGAGAGAGAAGAAGACTAATTGTTACAGAGCTCTACATATTTCTCTCTATAAATATATATTAAAAAAATGACAAAAGAGTGTTTTTTCTTAAATTTTTAGTGATTTGTCTGCTCATAATAAAAATTAAAAATACTGGATTATTTAAACTAATCTAGAACATGAAAGTCTCATAAGTCTTGCAAAAATAGTTGTGATATTCAAAGTGGTTGCAAAGATATTATCGTTTAAAGAAGTGCATATCAAAAATCTAAAATTTGACCTGGACACAGGGGCATCAATGAAACTTGGTCATGAAAGGGTTAACCAGTACATTTAGGGTATGTTCACACGCACTAATTACGGACGTAGTGTAGTTATGAAAGAACTCTGCCTACCCTGACCTCGGCCTATCTGACTTCAATGCACGCCTGCTGCCTAGGCACCACATTCTAGAGTGTTCTGTCTATCCACAAGTCAGCTGTTGCTAATGGAGACTACTGCGGGGGTAGTGACCTGGTGCAAATTCTGTATCTCTTTGTTGGTGTTCAGGGTGAAAACTCACAATCCCTAAGGGTATGTTCACACGCACTAATTACGGATGTAATTCTGGCATTTTTGCCCCGAATTACGTCCGAAAATAGCGCCTCAATAGCGCTGACAAACATCTGCCCATTGAAAGCAATGGGCAGACGTTTGTCTGTTCACACGAGGCGTATATTTACGTGCCGCTGTCAAATGACGGCGCGTAAATAGACGCCCGCGTCAAAGAAGTGACCTGTCACTTCTTTGGCCGTAATTGGAGCCGTTATTCATTGACTCCAATGAATAGCAGCGCCAATTACGTCCGTAATGGACGCGGCGTCCAAGCGCCTGCACATGCCGTTACGGCTGAAATTACGGGGATGTTTTCAGGCTGAAACATCCCCGTAATTTCAGCCGTTACGGACGCCCTCGTGTGAACATACCCTAACTCTTTCAGTTGAAGCGGGATCGCATTTGAAGCCCCCTTTTATCAATCTAATCCACAATCATGCATTTTATTGGTTATGTAACCTGGTTATCTACTTGTCAATATAAAATAATCACTTGCGCCTTATTGTGTCAGGGCTGTATACCACCTGAACCTCAGGCTGCTATGACATCTTTAGCTACAGGGGAAAACTGTAGTTTAAAGAAATAGCTAGACAATTCAAAGGCTAAATTCACATGTTAAGGATTTGATGATGATTTAGGTTGTGGATTCCGTGCCTAAATCCTAATCAGATCTGCTCACATTACGAATTTAACATAAGATAAATAAGATATTTTATACCCCATTCACATGCGGTGGAAAAAAATTAACAAAAAAATAAATAAATCTACAAGATTAATGAGCTTGTTCATTTTCTCCCAGATTCGGCATGGAAAATTCTCGTATTTGCCCCATTAAATTACAATGAGGGTTAATCCTCATGTAGATCCGCAGCCACATTTGCATCCGAAATCCAAGTGTCAGCCTCTGTTTTTTGCCACTGATTATTTGTAAAATACATGTCAGTAACACGCCTAATTTTTCACAAAGGTCTTACTTTTAGAGGTTATACATAAAAAAAAAAAAAGTTACTAATAAAGGGAATAAGACAAAGGAAAACTCTGGGAATTGTTTCCCTAGTCCTAATCTGGAACTAAATACCATAATACATATCAAAACAAATTTAACAGAATGGTGAACGCATTTTAAAACTCAATTATACTGTCTGTCTGTTTCTATCTATCTATCTATCTATCTATCTATCTATCTATCTATCTATCTATCTATCTATCTATCTATCTATCTATCTATCTATCTATCTATCTATCTATCTATCTATCATCTATCTATCTATCTATCTATCTATCTATCTATCTATCTATCTATCTATCTATCTATCTATCTATCTATCTATCTATCTATCTATCTATCTATCTATCTATCTATCATCTATCTCATATCTATCTATCTCATATCTATCTATCTATCTATCTATCTATCTATCTATCTATCTATCTATCTATCTATCTATCTATCTATCTATCTACCTACCTACCTACCTACCTACCTACCTACCTACCTACCTACCTATCTATCTATCTATCTATCTATCTATCTATCTATCTATCTATCTATCTATCTATCTATCTATCTATCTATCTATCTATCTATCTATCTACCTACCTACCTACCTACCTACCTATCTATCTATCTATCTATCTATCTATCTATCTATCTATCTATCTATCTATCTATCTATCTATCTATCTATCTATCTTCTGTCGTATAAATGTGAAAAAATTAAGCACACCAATGTAAATTTGGACATAGCTATACTTAATCTTCATTGAAGCAGTAGATAAAAAAAAATCATGTTAAAAGCCTTCAACAAACTGTTTTGCAATAATTTATTAATCATTCACAGAAACTTCACAGATATGCCAATTTCTTCTGTGTAAAAAGTAAGTAATTTTTTTTTTTTTAACCATTTCTTGGCGGATTTACTTTTAGGTTCATTTACGGTCATTGTCATGTTTCAAGGCTAACTTTTGGCTGAGCTTCAATCCTCTCGCTTTGTCCTCGAGCACCCTCCCCCCAGTACATTGAATAATTCATAGTGGATTCTATTACGAAGAGCTGCCCAGGCTCTGATGCAGCAAAGCAGCTCCAAACCATTACACTACCATGCATTACAGTTGCTATCAGTTTCTTCTGGTGAAATACCTTTGGTTTCTGTCAAACATGTCTTCTAGTACTGTGGTCAAACACAAATCTTTCAGCATGGTCTGCTACTACATGGCTGAGCTGTTACTCCTAAATGCTTCCACTTCACAATAATAGCATATATAATTGAACATGGCCAATCTTGCAGAGATTTTACAAAGTCACTTGTGGCAAAGTCTCTTTAGTACAACCTATAAACCACTAATGTTTGTCGAGGAAGACTGTGTGCTTGATTTTATGTACCTGTTTGCAATGAGTGTGGCTGAAGCACCTCAACTCAATAATTAGGAGAGGTGTCCACAGACTTTTGGCCATCTATCTATCTATCTATCTATCTATCTATCTATCTATCTATCTATCTATCTATCTATCTATCTATCTAATCTATCTATCTAAACAGGGTGTGTTATCTATGGTGTTACATAAGACTGCAGGTAATATCTATTACATTATCTGTACTGTGTTTATGTGTGCCTCTGTGGGTATATATGGATCCGTGTATGTGTGTGTGTGTATGTGTCTCTGTGCATGTATATATGTGCCTGTGTGTGTGTGTGTGTGTGTGTGTGTGTGTGTGTGTGTGTGTGTGTGTGTGTGTATATACATACATGTTCTGCTATATATATACTGTATATATATATTTGCCCGTATGTCTATATGTGTGCCTTTATGTATTTGTTTATGTTCGAGCATGTGTGTATATATTATATCATATATATATTTTTTGCTTTATATATATATATATATATGTACATGTGCCTTGTGTGTGTGTATATTTGTGTGTGTGTATATATATATATATATATATATATATATGTATGTGTGTGTGTGTGTGTGTGTGTGTGTGTGTGTGTGTGTGTGTGTGTCTGTATGTCTATATATTTACCTATGTACATGTGTATATTTGCCTATATGTCTAAATATGTCTTTATATATGTACAATATATACAGTATGTTCCAGTATGTGTGTGTCTATATATCTGGTTAATTTTTTTATTTGTGGAGGGCAGCAATAGAGAGAACTGCACAGGGCACCATCCAACCTAAGGCCAGCCCTGAACACAGCACTCACATTGAGCCCTGTGTTCCCAAAAAGCGCTGCTTCTGCATTCGGGTTGTTGCTAGGGATTCCCTGTGCAGAGGGGGCTCAGTGGCATAAAGAAAAAACGCAATGTGGATCTTCTCTGCATCTCTGATGGGCGACTACCATTAGATCACTGTTAGGGTATGTTCCCACGCAGTGTTTTCAGGCGTAATTCGGGCATTTTAGGCTTCGAAAAAACGCCCCTAATACGCCTACAAACATCTGCCCATTGCTTCCAATGGGATTTACGGTCTTCTATTCCCACAAGGCTTAATTTTACGCGTCACTGTCAAAATACGGCGCATAAAAAGACGCCCGCGAAAAAGAAGTGCATGTCACTTCTTGGGACGTTTTTGGAGGCGTTTTTCATTGACTCTATTAAAAAACAGCTCAAATAACGGGCGTAAAATAAGTCGCGAAAAACACGAGTTGCTATGATAACAGCAGAGAAAAGGGAAGGTGAAACCAGCGCTGAAGTGGAAAATCTGTTAAAAACGGGAATCTTCTTCCGAGTTTTAATGTTGCTTTGTTAAAAACAATGGACAACGAAAAATAGTGGTGACGGGCAGGTAATGTCCAAAGTACAGAGAGTGTTGAGGGAGATAGGCGGCAGCCTACGCGTTTCAGACCCCTGCTGGGTCCTTAGTCATGGCTTATGGTGACATTGACACTCAGAATGTACGTTAACCCAAACATCAAATAATGTCCCCTGGCCACCAAATTTTTCCTATTCCACCCGGACTTATCTGCTTTTGCATCTTCACTAAAATATTTCTGTACCTGGATAATTATCATCCATGTGCAGATGGTGCGCCTAAGCTAAGGGAGGGGGATACATTTAAAACTTTGTGCTATAGCGATACATACATTACACAATGTACGTATATTTGACATCCCTATTGATGAGAATATTAGAGGATTCATTTTTGGGGTAAATATTATTAATTGAACAAACTATCGTAAAACTGAGCATGGAAAAATGAGGAAATTTTTTTTCTTGTTTCCAACCATTTTTTCCTAAGTAAGACCTACAAAATTTATTAATATCAGCTTTAATTGTAAATAATAAGAAATCAAAATGTGTCCTGCAAAAACAGCAAATAAAATTTTAGAGTAGACTAAGGCCTAGATCACACAGAGCTTTTTTTACTTGATTTTGACGCAAAAACCGCGTGAGAATCAGCGCCATAAAATGTCCGAAACACCCTCCAATTGATTTCAATGGGAGGTGGGGGCATTTTTTTTTTCGTGACGGCTTTTAGCCACTCGTGTTAAAAAGAAGCGGCATGCTCTTTCTTGCCACGGTTCCGCCTCTGACCTCCCATTGAGAAAGCTTTTTTTCGTGGCGCCCGATGGCGGCAAGAAATTGCAGGCTGGTCAAAATCTGCCTCAAAACTGAGTTTTGAGGCAGAATTTTTCTGCCTCCAAGAAAAACTCTGTGTGAACAGTGCCTTAGAAATAATAAAACAATATATTCACTTTCTAAAAGGTGCTATGGAGAATACAGCATGTTCATTCTTCACATAGGGAGCCCATTTATTTTAATGGACAAATTGTAATGCTTCATTTCTCATGTGGAGTCACTGCAGAGGAATTAAATATTTTCTTTTAGCTTCTCCCAAAGAATACAGCTGACGCTGGGGGTCCTAGCAGCAGGACACCCTATGTTCTGCTAAGTGTTTGGGGGAAATTTCTAGCAAAAAAGGGTGTCCAAACAGAACAAACCCTTTAAAGAGAATCTGTCACCAAAGTCGTGCCGGAGACCCTGATTTCAGCGGTGTATAACTTACTTTGTAATGTTCCGTTGTTTTCATGAAATCGTTTTTCTTCTGTAGCCTGAGCCAAGTAAGGAGTCCTCTCAATGATGGGCTTGCTCTCAGTAGTCCTCGATATTCATGAGCTGCAGCTAACTCCGCCCACATGCCACTGATTGGCAGCTTTCTTGCCAAGCACAGTATGGGGAGAAAGCTGTCAAAAAGGGGCTGTTGGACGGGGCTAGCCGCAGCACATGAATTAAGGCTACTGGAAAAAAAAGTGATTTTTAACAAAAACTACGCTGACAAATGAGTGATACAAAGTTATACGACCATTGCTACTTAGACAAAAATTAAGTGGCAGCGGTGCTCAAAAAGTGTTGCGCCACCTCTGCTCATATTAGCTTTAGTAGTATTTTTGGAGACTACATGGTTGGCCATTATACTGTAGGCAACGGCCAACCATGTTACATCTAAAAAAAAAAAGTTAAGTGGTAGTGGACTTTTCTAGCGCCAGCCACTTTTTTCTAGCAATTGCCGGTGGTCGGGGGGTTGTCAGATCAGTTGGACCCCCACAAGGACAATAAACACAGAAAAGGCCAAACAGCAGTCAATACCAGTATAGTGTAGGGCAAAATTATGTAATTCTCTAACTTGTGGCATAAATATTACCAAATGTTGATTCATTTATATGTAATTGTTTTTACATTGCTAATAAAACTTACGTTCTTATCTATATTTTGTTAAGGTCATTCCATTATATTCATTATATTGTTTCTATTGTAATGTATTATACATGGAGTCCAAGCAGTACATCACAGTTTATTTCCGCTTGTAACGCCATGTCCACCTTTGAGTTCCCGATCTGCTGTTATTGACGGCCACTTTTCTCCCATGCTAGGCGCCTGTGCATGCCTCCTTAGACCTCTTAAATGACCAGTAATGCTAAAAGGTTCCAATCACCTCCTGCCCTGGGTGTTTTAAAGGACCCTCCCCCATCGCTCTGGGCCTATGCAATTAGGTCCTTTTGGTTTCTACACTGTGCAAAGGTGTTGTTTAAGTTTCTTATCTCTTAGCTTTGACCCAGCTTGTTTCCTGACCACGTCTATCTGTCTGCTGCCTGCCCTGACCTCCTGCCTGCCTATAGTTATGAAAGAACTCTGCCTACCCTGACCTCGGCCTATCTGACTTCAATGCACGCCTGCTGCCTAGGCACCACATTCTAGAGTGTTCTGTCTATCCACAAGTCAGCTGTTGCTAATGGAGACTACTGCGGGGGTAGTGACCTGGTGCAAATTCTGTATCTCTTTGTTGGTGTTCAGGGTGAAAACTCACAATCCCTAAGGGTATGTTCACACGCACTAATTACGGACGTAATTCGGGCATTTTTGCCCCGAATTACGTCAGAAAATAGCGCCTCAATAGCGCTGACAAACATCTGCTCATTGAAAGCAATGGGCAGACGTTTGTCTGTTCACACGAGGCGTATATTTACGTGCCGCTGTCAAATGATGGCGCATAAATAGACGCCCGCGTCAAAGAAGTGACCTGTCACTTCTTTGGCCGTAATTGGAGCCGTTATTCATTGACTCCAATGAATAGCAGCGCCAATTACGTCCGTAATGGACGCGGCGTTCAAGCGCCTGCACATGCCGTTACGGCTGAAATTACGGGGATGTTTTCAGGCGGAAACATCCCCGTAATTTCAGCCGTTACGGACGCCCTCGTGTGAACATACCCTTAGACTTCGATCCCTAGTTTAGCCCTAAGCCAAATTCGTTAGTGACCCAGTAGAACCACTTCATCTTCATTAGGCCTCATGACTAAGTTCTAGGTGTTATCAGAGGCATGGTTATTTATTAACTGAAATAAAAGCTGGTGACCTTCTATGACTCCTGCTAGCGAGAATACTGTATAATGGTAGTGATAAAATACAGTGCTTTTTATTAGTGTACAAGGCTGGAGTAGGACGACTTTTTGGGATAATTTAGCTCCATGGTAATTAGAGATAAAAAACATTTTTTGCCTGATCTGATAATTTGAAGATTCACCAGTTCATTAATTAAAATGGAAGAATTTAAGTCTGAAGTGAATCTAAAATCTAATTCAGTCTAATGAGGAATTCTAAGACGATGTTTATATTCGTGACATGGCTTTTGATTTGGAATGGAATCCCAATTAATCTTTTTTCTTATTTTTTTATACGATTTATTTTTAAAAAAAAATTACTTTTTATCCCAGACATGTTACTTTCAACATTACTTCAATTACAATATGTAAAACCATTTTGCTTTATAATGTTTAGAAAATTCTATATATCTCCCTCTCCACCTTTTTTTGTCCTACAGGTGTAAAAAAAACAAACATTAAAAAAAAACAACACTTTCATGGTAAAAGAAGTAACGTCGATTACTATAGATGAGCAAATCAAATCTACATGAATCAAATTCATTACATATTTTCTCAACTGTTTTGGACTTTAGCAAATCTGAATCTTTTGGAATTAGCCCCGCACGAATCGCTAAAAATGGCATCCACCATTTTACAGATCAGAAGAATACAAGAAAATAGAGAAGGATCACTTGACGTAGGGCGGTGGCCCGGTGGGCTTCCCTAAAATGTCTTGAAGGCAGCCCTCCCTCTAGCACAGCCAATCATGAGGAGTAAAAATGTAAGTCACTTATGACTTAGTGGATGATAGTCATATGAATCATAGCCACTATAAAAATCCCAACTAGGAAATGCTGCTGCTTTGTGGGTATACAGATAGGAGAAACAGGACGTCAGAAAGAGAGTGGGAGATAGTAAATCCCAAAATACAGATAGATAGTGGATTAGTGTCAGTGAGCGTGTTCCATAGTGAGGAGAAGAGAACAGTTAGATTTACAATAATTGGATAGAGAGACAGATATTAGAGACAGATATGAGTCAGTCAGTGACAGTGGCAGCCATTGCTGTGTGTGAGTGCTGCTGAAGCTATACAATTCTCACATTAATTTGTGAATCACCAATTTTCATCACATCACAAATCTTCCTCAATAATATTTAATCCTGGTGCTGATAGCGTGGCACTGCCTTCTGAAAAACTCATTGCTTTGTATATCGTATAGCTAATAGTGCCACCAAAAATTGGTGTATTGTTCTGTGTGAAGCATTTATACAGCACCTTTATACTTCAGTCTGTGTCCAAGTGACAATTTTTTAAAAAATTAATTTTTATTTAAATCCTAGTGCAGATAGCGCACCGCTGCCTGCTGTTACAGATGTTATGAACGTGACATCACTCATTGTTTTGCATGTATCTAATTGCTAATAATAGTGCCATCAAAAATTGGCAGATTATTCTGCATCAAGCAGTAATACAGCGCCGTTATACATCAGTCTGGGTCCAAGTAATATTATTTTCCAGATAAATAGAGTAAAAAGCCATTGCTCCTTTACTTTCCAGGATAATCAGGTACATTGTCACTAGCACATGTAGTCGTGTTGGGGAAGTGGTGGCTAATATATAAATATATTTATTTTATTTATTTTTTTAAATAACACCAAACCGATGGCTACTCCCCAAAAAGAGATCATTTTTGGACTGCTTATTAAAAAGCCATTCCTTCTTCCGATACCACCATGTGTGCATAAACACCGACAGACACCTGCCACCAAAAAGGAATCATTTTTGGACCTTTTATTTTTATTTTAAAAAGCATAAAAAATCTGGTGTTTTTAAAAAGACTGTTTGTTACCATTGGCTACCATCCGTTTACCCATAGCAATATATTTTGTTGTCACTTTGACATTACTAATGCTGTCATGGCGTTGAAAAGGATACTATCCGAGAAAATTTTCTCTCACGGGCTGTCAAAGAAATTTTACCAAAGTGTCGGGAGTGTGAATAGACATTGCATCCTGGCTGAAAGCAATGTCTATTCACTCTCAAGGCACTTCGGTAAAGTTACTGTGGGAGTATGTGACAGCACAGCTTGATCTCGCGAGATCACGCTGTGCAGTGAATGAAGCTGGGCTGGAACAATGAGAAGTGTATTACACTGATTGGTCACTGATTGGCCAGCGTCATACACTTCTCTTCACAACGCCCAGTTGGTAAAAGTTAAAAAACTCCCAGTTGTCTGTTTAGAAACTAATTAGAATAAATCTAAAATTGTTCATAACTTGGTAAAAAATGATCGTTTTTTCAAAATAAAAATTACTGTTGTTATCTACATTACAGCACCGATCATATTATGCAGGAGACCAGGCACTTATAATCTGGTGACAGAGCCTCTTTAACATGCTTTCACTGTCATTCTATCCGTCTAAGTGTTTTGGCATACGTAATACCATTAGTAGTGTATCCTACTATACTGCGCATGCGTGGCCCGGCTGGAATGGCACCTGGGCATTGTCACCTTGATCGCTCATCTGTTTAGACTGTTCGGCGCCTGCAGAATATATCTTTACTGCCTGTCTTTGTGCACCTCTTTTCATTCCGTCGATGTGATGATAATGTATATTTATACTCTACTTTTATATTTGCAGTATCAGTTCCCTTTCTGCTCTATTGTATGGGATGCACTTATTTTATGCACTTATTTTATGCACTTATGTTATTTTACTTGTTTTTAGGATGTTTTTTTCCATATAATGTACTAATAAATTATATATCTGGTTATAACTTTGCCTATTAGCACCTTATTTTTGTAGGATTCATGTGTTTGTATTGGTGCATGACTGTCTAGAGAAAAGGTTTTAGGCCATTTGTATATATATGTGGTTTGTTTACTTGTTAAGGCTAAACTTGTGCAGGCTAAATTGCTTTGGAGCCATAATGTAAGGCCCAGACGCCATCTTTGTCACATTTTTCATGATGCCCCATAACAGCGCAAGGGAAACCTATAGTTACAGTGCCTTTAGGGGACTCCATCCCTGATTACAGACAAAGTGGTTTTAAGGGTACAACGGAGCAGATAACATGGTGTTAGAAGACTTTGTTATGTGTTAATTGGCATCATATTCATAGTGAGTATTTTTTCCTACTGTTTAAACTGTGCCTTAATTGTTTTTAATTCTATGTCCAACGTAATTTATGCACGGGTCAATATTTAGTGCAATTGTAGACATATGATATTACCTTTACCAAAAAAAGCACTAAAATGCCACCCTCTGGCCAGAAGTGGTACTGTATTATATCTACTGTAGATTGCTTCCTGAAAGGGGTTTTCCTATCTCAGACATCTATGGCATATGGCTCCCGAATTACAGAAACAGCATAGCTCGCTGTGCTACTCTGTTTCCGTAACGTCCATTAATTTTTTGGGAAGTTCTGGAAACAGCATAGCAAATCACGTTCAGCTGCTTCCAGAATTCTAGAGATAGATGCAGGTCACCGAGGCATCTATCCGACATTCATGTCATATCCTGTTGATATGAGATATATGACCAAAATTAGAATACCTTTTTAAAGAATATCTAATCATTTGAAGTGAATTTATTTTAATAAATCAATATTTTATCTGATTTTAAGCAAATTTGAACTAGATTTTTAATTAAAAAAATGTATATTTTTTAAGATACAGCTTGTATGTATCCTGTGTACTTAGAAGCTGTATCATTTAATTAAAACCGATGTTCATGAACTTAGTATGATATAATATGATCGTTAATAGGTGGATCCTGCGTGTCTGCTAACAGCTTTCACCGGAGCCGTCAGTGCAGTTGACGGAATCGACTTTGATGGAAGGATACAGCTTCTATGTATACAGGATACATAAAAGCTGTATCCCAAAAAATAAAATAAAATATTTTTAATAAAAATCTATTTAAAAGTTATTTAAAATCAGATTAAGCATTGTTTTTTTTTGTTTTTTTTTAAAAACAGTTTAACTTCAAAAGTGTACATAGTGTTTAAGATAGCCATACACCTTAGATGTATACTCGTTCAACTGACAACAATTCATCCTGACCCCCCTATACACATGCACACTCGTCCAAGCATACGTGTGCACCCAAACGGATGAGGGTAATAAGCCGCTGCCAGACACCTGTGGCGGCAGCCTATCTCCCATGAGAATAACAGACATCTGCCATCAAGGGTCAGGATACCCCCATACACAGACGGCCGACCATGCCAAAATCGTTGGCTGATGTTCATCTTATTTCTATGGGCACCTTTGCAAATTGAATAATTTATACATATTTATTTTTTTGTAAAATGGCTTTCCTCCAGAAGGAAGAAAACTTTCTTTCCAGTGTCCCCTATACAGTGGTTACCCTATAACTTAAAGGGAACCATTCAGGAACTTTATGCTACCCCTTCTGAAGGATTTGCGGGAATGTGCTTTTATTTTGTGAACTTAGGCTATGTTCACATCATATTTTTTGTCCACGTTTGATGTATACAACAGGAAAAAGCTCCCAATTATACTTTAAATGTAGGCGGTAACAGATGCCTAACAGCGGAATCCGTCACCATAGACTATAACGGTATCCGTTTAATGCATACATCATGAAAGGCTATTGGAAAGCCCATCACTTACACGTTAAACCTTTAGCTGTGATGTATGTCATATAGTGGCATACACTCTCCTAAGGCTCGGATGTAAAAAAAAAACATATACTGTGCAGTACACATAATTTTGCCGGAATCTGGTGGAATGGAAAAGAATAGTCTACTTCTCTATTCAATCCTTCAAAAAAAGGCATACTGACGTATACCAGCGCGATGGAGGGGCTGGTATCTTTTTGGCCTCCATCGAGGCTAATGTACCCCTATGGACATGTTTAGCGTGTATGTCAGGAGCTCTCAAAATGTACACGCTAAACAAAGGTCAAGAACGTGCTGTGAACAGGCTGTGTGAGCGCTGGCAGGAAGGAGTCCGACATATTCATGAGCTGCCGCTACCCTCTGCCAAACTGCCGCTGGATTTCTCTCTATACACCGTAAACTGAAAAATCAGTAAATCAGCGGTAGCTCATGAATTTGCCAGACTTCTGCCTCACAGCGCTCTGCAACGTTTAAATTATAAGTTCACAAAAATGAAAGCACATTCTTACGTAAGTGACAAACCTCTGAATTAGCATGTCCGCCACTACTTTGTGCCACCCTTAGGGTATGTTCACACTGCCAAATTACGGACGTAATTCGGGTGTTTTACGCCTGGAATTACGTCCGAAATTACGGCTTGAATGCGTTGACAAACATCTGCCCATTGAAAGCAATGGGCTGACGTTTGTCTGTTCACACGAGGCATATATTTACGCGTCGCTGTCAAAAGACGGCGCGTAAATAGACGCCCGCGCCAAAGAAGTGTCCTGTCACTTCTTGGGACGTAATTGGAGCCATTATTCATTGACTCCAATGAAAAGCAGCGCCAATTACGTCCGTAATGGACGTGGCGTTCAAGCGCCTGCACATGCCGTTACGGCTGAAATTACGGGGATGTTTTCTCCTGAAAACAGCCCCGTAATTTCGGCCGTTACGGACGCTGCCGTGTGAACATACCCTTAAGGGGGCGCAGCGTAAAGTGCTTACAGGTTCCCTTTAATGTCTGTTTCCCTAAACCAAAGACACAGTGTTCCTCTTCACTACAGAGTAGGGTTCTGATTCACTGTGAGAAATACTTTGCGAACAGCCTCATGAATGGTACTGATTCGGCTTGCAGAGATCTATCGTAAAAGCTGCACACACAGCATCTCACGGAGACAGTGTTCTTTCTGGAGAAGATATTTAATATATTTTTTCCTAGGGATCATTGCATTGTTTTATGAAGGTGAGAGGGAAAATGTTACACTGCCCCCTATCTGGTTGTAAGGGGGGCAAGCTTTACCACCCCTTACTAATTTGACTAATTTGATTATTACCACTGTTAACCCCTTGTTACGTTTGTATGGAGTCTAATGTTTAGCATTTATATTGTAATATTAGTTTTCACCACTAGATAGTAATGCCATACAAAAAATGGTTAGGAGGAAGTGAGATATGGTAACTATAGAGCAAGGGTGTGCATGTGTCAGTGTGTGTGTGTCCTGCTTGTAAATCAAATAGTAATACCACACAAAATAGTTACTGGTTAACATTTCCCATATGTCTACTTTATGTTTGCATATTTTTTTTGAACGCCCTTTTATTTTTCTAGGATGTTACAAGGCTTAGAACTTTCAAAAGTTCAAAAGGTTATATTTCAGGGACCAGTTCAGTTCTGAAGTGAGGGCCTTATATATTAGAACGTCCCCATAAATCACCCCAGTTTAAAAACTGCACTCCTCAAAGTATTCAAAACAGCATTCAGAAAGTTTCTTAACCCTTTAGGTGTTTCACAGGAAATTAAAGCAAAGTAGAGTTCTTTTTTTTGCCGAAAATGTATATGTAATAAAGTTTTCTTCTGTAACACAGAAGGTTTTACCAGAGAAATGCAATTCAATATTTATTGCCCAGATTCTGCAGTTCTTAGAAATATCCCACATGTAGCCCTAGTGTGCTAATAGAATGAAACACAGGCCTCAGACGCAAAGGAGCACCTAGTGGATTTTGGGGCCTTCTTTTTTTTAGAATCTATTTTAGGCACCATGTCAGGTTCAAAGAGGTTTTGTGGTGCCAAACCAGAGTAAACCCCCCAAAAGTTACACCACTTTGGAAACTACACCCTTCAAGGAATTTATCTAGGGGTAGAGTTAGAATTTTGACCGTACAGTTTTTTTGCTAAATTTATTGGAATTATTCTGTAAAAATTTAAATCTACTTTTTTTTTCTGAAAAAACTTAGAAATTTGTAATTTTTAGAAAGAATAAAGGAGAAAAAGCATCTCAACATTTGTAAAGCAATTTCTCCCGATTATGGCAATACCCAATATGTGGTAATAAACTGCTGTTTGGACCCACAATCAGGGCTCGGACCGGAAGGAGCGCCATTTGGGTTTTGGAGCGCAGATTTTGCTGGAATGGTTTTCGGTGCCATGTCGTGTTTGAAAAGCCCTGGAGGGACCAAAACAGTGGAAACCCCCCAAAAGTGACCCCATTTTGAAAATTACACCCCTCAAGGAATTTTTTTAGGAGTATAACTAGCATTTTGACCCCACAGGCTTTTTTTGCAGATTTTAGTGGAATTAGGCCATGAAAATGAATATCAACATTTTTTCCACTGAAATGTTGAATCTTTTAATTTTCACAAGGGATAAAGAAAAAGCACCCCAACATTTGTAAAGCAATTTCTCCCAAGCATGGAAATACCCCATAAATGTTTTTTTCATTAGAAATTAATTAACCCTTTTATGACATCCATTTTTCGCTTTTTCATTTTCGTTTTTCACTCCCCGCTTCCAACAGCCATAACTTTTTTATTTTTCCGTCAATAGAGCGGTGTGAGGGCTTATTTATTTGTGGGAGGAGTTGTAGTTTATATTGACACCATTTAAAGTACCATATGATGTACTGGGAAACTGAAATTGGAAAAAACTGTGATTCCTCCATTGTTTTTTGGGTTTTGATTAGTCAGGGCTCCATTCTGGCGTTCCATTGGAGCTTTCCGTCAGAATGGAACCCTGACTGAAACAAATGGAAAGCATATGTTTCCGTTTGCATCACCATTGATTTCAATGGTGACGGATCCGGTGCAAATGGTTTCTGTTTGTCTCAGTTGTGCAAGGCTTCTGTCGTTTTGACGAAATGAATAGCGTAGTCGACTATGGTATTGCTTCCGTCAAAACAACGGAACACTTGGACAACTGAGGCAAATGGAAACCATTTTCACCGGATCCGACACCATTGAAATCAATGGGGATGCAAACGAAAACCTATGGTGTCCGTTTGTTTCATTCATGGTTTGGTTCTGACGGAAAGCTCCGATGGAACGCCAGAACGGAGCCCTGACGCAAATGTGAACGAAGCCTAAGAGAAGTTACATGAAGACATTGTACAAGGGGTGATAAATCATTAACATAAGACAAAGCAATACAAGTGAGGTTTTTGTTATAGGTAGAGGGGCAAAAGAGGTGATAGCTATGTAAAAAAAATAACAATAATATAATTCGTAAAAGTCCTAACTATTATAATATAACATTATTTAACCCGCACAGTGAACACAGTAAAAAACAAAAAAACATTTAAAGCACCAGGATTGCTGTTTTTGGTCACCCCCCACAAAAAAAATAAACCCTCGCACTGCTCAATTGACAGAAAAATAAAAAGTTATGACTCTCAGAATTTTATTGTTAGCAATTCGTTTTTACCTTGTTAAAGCAGTAAAACAAAAAAAACAATATACATTTGGTATCGCTGTAATCGTATTGACCTGCAAAAAGTCGTTATTACCGCACGGTGAACGCCGTAGAAACAAAACCCCAAAACCAATAGAGGAATCACAGTTTCTTTTCCATTGCATCCCACAAATATACGGCTGTACTGATGGAAAAATAAAAAAGTTATGGCTTTTGGAAGGTGAGTAGGAAAAAGCGAAAATGAAAAATTGAAAAACGCCTGCAGAGGGAAGGGGTTACTGATGCATCACCATGTACAATGTCTTTGCATATAATCAAAGTATTTAAAATCACATATATTTTACTGCCTCATATGGTACCACAGTATTTTTTTTGCTGTATGGCCTGAAATAGAAAAATAGCCTTACCAAATATTCTCCATTCCCCCACCACCAGTCACCTGCATCCTTCCACCATATCTGTGTGTGATGACGTGTCGTTCATAATCACGAGACCACAGTGACCAATTACTGACTGCTGTGGAAATGTTATCATGGACGAAACGTCACCCCGACAGGCAGCGATTGTCCACTGTGGTCATGTGACTTTCATCACTATGGCTAACACATCATCCTACACCATATCAAACAAGGGAAATAGAGAACAATTAGGCCCCATGCACACGACCGTAAAAAACCTCAGTTTTTGCGGACCCCAATTGCGGTCCGCAAAAACGGAGCCACTCACTTTCATTGAACAATGACACCTTTCCGTAGCACTACGGAAGGGTGTCCGTGCCGTGGAAATGTTCCGGGAATTATGGAACATGTCTGTTCTTTTGTATTTTGCGGGCCGTGCTCCCATACTTTGTATGGGAGCACGGCCCGAAAATGCGGCTGTCAGTCGGCGGCCGGCCGTGCCCGCAATCGCGGGCCGTGATTGCGGGCACGGTCGTGTGCATGGGGCCTAAGTCAGGAACAGATGTAGCCGTCTTTATCTTGACTTTTAATGCATTAAATAAACAGTGGCTAGATCCTTTATCTTGACTTTTTCAATTACTTTTCAATGGCTTTTGTTGTGTGATATCACGCTGCAGCAAGTTATCAGTCAAGATACAGATGGCTACATCCCTAGGCATATAAAACCTTTCTTATTCTTATATTTCAGACCCGTAGAGGCTTTGGTAAAATCATTGAAACCCTTTAAGTCTTATCTTAGGGTAAGTTCACACAGGGCAGATACACTGCGTAAATGTATAAAGCGTATTCGCCCTGTTGCCCGCACAGAATTCCAGCCGAAAAAAAACGCACCAAATTGTGGTGCATTTATTTAGCCCGGAATGTCCTCTGTGGAAATCCTGCAATAAAAAAAAACTGCTATAGGGCATGGCCCCACGTGGCGGTTTTCCTCCGCAGCTGTCCGCATCAATGCCGCATCAATGCCACACAGAATCTGCGTTGCAGATTCTGCGGCGGATCTGCCCAAAATGTGCAGTAAATTGATGCGGACTAGCTGCTGCGTACTGCGGTAAAAGTGCTTCCCTTCTCTCTATCAGTGCAGGATAGAGAGAAGGGACAGCACTTTCCCTAGTGAAAGTAAAATAAATTCATACTTACCGGCCGTTGTTTTGGTGACGCGTCCCTCTTTCGGCATCCAGCCCGACCTCCCTGGATGACGCGGCAGTCCATGTGACCGCTGCAGCCTGTGCTTGGCCTGTGATTGGCTGCAGCCGTCACTTAGACTGAAACGTCATCCTGGGAAGCCGGACTGGAGACAGAAGCAGGGAGTTCTCGGTAAGTATGAACTTCAATTTTTTTTACAGGTTGCTGTATATTGGGATCGGTAGTCACTGTCCAGGGTGCAGAAACAGTTACTGCCGATCGCTTAACTCTTTCAGCACCCTGGACAGTGACTATATACTGACGTCTCCTAGCAACGCTCCCGTAATTACGGGAGCCCCATTGACTTCCTCATTCTGGCTGTAGACCTAGAAATACATAGGTCCAGCCAGAATGAAGAAATGTCATGTCAAAAAAGCAAGACGCATCCGCAGCACACATATCATGTGCATGACATCTGCGGACTTCATTGCGGAATTTAGAATCTCCATTGAAGTCAATGGAGAACTTCCGCAATGAGTCCGCAACCAGTCCGCCACTGCTCCGCAACATCCATTGTATGCTGCGGACACCAAATTCCGCACCTCAGCCTATGCTCCGCAGCGGAATTTTCTGCCACGTCTAAACGAAGCCTACTAAAAAGAAGTGGAAGGCAATGGAGAAACGGCTCCGCTGCGGATTAACGCCACGTGGGGCTTTGCCCATACTTACCATGGCGACGCGTCCTGACAACCTGACATTCTGCAGCTCTGGGATGATGTTTAATCCCATGTGACTGCTGCAGCCTGTGATGTGTCACATGGGAGGAAATGTCATCCCAGGAGGCTGGCCTGGATGAAGAAGTACAGAAATCTGGGTAAGTATATGTTGTTTTATTTACATGAGCTGCAATTTTTGTGGCTATTTAGCAGCTTTTCCGCCGCAAAAATCGCAACATCTGCTATTTGTTGCAGTTTTTACTTCCCCATTGAATTCAATGGGGAAAATTTGCAGCAAAAAAGCAGTAATTACGCAATTACAATTGATATGCTGCGGATTAGCTCTTTCCCATCACAGACATTTTTTGGATTTTCAATTGTATTTTTTCCTCCCCACTATCCAAAAGACATAACTTGTTTCTTTTTTTGTCGATATAGCCATATGTGGGCTTGTTTTTTGCGGGACGAGTTGTGGTTTTTCACGGCTCCATTTATTGTACCATGTAATGTATTGGGAAACGGGAAAAAAAAAATCTTTGTGGGGTGGAATAGGAAAAAAACTGTGATTCCTCAATATTTTGAGGGGTTTTGTTTTCACGGCTTTCACCATATGGTAAAAATGGCACGTTAACGTTATTTTACCGGTAAATAAGATGACAGCGATACCAAATCTATATAGTTTTTGTTATGTTTTAATACTTTTACAAGGAAACAAATAATTGTTAAAAATACAATTTGTGTTTTGTCGCCATATACTGAGAGCCATATTTCTGTCGATTGAGCAGTATGAGGGCTTATTTTTTGCGGTTTGAGCTGTCTTTTCTATTGGTGCCATATTTGGCTACATGAGACTTTTTGATTTTTTGTGGGATAAATTTCCATTTATTTATTTTTACGACGTTCACCGTGCGGGTTAAATAATGTTATATTGCGGTGATACCAATTTTGTAATTTTTTTTCTTTTTTTACATTACTTTAGCGAAATGGAAAAAGTTATTTTTTTTTTACTTTTAAAAATTTTTTATGTTTTTTTACACTTCTAAAAACTTTATTCAACTTTTTTTTAAAACAGTTTATTAGTCCCCTAGGACAATACACTGTACTAATGTATTGCAGTATATTGTCATTTTTACAGGTTCCTGTTAACATGAGATGAAGGAAGGCAGTCCTTCATTAGGCCCCTGGGCTGCCATGACATACATCACCCCTGGCACCCCGATGTGCTATTACGTCATGGTGCGGGAATGGGTTACAAAACTGAATCGCAGGTAAATTTTTGAGCGTTTTTTCCAAAATACATAGTGGAAAAACTGAAGTGTTTACGCAATGTGTGAACTCGCCCTTAAAGCTAAAAATGGTAAAATGAGTTTAAGTGGGAGTCACAGAACTTTTATACTTATAATGTTAGAGTAAGGCTGGGTTCACACGACCACTTTTCAGATGTAATGGAGGCGTTTTACGCCTCGAATTACGCATGAAAAGACGGCTCCAATACGTCGGCAAACATCTGCCCATTGCTTGCAATGGGTTTACGTTGTACTGTGCCGACGACCTGTCATTTTACTCGTCGCTGTCAAAAGACGGTGCCTAAAAAAGGCGGCTCGTCAAAAGAAGTGCAGGACACTTCTTGGGACGTAATTGGAGCCGTTTTCTATTGACTCCATTGAAAAACAGCTCCAATTACGGCCGTAATGGACGCCGCGAAAAACGCGAGTACGAGCAATAACGTCTGAAAGTCAGGAGCTGTTTTCTCCTGAAAACAGCTTCGTAATTTCAGACGTATTTGCCGTTATCGTCTGCACATACCCTAACGGTTGTCAGCTTCAATGTAGACTCTTGGTCATTTCTTTCTAGCTGACAGTTTCGTCTCACCCACGTTACAGGAAATTGCTAAATGATTGCATCATATTTCTTATTGCTGCCTAATATTCACTATCCCTGTCAGTATTGTCAGTATTGTTGCTGGCTGACTGTGACCTACTACATAGTTTAACTCTTGTGCTGCCATCCTCTTACCCCTGAGCGAATGGTTCTCCCCCTCCTTCTCCTCGTCCTCCACCTCCTGTTAGCAGCCATCATGATGTCTGGATTTTACTTTCCCGGCTGTGTGAGCTCTGAGGAGTTAGTCAGAGAAGAAGGGAGGAGTTGTGCCCTGGAGTACAATTTCATTTATTAAAACTCAGTCATAGCACATGGCGCTGATTCATCTGCAAAGTAAACATTACACTACGACACATACGGAAGCAGAAATCTAAGCAAAGCTAGCCCGATGGATTATTAAAATCCAAAATGTTTATTGAGTGACATTAAGATTATTGTGAAGAATTTGTAGCATACATCATGACAGCACTAAACTGTATATACAAGGTCACACATATGGAACTAAGCGTTTTAAAGATCATATATGTGGGGTTAGTAAATGCCTCCAGTTTTGATCTTGCACTCTTCCCATTCCGCCCTGGGTGATTTTAATTAGTTTAATGCTGGTTCCTACCATCCCCAGATATATGTAGGCTTAGTCCCAGTTCTGGGTGTATGTGCAGCATAGGTTCCCACCTCATAGAGTTCGCCTTGTCGTGGCAGGTGGGCTCACACAATTTGATCAAAATGCACACTAAGAACCTCCCTATTGTAAGAATTGTTAGCAGTAATGCATATTTATTTATATTTAGTGGCTTAGGTGGCATTAGTGTGTGTATATATATATATATATATATATATATACACGGACAGTGTCGTCAGGGATTCCCTCTAGGAGCGGAATTACCAGCCAGAGCGTTGGCAACGCTCTGGCAGGGGATTCCGCTATGGAGGAGTCACTGACTTCAAGGGCTCCCCGGGCTCAACGCTTAAAGTAGCGCTATGCCCAGTGAGTCCTCTTTACTAATGCTGAAGCAGGGAGCTGATGGTTCCTTTCTTCAGCATTGGGTTCAACTGTATCTGCGTCCTGAGGAGTGTCTGTGTCTGTCCGAGGGGAAATATTTAACACCTTATTATTCTAATTCCGAATATTGCACTAAATGTAGAGGCGAATTTAAAATTTAAATCAAATAGTCAAAAAGATACAGTATAAGGAATATCCATCCACTTTTTTTAATATAGTATTCTGCTAGAGAAGCATGAACTCTTGTATCAATAGACTTACATTTGGATTATTTCGAACATCTGATTGCTGCTATCATATTTGCATTGTAACAAGTAATGGACTTCGTAATGCTATTGTGAAATATTTTGACATAATGCCATAATTCTAAATACAATGTCTAAAATTGTGTTATAATGAGTGTTACATATGGGATGACATGAGAAACGGAATTGAAGAATACAGGTCTGATTGAGGCCTTACACCTAATTAATCTTCCTAAAATAAAATACATTCCCTTTTTTAAAAGGACTCATCCTAGGAAACTCTAAGGGTATATGCACACGTAAACTACATTTACCTCTGAAATTACGGAATTGCTCGTCCTCGCATTTTGCGAGGCGTCATTGACGGCCGTAATTTAGAACTGTTCTTCATTGAATTCAATGAAAAACGGCTCAAATTACGTCCAAAGAAGTGTCCTGCACTTCTTTGATGAGGCAGTCAAACGACGACGCGTAAATTACAGGTCGTCGGCACAGTACATCGGCAAACCCATTCAAATGAATGGGCAGATGTTTGCCGACGTATTGGAGCCGTATTTTCAGGCGTAAATCGAGGCATAATACGCCTCGTTTACGCCTGAAAATAGGTTGTGTGAACCCAGCCTTATGGTTATCTGCTGGTCAGGTTGTTATTAGAGAATCTCATTGCAGGAGGTGTTCTGCTAGGGAAGAATTATAATGAACTCTTGTGTCACTAGACCTAGACTTGGCTTATTTTCAGCATCTCATTGGTGCCATTATATTTCATATTATAACATTTCTTACCACCAAGCTGAACTTCTTAAGTAATGATGGGAACAGTAAGGCTTTTGTGAATCATTTTGACATAATGCCATGGCTCCTGCAATGTCTGAACTTGTTGTTTTACAATGAGTGTTACATCTGGGGTGACATCACAGAAAGTCCAAAACAGAGCAAGTGGAAATCAGGTACAGATGAGGTCAGAACCAGCCGGGAGCAGATAATCAAAATTGGTAAACAAGGGGGTCTACAACCCTTCTCTAACTCCTCTCCGTGGGTGTCTTGACACAAGGCCATCTAAATGCAATGTAATTTTGCAACAAAGTTTTACAAAAATTGTGGCAAAACCATGGCAATTTACTAAGATTTCTACAGAATTGCACTAATTTACACTGTTTTGATAAATTTTGCCAAAAGCACAGTTTGCAACAATTATTATGAAATCGCAGCAAAACAATGCAGTTTTTCCTTAACTTGTTAGTGAACGTCCATTAGTGTTTTTACGGCGGCTACTTATGGGCTTTATTCCGATGCAATTGCCTTTTTACGGCACTGTATCGGAATAAAGAAACGCAGCGGGGAGCAGGTAATTCTCCCTGCTCTCAGCTACCCGAGGTAGTTGAGCGCTGGGAGCAGACCTGCTCAAACGGGCGAGATCGAAATAAGTATCAATCTCGTCCGTTTCACTCCTCAGCGAGCGCCGCATATGAGTGGTTTTGAAGGGAGGGAGCTCCCTTTCTCCGATGTGCTGATGTCTTCTATGGCAGCCCTGGGGGCCTAATAAAGGCCCCCAGGTCTACATCTAGTTAATGCCAGAGTCCTGTCCGTTTTACAAGTAATATACTGCAATAATATACTCCACCCTCCCAGTATGTGGGGGGCGCAACTGGCCTCTGCCTCTGCTCTGTCCTCTGCTCCTCGTTACATACACATAGGAAACAAGAGCCGAGGAGCAAGAGCAGAGGAAACTCCACCCACAGCACGTCCTGCATGAAGCCTGTGGAGCAAGGAGTGAAGGTAAGTGCCTATGTGTCTCTGTGTTTGTGTGTATATGTTCAAGTGTAAGTGTGTGTGTGTGTGTGTGTGTGTGTATGTGTCTATGATAGTGTGTATATACGTATGCCTCTGTGTGTGTTTATATATTTGTGGGTATAGGTATTACTGTGTGTTATCTGTGATGTTATATAGGACTGCAGGTAACGTCTAATACATTATCTGTACTCAGAGTTATCACTGTTATCTGTGGTGTTACATATGACTGCAGGTAACATCTACTACATTATCTGTACTCAGAAAGTTATCACTGTATGTTATCTGTGGTGTTACATAGGACTGTAGGTAACACCTACTACATTATCTGTACTCAGAGATTTAACACTGTGTTATATGTGATGTTACATAGGACTGCAGGTAACATCTACTACATTATCTGTACTCAGAAAGTTATAACTGTGTGTTATCTGCGGTGTTACATAGGACTGCAGGTAACATCTACTATATTATCTGTACTCAGAGTCATCACTGTGTTATCTGTGATACATAGGACCACAGGTGACATCGACTACATTATCTTCACTGTGTATATATGGGTATGTATGTGAATGTGTCTTTGTGCTTGTATATACGTGATTTTTACGTATTTGTAAATGTTCCTGTCTGTATATTTATGTGCCGGTGTGTGTGTGTGTGTGTGTGTGTGTGTGTGTGTGTATATATATGTCTGTATGTCTATATATTTACCTCTATGTTTGTATATATTCTAGAGTGTGTGTATATATAGTTGCTTTTTTGTCTAAATATGTCCCTCTATGTATGTACAGTATATGTACCAGTGCATGTCTATATATGTGGTTCATTTTTGGTTTATTCTAAGGCCGACCCTGAAGAAGTGATCTTGGATGAAGCTGCTTCCCTGCTAGAACCTCCAAACTGCGTCAAGGTAGGTATTGGTGGGGAAGTCAAGCTCAAGGTTCCTCAGACGCATCAAATATGGCATTGAATATGGCAGTAAAACCTTTTAAATGGAATCGTCTTTATGTCATAAACAATTGTATTTATGACATCAGCACATTTGTCATCGTTACTACAGGTGTTTATTACCACTGCACGCCTCATTCATTGTGAAGTCACCCACAGTGTTCTGAAGTGTTAACCCTTTAATGACTGATAATGTACCTTACTATAGAGGCCATTAAAATGCGCTTGTCACATTTCAAGCCCCTGGTCGATAACATACTGTAAAGATGTCCTAATAAATAGAAGCTAGTGTCAGAGGACATGAAGGGAAAAAACATCTCCAACGTCTACTGATTTCACCTCTTAACATCTGTTTAGGGCTCCACTGAAAGGTGTATATTGAGCATACACATGTTTATTGTGCGTTCCACTTGGCATTGGTTGATTTGCTGAATGAGACCAGGTAGCCGGATAACCAGCATTTGAGCTTGTAAGGATTAATGGAAATGGCCACATTGATGCTCAATTAATATAAAAGAAGGAAAGAAGAGCGGCTTTACGCTACTTTGTAGCTTTGAAAACCGCAAATTTTAACTCCTTTAGCTGCTTTGTAACGAGAAAAGTGTGGGGGGAGATAGTCTGCAGGAACTACCAATGCACCGACAGATTTACTATCATTTACGCCAGAAACTAACATAAATTACAGCGCAAATCTATGCCTGCTCACAACAGGCATATACTTGAACCTATTATTACCAGACAGCAAAAATGCATCTCTTTATAAATTTGGCACCTTTTACTCCTGCGAAGTCTGGATTTAGACTTGCGTATAAAACGGCAGTGTTAGTGAGTCTGCCCCACAGTACTTACTTTTTAGCGACTTCCAAAATATGAGTTTGAGGGGTGGCACTCAGTGGGAGCAGGAGCACCCACTGATAGCTGTTGAGTGCCCTGTCTTGATGACAGATTCGCTTTAGATAGAATGATGTTCAAGGGCACTATATGCACTATTTATCTGGAGAGAACGCGGAACTCTGGAAGATGTGAGCATTATTTATCAGCACTATTTATTTGGGAACTGTATAATACTATTAATTTTGGCAAAACTCCTTCATATTTAATTTTCAAAAATATCAATATTAAATGTCATATTTTCATCAAGTTTATCTTGGAGAATTTAAATCCTTTTCCATTGATTTTGTATGGGCCTGCTCTGTTCCTACACTGGGGTATTGACAACAGAAAACCTAAAGCTCAGAGCGCCATGGGCCTGCCAGATTTGGTGAACTATCATAGAGCCTCTATGTTTTCTTATATTCTTTATAGGTTCCACGATAGGGATTTAAAAAAGTGGGTGGTCTTAGAAGGAGTAATACTGAGTTCCCAGCAGCTGGGTGCCACTTGGGGCTTCGGTGCTGACACATTATTGCCTTCACTAAACAAACTGCATTTGCTTCAGGGTCCCTTACTCCGACAGTTATCCTCACTTCCTAGTAGTCAGACCAGGTGAACATGGCTCAATTGTCCAGCTATGTCTCAACCCTTGGTCACATGTCTCTCAATGCCAGGAATATAAATTCGTTTCACTCATTTTGCGTTCAGTCTCTGCCCCCAATTAATTTATGTGATTCTTCTATATCCTTCTCCTGGGGGATTGTGGATCATTACCACTGGGTCACATTGTGCGTGCATAAGAAAGAGAACTACTACAGTCTCACCACAAAGGCCTCAGCAAGAGCTCATGTGTCTTCTAGATCTTGCTGGATTAAAAAAAAACAACTTTAAAATACTCACATCTTTTACAGGACTTTTGGTGGTCCTTCGTGGGCTTTACCTTGAATGTTCGGAGGTGTGTTGGAGATGTGGGGAGAAGGTAGGTACTCTTAATGGCATCACATTGCGCCATTTTTGTCTGCACTAAATACGCCTCGTCTCTTTGCTCCCCAGATCCATTTCCGTTCAGAAGAAGGGTCTCCTTCGTTTATTTCTTCAAGCTGCTCTTTAGGTTGTGCTTAGACTTTGGAAGTCTACCATTCCCCTGTCCAAAACTGAATGTCTGGCCACGTTCACTGAGGTTCACCACCTGAAGGACTTGCTGTCGCAGGATAATTATCAGGAAGATAAATTCTTCAGGAACTGACAACTCTGGTGATTGTTAAAACAATCTCAGGCATTTTCCGTGTGTTTGTTCGCTAACTTCCTCCATTCTGCTTCCTCACTGTGGTATCCGACCATTCCATTCTTTTTCTTCTCCCTGTGATTGTTATCTGTCTATTGCTTTTTGTCATTTTATGCTTTCTCATTGATAAAAGTACGGATTTGGTAATGGTGAAGCTTACATTGTTTCCTCATTGTTTTGTGCTGCACCACTTTTGACATCTTGTACTGCTTTAAGGTGTTGCTAATAATATATTGAACCCAAAATTACAGTGTGAGAGAGAAATAAGAGCACCATACAATGCAATACTGCTGTAGTACAGTGCCCAAATAATACTTCCATACAGTATACTTAACACTACATGAAATTTAGTACATAATTCAAAGCATTTTGCAGGAACATATAAATGGGTCTTTAGTACCCCAATTCAGTCAAATAAAAAAAGATTTCAATATACTGACCTTCTCCCTACCAGGCTGTAATCACATGCTTGTATTGTCGGTCAGCGTCATCACTATAGTATCTTATGCCAATAGAGGAAAGCAACAAAAATCTTTCCCACATCTCTCCCTTTGGAAAAGGTTTACCGCTTTTCCACTAATGGAATCTGTAAAAAAAAAATCAATACAGTGATGGCGTATTTGCATTCTGCCCTGCTAATTTTTGGTCTTTTTCCTTTGTACCTGCACTCCACACATTTGGCCCATGTGATTTTAATTAGCAAAAGACCTCATGAGGATTTTTGTAGGCTTCACAGGCATATAGCCGCTGGGTTTGGGACTGTAGTAGTAACGGTTAATAGTAATGGGCAGTGTTAGGTTAGAGTGGGGTAGAGCATGTTATTCAGTAGCCAGTCACTGTGGTTTGTAGAAGCCCGTGCTAAATGTTAGAGGGCGTTCTTAGTCTCCTTAGGGAATAAAGGAACGGCCTATCTGGCCCTCTCCCTCTTTTGGCTGTGTTTGTTCAATCATGGACCGGCAAGAGATGGATCAGATTATTCGACTACGTCTACGAAGGGCTTGCTTGACTACAGTTTCTGATCAGTAAGACTACTACGCCATTTCCTTCTTCTGCCTCCAGCATCCCTGCTCTGTTCTCTGCCCAGCGTTCCAGGCCGCCCACCCATCTCTATCCCTACGGTGAGTCGGTGCTCCGCGGCTTTAGAGCCTGGGATCGCATCAAGTTCTTTCCTATGTATCTTTTAACAGGGCTTGTCGCACTGGCCAGGGTGCCCTAACGGCCATCCTAAAGCTCCTCTCTTGTCCCATCTACCTGGGCTGCTTATGGTAATGCGTGGAATGAATGGCTAGCGGTGGCGGGAGACCATTACTCTGAAATAATTGATGCGCCTGCTCGAAAGTAGCGTGTCTGGCCTTGTGGCTCAGCGTCATTTTACCGGGATAGGTTTTTTCTTTAAATTATTAAATTGGGGTGTTGGTCGGACATAACTAACTCCTTTATTTTGCATGATTTAAAAGGGTGGAAACAGAGTGTGGTCAGGCATGAATCTCGGCGCCCGGTTTAGTTCTCCATTTTGTTAAAATTGTTAGCGGTGTTTCCGGATATATGCTCTGCGCCTTTTGAAGTGGTCCCGTTTACAGTGGCCTTGTTTTGTCCTTTTTCGATGCCCTCTGTATTTCTGAACTTGTCTCACCCTCGGGGCCTTCTTTATGAAAATGCGGTGTTATCTAGTGCGGGGGTTCATTTTTGCATTCGTCGCTCCAAGACGGATGTTTTTGGTAGGGGTTTTTGAATTTCTTTGTGCCTGGTTCCAGGTGCAGTGTACACTGTCGCTTCGGTTTTGGCATATTTGCGTTTGCGGCAATGCGGTGGTCAATCTTTGTCACATATTGACGGAAAAACAGTGACACTTTTTCATTTCTCGTCTGTTTTTAACCCCTTCGCTATTTGGCCACTTTTGACCTTCCTGACAGAGCCTCATTTTTCAAACCTGACATATTTCACTTTATGTGGCAATAACTTCGGAATTCTTTTACCTATCCAAGCAATTCTGAGACTGTTTTCTCGTGACACATTGGACTTTATGTTACTGGCAAAATTTGCTCGGTATATTTAGTATTTAATTGTGAAAAACACCAACATTTTGTAAAAAATTAGCATTTTTCTCAATTTAAATGTATCTGCTTGTAAGTTAGGCAGTTATACCACACAAAATTGTTGCTAATTAACATCCCCCATATGTCTACTTTAGATTGGCATCGTTTTTTGAACATCCTTTTATTTTTCCAGGACGTTACAAGGCTTAGAACTTTAGCAGCAATTTCTCACATTTTAAATTTCAAAATTTCAAAAGGCTATTTTTTCAGGGACCAGTTCAGTTGTGAAGTGGCTTTGAGGGCCTTATATATTAGAAACCCTCCAATAAGTCTCCCCATTTAAAAAACTTCACCCCTCAAAGTATTCAAAACAGCTTTTAGAAAGTTTCTTAACCCTTTAGGTGTTTCACAGGAATTAACGCAAAGTAGAGGTGACATTTTCAAATTACATTTTTTTTGTTGCAGAAATTCATTTTTAATCCATTTTTTTTTTTTGTAACACAAAGTTTTACCAGAGAAATGCAACTCAATATTTATTGCCCAGGTTCTGCAGTTTTAGTAAATATCCCACATGTGGCCCTAGTGCGCTAATGGACTGAAACACAGGCCTCAGAAGCAAAGGAGCACCTAGTGGATTTTGGGCCTCCTTTTTATTAGAATATATCTTAGGCACCATGTCAGGTTTGAAGGGCTCTTGAGGTCCCAAAACAGTGGAAATTCCCCAAAAGTGACACCATTTCTAAAACTACACCCCTCAAGGAAATTATCTAGGGGTATTGTGAGCATTTGACCTCACTGGTTTATTGCACAAATGATTGAAATTAGGCTGTGAAAATTAAAATCTAAATTTTTTCAAAGAAAATGTAGGTTTAGCTAATTTTTTCTCATTGCCACAAGGACTAAAGGAGAAAAAGCACAGCAACATTTGTAAAGCAGTTTCTCCCGAGTAAAACAATACCCCACATGTGATAAACGGATGTTTGGACACACGACAGGGCTTAGAAGGGAAAGAGCGTAATTTGGCTTTTGGAGCTCAAATTTAGCAGGAATGGTTTGCGGAGGCCATGTCGCAATTGAAAAGCTCCTGAGGGATCGAAACCGTTAAAATGCCCAAAAAGTGACTCCATTTAGGAAACTACACCCCTTGAGGAATTCATCTAGGGTTGTAGTGAGCATTTTGATTTTAATAGAATTGGGCAGTAAACATAAAAACAATAATTTTTCTTCAAGAAGACGTAGCTTTAGCACAACATTTTTCATTTTCTAAACAAAAAAAACAAAAAAAACATTTGAGTTACCTGTGTTCCTCGATGCTTAACCCCTTAGAATTTGCTGTCAATAGCGACTGTGGCATATAAGTGGTTTCAGAGGGAGGGGGCTCCCTCTGTCACCCCATTGGCCCCCCATCGACGCAGGATGCCAATGGATTTCCATGGCAGTTGGGGGCCTAACAGGGGCCCCCAGGTCTGCCATCATTGTATGTCTATTAGGCCTTGCCAGAGGAGAATATTGAGGGAAGGATAAACACACTGTTTTCCCAGCAGGCAGAGATGATACTGGATCTAGCTGCTCATGTGATGCTGTGCTGAGGCATCATGGGATTGATAGCATAGCACAGAGGAAGAGATCTATGATTACAGGACCGTTTTAATAATAGGCAAATGGTACAGCTGCACTGGCCCCCCCGTCCTTATTGCCCAGGCTGAGCTAATAATGCCAGGGATCACATTCTGAAGTTCACTTCCTACTTACTAGATGGATAGCACGCAAGACCTGTGATGGAGCTGCTGAGATCTCGCCCATAGGGGCGATGCTTAACACTTTACTACAGAGCTTTCCAGAACCATAACTTAGGCAAGGAAACATTTTAATATGTGAATAAAATGTGTATGTATTAGGGTTACTACTTGCCTGGTAATTCACCAGACCAACTGCTATTAATACAGCGATCGCCAATTTAGTTTACAGTAGCAATATTCATTGCCGGTAATTTACTAAAGAAAAGGTAGGCACAGGCATAAACTATACGTGAGATTTGGAGAGGGACAAACTGTCTACATGGTGATATGACACTCTGTGACTCCTTCAACCATTGTGACCAGCGTCGCCAGCCCAGCAGTAGTCAGGGTGACATCATACATCAGAAGATTTGGCAGGTCTGCAGCAGCAAGTAAGAGTAGCCAGCCGTGCAAGGACTTGTCAATGACTATCACCGATTAGTTGAAATAAAACAGCAGGTACCATGCCCTATTTGATAACCTTTATCTTGTATGTAAACATGGAGTCATTCCAATGTAAATAACAGTACACGGGTAAGAACAAATTACAATTAGCACATTGAGGACCAATCTTATGGATTAAGGCCCTTTTACACAGGACAATGATAGGGCAAACGAGCGTTCATACAAATGCTTGTTCCCAATCACTGCCCTGAGTAAATAGGGCAACAATCAGCCAATGAATGCACTTGCGCTCGTTCATCGGATGATCAGCTCGTTTACATAGCCAATAAAATGGCTGCTAGTCAGCAGCACATGTCCCTGTGTAAACAGGGAGATGTGCTGCCGACATGATGGAAATATATATGGGGACGAAGGATGGTAGTAACGATCATCCATCCATATATATTACCGATCATAGCTCCTTGTGAAAGGAGCAAACGAGCGCAGATCAACAAGCTGTCTCGTCCATCGGCACTTATTTTCACGGCCCATGTAAAATGACCTTATGATAAAAAAATCAGTATACACCCTGGTTACATGGTGCCTCTGAAGCACGTACATGTAGGTGAAGATACTGCTTGTGGCGACTGTGAGGACTAATCCACGCTGTCAAGTTACTTAAGATATGGGTCAGGTGGAGTTTGGAGTGCCTCTTTAAAGGTTATGTACAAATTTGTAAGAATTTTTTTTCTTCATTAAATTAATTTTTGGTGTTTTTAGGCAACTTTCAAATTCACTTTATTTATTTTTTTATTTTTAAGATACAGCTTCTATGTATCCTGTATACATAGAAACTGTATCACTCTCTCACAGCCGAATACGGCAGTCCAGCCAATTTTGTCAGTCCAGCTCGGTTGAGAGCGGGTCCTGTATGTCTTGGACATACAGGATTCAGCTAATATCGATCACAGTTAAGTTATAAACTTATGTGATCAATATTAGATAGATCCTGTGTGTCAGAGTGATGCAGGATCTGCTCTCAGCAGAGCAGTCAATTCAGCTGAACTTACAAAATTGGTTGAGTTAGAACAATACAGCTTCTATGTATACTGAGTACATAAAAGCTGTATCTTAAAAAGTAAAAAAAAAAAATGAATTTAATTTAAAAACGTGCTCACAAAAGGTGTACATAGCCTTTAAAGGTTACAGTTTAAAATATTTAGATCTGAAACGTTCTGAAAATTCTTGTCAAACACATAATTCCTACTCCGTGTCTAGGCCACACACCCAGAACCACACCACTTTTTACTGTTTCAACCTAGCCAGTATTTTTAACCTAGCCAGGTTTTTTTTGTGTGTTTTTTTCACTTGAATGCACCATCCACATGTATTCTCATTCACACACCGTTTTTTTTCATTGGCGTATCGAAGGGTATGCTATGTGGTCTTTTTTTTTTAATTTGGAGTTTTTGAGACATTTTTCTGCATTGTCTTTAAAGTACTTTAAAAGCAATATGGAAAAATGCACATGTTAACGCACATGGGGGTTTTAATAGGAAAAAAATTGTCAAAAAATAAAAAAAAACACTTGCGTTTTTACTCTAACAATTCTAGTTACAATAATGCATGCATGTTCACGTTATTTTTGTTTAAATATTTTAATGAAATGACGGACTGGAATAAGCAGCTATAATGCAAAAAACTGTACAAAAATAATATGTCAGGAAATCACATTTTCAGCTATATATGTTTCTCACGTTGACAATTACATACTTCAAAACCTTTTTCCAAGATGGATATTGCACATTGTCCAGATGGCTGTGGATTATTTAAATTTATTCTGTCCTAAAATATATTTTGTACATTTTCCTTGTTGTCAGGGTATGTTCACACGTTGGTTTGTATACCTTTGAACCTTTAATAAACCAGATTATACATAAATATATATATTATATAAATTATAATAATGCTGAATAGTACTTGGGGTTTGTGGATTAGTGTACTTATGGTTACATTAGCTGCGTTAGTGCCACATTGCCAGTGTTAGTCTCCCTCCTGTCCATTTAGAGAGGAGTTATGTAAAGCTCTTAAAATGCAGGTTCTTGGAACGTCTAGTTTCTTTCTAATAGTAGCACCAATGCAAACCTTTAGGTCTGGAGCCTCCAAATGATTATTATTGTGTTTCAGTCATTTATAGCATTCATTTTAAGTTATTGTTTGTGCATTTACTAGATGGAAATATGCTCCACGGTTGCTGAGCAGCTGTTGGTGAGTTCCTTTTTCTATAATTCTTCCATTCTTCATGACAACAATAAGGTCTGCATTCTGGACTGTAGATAGCCGATGTGCAATCATAATGCAAGTCCTTCCTCTCCGTGCTTGATCAAGTGCTTGTTGTACTATCTGGAAAATATAGAAATATAGTTTTAGTTAAAAGTATGACTGCTGTACAGAAACACAATAAGAATATAATGATGCAGTCTAATATTAATAAAACTTATTCTAAGGGCTACTTTACTACAAGATTGTAGCTTTATCAAATGTAGCTTTATAAAACCACAAAACCTTGAAGACATTTCTTGAGATTTCAAATATCTGTTGCCCTGTATTTCTATGTACTCAGTAAGTGCCCATACATACTAATATTCTGGCTGCTAAATGTCAAATGAATGCCTTCCTAGGCGTTAATACACTTGGAATGGGGTGTCAAAGGAACATTATGCATACTTATTATCGAATCTAAATTATTATGACCAATACAATCTGGTCATTTGATTTGAGGGAATTTCAATACTCGGACCTCATGATCTGCCCATGCACACTTTTCTATTCTAGACATGAAATTAATAAGGAAGAAGTAAAGGTAAGATCCAGCGAAGTGAGTTCGGTAAAAGGAAATCCCCGTTTCCACTTTATTGAACAATCAGATATAAAATATACAACACGGGAGGGAGAACGCAGCGTAGATGGTCTCAAAAGGCAAAATATAGAAGCCTACGCGTTTTGAATTCAAACAGTATTCTTAATCATGGCCAATAACTATGAAATAAATAGAATTTATTGCCACCTAAGATACTTTATCTATCCAATAAGAAGTCCAGACTTACCTGTGTAAGGTGTATTGTATGTGACAGCCTTATTCTATTAGTTAACAAAATCAAACTTAAGAAAATTTGCAAGTAATATGAAACCTATGTTCCTAATCAGTTGGATTTGCCTGATAGAGCTGGATTATTGGCAAGGCTAAAGGTACAATTGTTCAGGGAACTCTAGCACATAAGGCCTTCACCATCTAGTTCCCTACAGTCTTTCCAATCCTCCTCAGAAGCAAAACATGGGACTTGAAAAGTTTCAAATCGTACTTCCAACAATTAAAAAAATGTTGCAGAAGAGGTGATCATGCAATTTTTACTAATATTTATTTCAAGTGGTTTGTGTTCCATTCTCTTGCCTGTGCCACTAAATAAAATAAATTTGGTGTCCAAACATCCATGTTAACTTTTATATAGAGAGGGTAAAAAGCCAGAAGACAGATCCGGATACATCTGGAAACTCCAGGTTGAAGAAAAATATATATTATATTATGTGTATATATTGTACCTTTTCACTTTCATTGTCCAATGCGGAGGTGGCTTCATCAAGTAGCAGAACTTTTGGAGAACGTATAAGTGCTCGGGCAATAGCAATTCTCTGTTTCTGACCCCCAGACAATTGAGTACCTTTACCTCCAACTGGTGTGTTATATTTCTATAGGTATCAAACAAATATTTATATACAATTAAAGACATGATATGACAGACAAAGAACAAGAGATCCATACATGGACAGCTCACATAAAAATATGGGTCCGATTCAAAATAATAAATAAAATAGCATGACATACAGTTAACATATCTAGATCACACAAACATTGATTTGTATTTTTAAAGAAAGACATGTACAGGAGCAACATTTTTCATTAGCATGATCACATAGATTCGGAAGATTTACCTCTGGCAGATCTTCTATAAATGAATGGATATTTGCAGCTTTTGCAGCCTGTTGTATCTCCTCCATAGGCACATAGCGGGAGTTGTCTCCATAGGCAATGTTATCTGCAATACTGCAGTCAAATAGCATTGGCTCTTGGGACACAATTCCAATTTGGGATCGAAGCCATTGTACATTCAGATTTTTTAGGTCAGTGTTATCAAACAACTACAAATGCAAAGAAAATGCACATGATTCAGGTCAAGATATAAAGAAAATACTATTTGTTTCACAAAACATAATATGTAACGTCACATTAAAAATCCCCTAGCTTTTACATGAATATATTTTGAAATATAGAGATGGCACATGCAATTGGGATAATAAGTTTTCACCCCTGTTTTATGAAGTTCGCTTGTCCTAAAATGTGACCAGATCTGTAAGGAACTTATCTTGCCACATTCTCACACCATCCTAAGAGGTCAAAAGTGGAAGCAAAGCACTCGGGTACTAAGGAAATAGCCTACATAATATCGACCTGTGTTACTAGCACTTAATTGGTGCCAGTTATAGTGGTTCCTTCACTGTATGTTTACCTTGTTCATTTATAGTAGCTGCAGATCTTTATATTTTGATTTGGATTGGTCTGACCCCTTGATACTGAGTTGGTAGTTCTTGCTCCTTCACTACTGGCCCAGTCTGCCTGATCATGGTTTCTGTACATACAATTCTGCTTGACCCTGAACAACTTGGCTTTGGCTAGATGACTACAGATTTTTTTTTCATTGCTTCCCGCAACCACTTGCGCCAGTGTTTATTTTTTTCACGGTTTCAACTACATTTATCCAAAGAATTAACCCTCACAGATTCACCACAACAAACTTGGGTCGGTCAGAGAACCAAGACCCAAAAAGAAGTTGCAGGAAAAAAGTGTCCTATAGTTGAATTGTGTGATGGACAGTTCTTACTTTGCATCTTAAGTGACCAAGGGCATTATAAGATCTTTAAGTAATTTATACATATAGGTAAAGAGAATGCAATCACCAAAATATCACACAAATTCATATACATTCTCACTAAAGTTATTTTCATAGCGTGGGAATCTATGATTATTTCAGCAACCGCAGATCCTTAGACATAATGCAAAAAAGAAGAAAATAGGGTTCACAAACTTTCTAGTAAAACCGTATTTCATTCCGATAAATATATTCCATAGCCTTCTAGACATTAACTTATTATATAGATACGACTGCAAACTAATCTTACCACCGCTCCTTGGCACGGGTCATAGAACCTCTGCAGGAGCTGGACAGAGGTGCTTTTCCCACATCCACTGCTGCCCACAAATGCTACAGTTTGCCCACTGCATATAGTAACAGATAAATTTTGCAGTACAGGCACATCTGGACGTGATGGATAATTAAATGATATCTCATGCAGCTCTAAATTTCCTTGACAATTATCCTAAAGTGAGTAGATAAAAAAAAAGAAGAAATAATATATTACTCCTAAATAATATAAAGTTTTTAACATGGCTAGGAGTTCATAAGATTTAGCAGAAAAATATCAATGAAGTAGTGGCTGCACTAGTCATTCATAGCTGCAGAAATGTACGAGGTTAAAAGAGGGTTGAGAGCTCTGGACAATTCATTTTCCTAGTAAGAGTCTCCTATCAATGTGCTGATCACGGGGTGTCCACTGCTGGGACCCCCAGCAATCCGCTGTAATCTGCGCGGGAACCTGGCGGAAGGTGCTGAACTCCCCTGTAACACCACCACAGAAAAATTCAGCATTTCAGATCCAATAGAAATCAATGGGCTGGTCGTGTGATACATAATCAGCCGAAACCTTCAGAGGGAGCAAGACACTCCTTGCTCCAGCTAACTAATGGAGGTTCTGAATGAGTGTATTTTAGGTGTTTTTTTGTGAAAATGGGTTTTCTAAAGCAGATAACCTCTTTAAATTACTCTACAAGACACACAATTACACTATCCCTAGTGACCACAGGGTCTTACATTAGTAATGAAACACTTAGGGCCTTTGTCTGTCCTCATTGTTAGCTTCATTGTTTGGGGCCACCTCTAGCTAGACTAGAGAAACCAAATAAGATCAGTGTTCTCATTTCTGAGGTAAATCCCCTTGATCAGTTTTTTTCATGGCTTTCGCTTTCTTATTAAAATAAAGCTAAATAACTGAACAGTTCAAAAGGCAAAAAAATAAAATAAAAAAATACCTGCAATATTCAGAGCCGCTGATGACCTAGAAGCTAGCAGGTTCTTTTGTTTTATATTGAATTATACGCAATTTGTTTGACTTTTTTGGTATACGCTAGATACATTACTTGTAAATGTTAATAAAAAGTTAAATATTTCACAATCCCCTGCAGTTTTCAGTGAATGAATCTGTGTAGTAAGGGCAGTGAGTGAATTTCTACAGTGCCTTTTCTAGGATTCATCAAGTAGTATTAAATATCAGCTGACAAACAAATATGTGACCAGTTCAAGTGACCACAGCTGAATGTCCTGAATGTGGCCTACGCATCAGAGACCAAATCCTTGGCATTTAGTAGTGATATATTTTTAGCTGGACAAGCTCAGAGCCCATAATAAACTGTTCTCATCTGATTATCACGTTATACAAATCAAGCAAATGTAACAGCGTAGCCCAATACGCTACAATAAAGAAGTGTAACGTCAAGAAAAATACTTACTAGTTTTTCTCCTTGTAAAGTGTAGCTGTCAATAGCCGGTTCTCTATTAAACAAAGCAAAAAGATGGGCGGCTGCAGATTTGGCTTTAGCATAGTCAGGAGCAAAGGATAATGTTTGGCCTACTGAGACTGCTCCGTAAGTTAGAATGACAAATACACTGTGGAGGAAACATAGTATTAGGGTTAGGTAATACGGATGTAGCAATATTTGCCTTGAATGTGATAACATGCTGTTAACTTATCACTTAAGCCATTGAAAACGTCTAGCTAAAGTTTCTTTCCGCGGTGTATTTAATGCGTTAAAAGTCCAGGTAAAGATTGCTACATCTGAACCTAAAAACATTCTCAAAACTATTTAACGAGCTGAGATGAAAGATATTTTATTCTTTCTTTTAGTACAAGTAGTTATGTTTTTTTTTATATTTCATATCACATGAGTCCATTGTGCCTGTTAAAGGGTCGCTGCATGACAAGCACTGGATCACTAATACTATGGACACAAGGTACTTAGGCAATACATCAGAGGAAAATCAGAAGTCAGGACACAAATTTAACTTGGCAACAGGCACTTGAGAACTAAAGTCACAGTGCCAGCCATAGATAGGCAGACATGATTCAGTTTGCTGCCATAGCGCTGTATCTAAATATATTAGCCATGGCAGAGTGGCTTGTCAGAAACCCGCTGGCACCCAGAAGCTAGGGCCCAAGCCCCTCCTAACTATCCTCCCAACTAAACCATGTGAAGTCATGGAATGAAGCACTGAACCAATGAACATACACATTATTATACATGTTAATACTTACAGAATCACTTCTTCTACATTCATCCTTCCCACTTTTATTAAATAAGCTCCAAAACGAAAACTTGCTGCATAGGCAAAAAATATGAAAGACTGACTGAACGCAAAGCAAATACCGTATATCTGGGCCTTTTTTTGTGAATTCCTACATGGTGGGATGAAAGAAATGAGAGGTTATCCATCCCCTACTGTTGCAATGGAGGTTAGGAACTTAGTTATGCCTTTGATAACATTTTAACCAGGGGCAGACTAAGCATTGCCACCAGGTTACAGGGTTTTTTGTAATTTAATGTCACATTGGAGTGCAGAATACTGGCAGAGGGGTATAAACAAAAAATTAAGATCTACCTATATTTAATAAAAAAAAAAAACCTGTATTTTAGGTGATAAGTGACCCATGGCCATTATTACCTGGGGGGCCGGAATGGCGATACAAGTATTTTACAGACTAATTTTTTAAATAATTTCTGCAAGTTGACTGGGTTTTTGCAATTCAAGAAGTTACCCCAAGTGCATAGATCTACATTTTCTTCTTACAGGTATATGGTAAAATGATAACATGTTAGCTGCCCCTCTAGGAGAGGATCACTACACAAATTTAGACAACAACAAATGAACGCAATACTAGCTGTATAATTCTTTATTAGCGGCCGTTGCAAAACAGACAAAATGTTATAGTTTAAGTTTATGATGGGAAGTGGGGGACTCAAAGCTGCATACTAGAAAAATGGAGCTCTAACCCTTAGGGTACATCTATGCATGGCATAAACACTGGAAATTTCCGTCTGAAATTCCATCAGAATTTTCGCAAGAGAAATTGACTTGCTGCAGATTGAGAACCTCACTTCAGGTTAATATCCTCTCGTGTTTACTGCAGGTTATTTGCTGCATTGTGTGGATGAGATATGTTCAAATCTCAGCCACTTTTCTGCTACTATAATCCATTGCAGAAAATCCACGGGTAATCCGCCCTATGTGCACCTACCCTTGTAAAGCTTTATACTCTGGCCCTCGAGTGGTACCAAATTTTCTGCACGGTCAGTCTTCTCCACAGCCAAAATAGTATGTTTTAAATAGGATATAAATAGTTCATGCCCATATATTATTTCGATAGGCAAGATGCATTTGTTTAATCCGAGAGATAACTAAGTTAATGCTAATTTTAGTCACTATTTTTTATTATTGTTTGATTTACTTTTTGCATACCAAATAAAATAATATCTACAGGTAATGATAGTAACCAAGCTTTTTTTTTTCTGAATAACAATGTGAAAATGAGTTATACTGTTGAATATTGTAGATGGAATGAATATTACTTTGTAATGGATTGAGACTTCTGACCTGTATGGTTTCTGCAGACTTTCCGTATAAGTGTTCTCAAAAGTTTTCTCTCTTGTTAAGGACACAACTGTTCGAATATTGTCTACAACTTCAGTTGCAATCTATTAATTGAAAACATGAAGGAATACATTTTATATATTAAAAAAAAATGCAATGCTTTATATTGGATTTACATTTAAGATAAAGGAGCACGCAATACAATGTTCATATTTCTTTCTGGATACAGCAGGTGAAAATAGATAACTACTGTACATGGAATTACTGATAGATCAGTTGGCCACTGAAGCCCTCAGAAGACTTTAGTAGATCCCTTACTTCTATATGTCAAAGTACATTGTGCTCACTGCAGTGTATTATAATAGCATATAGAACTAGTCGTAATTTTATATGTTTACCATACAAATGCAAGCTATAATCGAAGCTTTCGGAAGAATATCTGTCAGCCAAAGTTGGCTAAAGTAGTGTGGTCCAGCAGAATTGTGTGACGTAACTGACTGGAGCAGAGTATGTTTGGGTTGTTCAATGGTAGTTCTTTATGAAAGAGCTGTATAAAAGATTATTGTAATAATGAAACGATTGGGACTTGTATAAGAACAGAAATGTACAGGATTGAGCAATGAAGTTAGTAGAGTAGAGAAGTGCTTGGCACTAGTAGCAATGTTTTAGTCATGTATACCTTTCCTGCTTCTTGAAGATCCTTTTTATCACGATTAGCAAAGCCAGTAAGGGCCCTGGTTTCCAGTAGACCAGTAACCACAAGGACTGGAGTCATTGCGAGAACCAACAAAGATAACTCCCAGCCAAAAAATAAAGCAATTATAATGGATAGTCCCATGCTGGAAAAGTTCTGTGCAAGTAAACCAAGCCTGGAGCCTGTTGCCTAAATGGACAAATCAAAAGATTGTTACTAATAAAATCTTCATGAAAGTAAATAACCATTAAAAGGGTGTGTTCACATCAGTGTTAGGGTTCCGTTGATGGGTTCGGTCAGACATTTCCATCGGAGTAACCCATTACAGAAACCATAGCTTCCGTTTGCATTACCATTGATTTCAATGGTAATGCTTCCATTGCAAATGGTTTCTGTTTGTCTCCGTTCCGTAAGGTTTTCGTTTTTTGGCAGAAATAATAGCGCAGTCGACTGCGTTATGGTGCAGGGAATTGCGGCCGTACAGGGTGAAGACCTGCGAGCTGCATGCGGCCTATGTCTTCCAGTTGCCAATCACTACTATAAAGAGATTGTCCCATTTTCTCTTAATCCTCAAAATCGGCATAGAATGAACTGCAGGATCTAATATACAGGGCACTACAAAACATCTGTGATCTGCAGAATCCCCATTCAGGGTAAATTAAGCAAGTAGAACGCCATAAATCTGGACAAATACTGAATTTTCAGTTTTTGCCTTGACTGAGACATAAGAACTTTGACATGTTTATTCAAGATATTAGGTCTAGTGTCAAATGTATTTACTGCATTACAAAGGCAAGACAAATCAAAAGTTGAGTGAACTGTCCTTACTGTTTGGATCTGAGAAGCTTCAGTAGAGAGTCTTGTTGTTAAAGCTCCTGTGTTATTTTTTTTGTCATCAAACCAGGATATTTCCTTGTGAATACAAAAAAATAAATACATTTCACTGATATTAATTCTTTCATACAGACAGATAGATTGAATATTTGTGTTGACACTAACCTGACGCAACATTGCTTTGAACGCCAAATGCCTTAAACGCATAGTGAGAACTTCTCCTGATCTTCCAAACATGTAACCCTGATAAGTAACACAAATTCATTGATCAGCAGGCAAACTATTTAAATTTAGAGTTGATTCAGCCATAACCTCGGCTTGGAACATCAGTAGGCCACAGCCATCCAATAAAAAGTATAAAAATGCACTTTACAAACCAATAAAGGGAGGTTGAATAAGGCGGGATTCACACGAACGGGTCGTTCCCGAGCCCGAGTGCCGGCCGGTAAAATCGGACATTCTGCTCTGCTATAGTGGCGTCGCTACAGTAGTAGCAGCCGCAGCAGCAGCAGCTGCTGCTACTAGCGACGCCATCGAAGGTGTCGCCGGGCCAGGAAAACAAGCAGGGGACGGGAGCCAGCGCAGCGCTCCCTTCCACCTGCTGTACACCCCGGCCCTGCCACACAGTGTACAGCGATGCCATTCGTCCGAATGGCATCAACTCCTCCTCCTCACATGCACTCTGCGCTGTGAGGAGGAGGAGATAGAGTGCAAGCGCCGGGAAACCCGGCCATCACTCGGAACACATTCCGGTGATGGTCGTGTAATACCCGGCCCCGTAGACTTCTATGGGAGCCGGGCGGCCGGGTACCCGGGCGAAGATAGAGCATGTCCTATTTTTTGACGGCCGGATTTCCCGGCCGTCAAAAAATCGGTCGTGTGAATAGCCCCATTAGGGGTCTATTATTCCTAATGCAGCCGGGTGCCGGCCGATTTATGAACGGCCGGCACCCGGCCGGGAAACCCTGCCGTGTGAATGAGGCCTAAAGGTGATGGAGATGGATAAAGATGTGAACTGGAAAAAGCAGTTTCCATTGACTACTTCAGAAATTACATAAATGTTTTCGAAATGGTCATACAAAACCTACAATATTTATTTTATTAAGCCACTTTCACGGCTTTCCACATTATGAGCAGGGACAAGTATCCCACATTGATGGGAGACAGACAGTCTGTCTTGCAAAGCATTGACTCAGTAGCAGAGTACTAATACATTCAAAGTAATGGCAATAAAACTGGGTTCGTAGACAAGAATTTACTTATGAAAAAAAAATATGTGTATGAGTAAAAGGATCTTACCTGTAAGAAGTAAGTAAAAAAAGACACAACCCCAACTATTGCAAACAAAATGCAATATAAATCAGATTCACTTTTTATTTTATCCGGATCATCATATCCAAAGAGCTGTTAAAACAAGAAAAAAATAATATTTTTGGGGAAGTAGAAAGCAGAGGAAAAAGACGCTGTCTAAAGACTAAGTGATCATATAACCTGTTAAGCTTACACCCTGCTCTCGGATAATATTGTTGATAGGTCTTTCCTTGCTGTATATGTACCATAGCTGCATTAAAATCCATTTACGATTCTATAGGTTGTCTTGTAGTAAACTTGATATATTGACATGGCCGGAGGGTCCGCTAGCAGCAGCTATGGCTGCTACAGTGCGACGCCACTGAAGGGGTTGTTCCTAAAAAAGACATGCATCCCCTATCCACAGGATAGGGGATACATGTGGGATCGCTGGGACGCCCAGCGATAAGGAGAACAGGGGACCGAAAGTCCCTCGAAGTTCTCCATGACAGACCTCGGACTTCCGGAGTCTGTCGGCAGCTCCATAGAAATAAATTGTGCACCGGTCGCGCTTGTGCGCATGCGTGACCAGCGCTCCTTTCATTTTTATTGAACTGAGCAGACCCCGGAAGGTTTGTCATGGAAGAACTTCGGGGGACTTTCGGTCCCCCGTTTTCCTTATCGCTGCCAGCAATCACACATGTATCCCCTATACTGTATGGTGGATAGCTGTATGGTGCTATCTATAGGGGGTGCTGTGTGGCGGAATCTGTAGGGAGGCACTATCTACAAGGGGGGGTTGTGTGATACCCAGGGGAGGGGTGGTCCCAGTAAAAAGTTTGCTATGGGGCCCAGTCTTTCCTAGTTGCGCCCCTGGAGAAGGGGATGTTTTTTTTCTCCCCCTTGTGCCATGAGCTGATGATCCTAAAAGAAAGAAGGGAGAATGGATCTCCCATAGATCATGTGATTGAGGCTTAACAGGTAAAGGGGAACTTTCTATACTCAATGATCTTGGAATATTCCCTCCATTTTTTTTATTCTCTGCATCCCTGATGCAAGAGCTATTATACTTTTTGGCATATTTTAAGAGTTTATATTACATTTTAAGTATTGCCATTTGTAGTTATCTGGGAGTCATTTGTCTCACGCAGTCATCAGTATAGCAAGATACTCTATCACATACATCACAACGCTGTGATGGTACATAAGCCCATTAGATATTTAGTATAAAAAGGAGTACAGTTCTTTCACAAACACAGCCAAACTTCTTTGTCAAGAGGTGAGACATGCTTCTTCTGGCCCACTCGGTGGCAGAACTAGTTTATAGCAGCTATAGCGGCTGCAACAGGGCCCGCAGCATGAGGGGGCCTGGGCCTCATGCCCGGTGGGATCGCTATGCCCGTGCCAGCGACTGCCAGATTCAACTATATCTGCGTCCTCAGGACGCAGATGCAATTGAATTATATGGCGGAGCAGGGAAGTAGTTTCCTACTCCACCAGTCACTAGGCTACAGGCCACATTAGGCCTGCAGACTATAAGACCCTGGGACAGGATCCCTGTGCAGGCCGGCACAATGATGTCAGTGGATCACGCCGGCCTACGCAAGGGTACCGTCTCGGCGTCTCATAGGCTGCAAGCCTAACATGCCAAAGGAGGCTGTGGAGCAGCTCCGTTGGTCATGGGAATGGGGCTATGTGAGTATTTATTTGTTGGGGGGGGCTGTGTGGCACTATCTACAAGGTGGGTTGTGTGTGCCACTATCTACAGGAGGACAGTGTGTGTGTGCCACTATCTACAGGAGGACTGTGTGTGTGCCACTATCTACAGGAGGACTATGTATGTGCCACTATTTACAGGGGTACTGTGTGTGTGTGTGTGTGTGTGTGTGTGTGTGTGTGTGTGTGTGTGTGTGTGTGTGTGTGTGTGTGTGTGTGCCACTATTTACAATAGGACTGTGGGATTATTATTGAGATCTCATAAAATAGGGAGGAAGATGATCTACCACACAGCCCCCCCCCCTTATTTTATGAGATCCCATTAATATAGATTCACCATATATCTATATTATTGGGATCTCATAAAATAGAGAGGAGGAATGCATGTAGGGATAGCTGTAACATAATAATAAAAAAAATCTATGCTCACTCCTACCCTTTACACTTCAAATGTTAGCAAGAACAGATAGAAACAAGTCCTTCCTGTCCCAGGGGTTTGAGTTTCAGGTCAGTTTTTTAAATTACCTATTAGGACTATGAAACAGCATAATTAAGTGATAAAAAAAGTCTAAATATCACTGCTTAACCAACCGTTTGTTACAATTTTCATAACCCTGTAACTAAAGGTTAATAAGAGTGCACTTGGCGGCCTAGCTGTATTTTTCCATTGCACACATAACTGATAAATGTTCATTGTTGAGAGGGTGGCTGTTGTGAGGGTGCGGGGGGCATTGGTTCTGGGGGAGAGAGGGGGCCCAGTCTTTCCTAGTTACGCCCATGGGCCCACTAATTGGCATTTACGTATTGCTATTATTGCCATTAGTTCAGCTTTCATAGGATATTATACAGATGCCTTAGTTGAAAGGAAATTTGTCATGGTCACACATTCCCTTTAAGGTTATTAATTATATGGATGGGTTTATCAGAATATAGTATTAGAAGTGATATCATTCTATACACTGTTACTTAGGTAAGTGAGACATTTTTCTGTTTTGGTACTCCTAATTTACTTACAGCTATAATTTTGGCAAAAAAGACGCAAAACATTGGGTGACTTCCCCCATTGATTAATGATGCAAGAGTCCCAACCATAATATAAGGCCATTCAGACTGGTTAAGTTGCAAAAGTTTTATGAAGGAAACATTGGGAGGAGTGTCCTGGAAAAAAGGAAGTAAAGTGGAGATATTAAAATACTTAATAATGTTACATTTGTATTTTATTTATATGGGTAACTAGCTTATGGTATTAATGCAATGACAACAGCTAGAAAAAAAAATTTGTGCACTAGCTTTCTCATTATGTCCCATTATAAAAAATAAATTAAAAATAATTATCTGATGAAGGCTGATGCTCTATGACATTGGGTTTTAATAGAATTTAATATAGGCCCATTTCATACGACTGTGATACAGAAGCATTTTAACGTCGGTATTGTGGATGCAAGCAACACCCGGACCCCAAACGTTCTTCTAAACCAATACTAGATCTCCACATGGATCAAAGTCCTGCTCATTGGAACCACAAGATGTCCGAGTGTTGTGGTCATAAGGAGGACATTAAAAGGCAACAATTTATATAAGACAGACTAAGACTTTTATCATTATAAACACTGTCAACGTCGTTCAAATATTTGTGCTGGCAGAAGGCACAAAGACTTTGTTTTCGTTTTTTTAGAAGAGGCAAAAACCATTGGAGGTGATGTCACTAAATTATTGAAAAAACGGCAAAGCCAGGCTGCTGCAATTTTGAAAAAAGTGTCATTGTTCGAAAAAAACGCAAGACAAAATAAACAAAAGAGCCACCTAAAAAAACACTTTGTTGGTAGCGCGTTTTATATTTCCCTATTGACTTTAAGATATCATCTGGCCGCAGCATGTGAAGGCACCCTTAGATAGGTATTTAACGGGTTTTTTCTGTTTTTTGTTTTATCTTCATCTACATCATACACTGAAAAAGTAGCAACGCTACTGCAGTCAGTGTTCACCTAACTTTTAAAAATTACAAAATAATTCTGAATTTTGGGTAGGTTCACACTGAATCCTGAGCTTAAGTTCGGCAACCTTTCACATGAAGCACAAAAGACCAAACTAAAACTACCTTATTTTGGACATATTATAGACCTAAAACTAGATATTTAAAGCTTTACCTCTTCCTCACTCACGGCTTCATTTTCTTCATCTTCTTTGCCCTCTTCTATGTTGTGCTTCAGAGGGGAGTTAGGACACTTTATTGAGGATGGGCTATTGGGTATTCCACTTACTGACTCTTCTTTCTCATTATTGTCCTCTGTTCCTTGTATAAACTGTGAAATAATAGCACATAGGAACACGCCAATGAGATGGGTAGAGAGTGCATTGTACCACTAAATATACAATTCCAACAATTTTGTTGTTCTGCACACACGTTATATTTTTCCTCTGGGACACAAGCAGAGCACACTGCATGTCCAAATAAGTATTTAATGAGATTTCGGTGTCTTTACAAAGTTAAACAAATTACCCACTTACTGGAGGTAATCTACAGGGTTTTTTCTTTTGTAAAATTTTTGAACCCCCAGAAATTATTAACCTCTGAAAGTTTCCCTACCAAAGAGGTTGACAATTTGTATAACCTCATAGTAGCCTAGGGTAGCAAAAACCTTCCAACAAAACTGAACAGTGTACATCTACTTTACTTACTCAAAGTGAAGCTAGATTGCTGGGCATTCTGCAGCACTCATGAACTGAGACAGATATACCTGACCGCAGATATAGACAGTACCACTATGGCCATCATGTCTGTGTCTCCTGCAGCTTTTTACTACTTTACATTATCAAAGGGAAAGCTTCCTGTTGTGCCCCTAAAGGTTGAAACAAGGAATGCTTCTGGCACCACAACTGCCCTCTCATTGAAAAGATTGCCTGTAAATTTTTGATGCCAGGCTGCTATTATTTATGGGAACAATGTCCATACTCTGTAAGTACTATTGTTTCATTGAGCTGCCAGACACCAACATTACTGTAGTGGTAGGAAGGCCTACACCACTTTTTTTAGGTTTTGTATGTGTAGATCCAGGGGGACTAGTCAATTGGCTAAAGGCCCTTTTACACGGGCCAATGATCGGGAAAACAAGCGTTCAAATGAACGCTCATTCCCTATCATTGCCCTGTGTAAACAGGACAATGATCAGCCAATGAACGAGCTCGTTGATCGGCAGGTTTATGCACCAAAAAATATTATCGTTGTCAGCAGCACGTCTCTCTGTATAAACAGGGTGATGTGCTGACGACATAATGGAATCGTATGTATAGTAACGAGCGCTTGTTCCCATACATAACCAGGCATTGCTCCTTGTGATAGTAGTACATGAGTGCGATCAACGAGCTGCCTCCTTGATCGGCGCTCATTTTTACAGCCCATATCGGGCCGTGTTATAGGACCTTAAGGCCACTGTACCTGTGCTGTTGCAAGTGAATGGTATATTCCTTTGATCTCCATTAATGCAGAATGTGAGCCTTGCTCTGCCACAGTGCCATTTTGAAACACAACAATTAGATCCGCTGTCCAAACTGTGCTGAGACGATGGGCGACGACAATTGTTGTACGTCCTTCACTGACCTGAAAATAACGCAATCTTTATAAATATACCCTAGATATGTTTTTTATGTGAATACATCATTAATTCTATTTATTCTGCAGTTATTCTATAGAATTACTCACTGAAACATGTTTTAACGCACAAGCATGTACTGTTCTGTAGGTGCTATTGGCTCAGTAATACCTTAAGAACACTTTCATTGTATATCGATGCGTGAATAAGCAACTCTGAAAGTATTATATATTTTAGATTTCATTCACACTATTTGGATGTTTTTATGAACATCAGGTATGCAGGAAATACTGAAAACAGCAGAACAGTTGGTGCTAAAGATGAGCGAATTTCCTGAAATTCATATAGAATCGGCCCCGAAATGTGATTTAGAATAAATTTTCCGCAAATCACAGGTGCCCCGAATTGCCCTGTCTGACACTCTGATGTCTTCTAGGACTGTATCTAAGTTGGATACAATCCTAGAAGACATCAGAGAGTCAAATAGGGCATTTGGGGCACTTGCAATTCCACCCCTAAAATAAAAAAAACACTATACTCATCACCCCTGGTCTTCCGTACCAATGTCTGTGATTGGCTGCAGTGATCACATGGGACAAAACAATGTCATCTCAGAAGGCCGGCAGGGACGCGTCGCTACAAGAGACCAGGGGAGGTGGCGATTATGGTAATTTTTTTTATTAATCGCCTCTTCTCCCAACTTTATTTTTCTATAATCTGTCGTAAAATGCGGGCGATGCCCGCCGACGGCCGCCATTTTGCTGATTTGTGTGCCGCGAACCCCAAAAGTTTTCAAATTTTGCTCATCTCTAGTCGGTGCTATAAAAATAAAGAGCAATAACAATAATTCTTAGAAGACATCATTCATGGTCAGTGGTAGCTACTTCGCTAGCTTCCAAGCAGTAAAGATTAACAAAAAAAAACAGTAAAAAAGTCAATGCAAATATCTTACAGAGATGCGTATGATACTTTTAATGGCTATTTAGTAAATCTTAATCAAAGATGGAGCTTTAGGTTTTATTTTTTATATGAAAAATCTCTTAAAATGCCATTATTTTTGTTTATAAAATATACATCATACAAACCTTGTCTAGAGCAGCTTGGACGATGGATTCACTTTCCGTATCCAGAGCAGAGGTGGCCTCGTCCAGTAGTAGTATCTTAGGATTTCTCACTAAGGCTCTGGCTATTGCTATTCTTTGCTTTTGGCCTCCGCTTAGCTGTGCTCCTCTTTCCCCAACAAGAGTTTCAAATTTCTAAAAATGTATAAAAATACATGCAACAAAACAAATGAAAAAAAAAAGGACCATATGAACATTTGTAAGTGTTGTAAGCCTTACAAATCCTTACTAATGTGACTGTTACTGTAAGGAGGGTTGACACTGCCCCTTACAAATTGTAGATTGACACAGACCATTGCTCTATGTTACTCACCCTTGTGTGTGTCATAAGTTAAGTTTGTACTCTTTAGTGTTTTGTTGTTTGTCTCTCCTGTGTGTGCTGTGTCTGTGACCTAGCAGCAGGGGGCAGTAGAGAATAGACCAGTGAGAAGTTTGATTAGGAAGAATGAAGAAGAATAAGTTGGTGTGATGTGCAGACCACATGTGTTGCCATGGCAGCCTGCCCCTAGCCTGAGTAAAGGAAACCATTACTGGTGTAGGCTGTGGACATGCCAGCCTGTATTAGGCCTCGTGCACACTTCCGTTGGCCGTCGTACGGCCGTTAATGACGGATCCGTGAAACACGGACCGCACACGGGTGGCTTCTGTGTGCAGTCCGTTGTTACACTAACCAAATCAATGGCCGAGACTGTTCCGTCAAGAACGGACAGGAGTAGGACCTGACCTATTTGTGAAGGAACGGCCGCACGGTTCCGTTAAAACATCTGAAGTGTGCATGGCCCCATTGAAATTAATGTGTCAGGGTGCTATCAGTTAAAAAAAATGAATAGCACACTGACGAAAATAACTAAAGTGGGCATTAGGCCTTACAGCATCCAGCGGATACTGAGGGGCTTTCTGCCCTGAGCCCTGTTGAGTGGCCTATTCAGCCATGTCAGGCAGAGTAAGTGGATTGGGTTTGCTAAGAGAGATAGACCATACAGCGTGTGTATTTGGTGAAACAAGTTCAAGCATAGTGAACCTCATTCTGCATAACACTGTGGAAGAACAGTTCTGAGTTTATTCTGTACTGCAAGAAAGAGTTAACCTGTGCTCTGTAAATAGTTTAAGACAATGTTCAGTAAAGTGTGTAAATCTGCAATGCAAGAAACGCGTGGTTGTCTGTTCTTGTTGCTCCCAGTTACAATTTACAACGAAATACAATTGTACATTAAAAAAAATAATTGTATTAACTTGGTTCAAAAACATTTGATCAAATTAGGAGGGAATTCCAGTCACACACAAATTCTACAAAACTTTTAAACCATAGGAAGATTATAAAAATTGCGTGAAATGAATATCTATAGGTAACAGATTGCACCCATCCTTCCGGTACCTCAGATCATGAACGGATTTGTTAAAATAGCTCCAATCTGTGTTCCAGTTAAATGTATTCTTGTACATATATATTTTTCGGATATAGTATAAGAGGTTTGATGAAAGCTTGATTGTATCGTTACACTGTCAGGTTACAGATGTAATGGAGCACATCATACTGCATAGACTATTTGCTTCCACAATGGTCCCCCTCCCCCTCCACAAAGTAACCTGGCAATGAGACTTACATTTTTTGTATTATACCTCTCTTCCTTCAGTAGATGCCAAAACAGATGAAATTGTTGCCATTTTTGGTATGTTCACCAATTGTTCAAGTATAAACTGCAACATTGTACTTTTTTCCCATGTTATTTCCCTTCCTCTTTGGGTATTTTGCTGCCCACCCTTTGTTACCCTTTCCCTTTTCTGTAACTCTACAAATGACGTATGACTATTTTTACTATGTTTAATATGGGGGTTTTTTAAGTAAAAAAACAAAAAACACAGCAGAAAAAAAAGGCAATCTTGTTCATTTTATTATCCTGCAGTCTTGTCCCTAAAAAAAAAAACAAGCCCTCAATTTGTTTTGGCAAGACAAAACACATTTTTTTTAACAAATAGTTTTTTGTTGTAAAAGTAGTACATCATTAAAAACTATATTAATTTGTTATCACGGTAATCTTATTGAGCCGCAGAATAAAGTTAACATGTCGTTTTTACAGCATGTTGAAAACCAAAAGAATCAAAAGAACAAATCCCAAAAAACAATTGAGGAATCAGTTTTTTTTCTATTCAACCCCACATATAATTTTTTTCTCCTGTTTTCAGTACATTATGTGGTACAAAAAATGGTGCCGTTAAAAACCAATCCCTCGTATGGCTATGTCGAACGAAAACGAAAAAAAGTTATGGCCCTTATAAAGGCGGGGAGAAAAAAAATGAAAAGAAAAAACTGGTCTTGTTCTTAAGGGGTTTAAGCCAGTTCTGCTTTCCAGTACAGGAAATAAATATTATATACAATGATATGGATTGCTCTTGTTGTTATATGGATGGTGTACATTTCTCCAATACTGCTTTTCTAAAAATAGATTTACTATAAAATACATACAATATTATCAGGCATTGGCATATCTCAGACCCCATTTTATTTTCCTTAAAGCAGTCACAGTTTGCTCACCTTGGGTAGGGCCATAATGAAGTCAAATGCATTGGCTTCTTTAGCTGCTGCTTCAATTTCTTCCTCGGTCACATTTTCTCTTCCATATTTGATGTTCTCCTTAATAGATGTTCCAAACAGAACAGGCTCTTGGCTGACCACGCCGATTAATTCTCTGTAATATCTGACATTCAGAGATCTTATATCATGACCATCAACCATTATCTACAACAACACATCAGGCAATGTTTGAATCAGTGGCGCTACATAGCGAAATTAGTTATCAGGTTATTTTCTGAAAATTGCAGATTATAATAGAGATTTCTTTGGAAGTGACAGAAAAATAATTACCGCTCCTTCTTGTGGATCATAGAGTCTCTGTAGGAGCTGCACGGTGGTGCTTTTGCCACATCCACTCTGCCCAACCAGTGCCACAGTTTGTCCAGATTTAACTTTTAAATTTAGTCCATTTAAAACCTTAAAAATAAATTGTTATTATGTTTTGTTTCCATATTGATAGCTGTTCTAATTAATTAATAATTGTGACACTACATGACAGTAGTCCTCCATTAGGCAGAACAATATAAACTAGAGATATGAACCGCTGGTAACCGACACAGCTTTACCTGACTGCCGGCAAATATCACAGATAGTAATAATACATATGAGGTGGCGTTTGATCTCGGTGATTGTCTAGGTTTCTCAATAAGAACAAAATATAAAAATTCACTTAAAGCAAAACAAATATTTGTAATTGCTCTTACCTGGACATTTGGCCGAGATGGATAGCAAAAATTAACATTTTTAAATTCCACATCTCCCTTTATAATATCTGGTCTGTATCCTTCTATGGAAAAGCTGTCAATAGCAGATGTCTAATAACAATATATAAAAGATTTTTTTTTTTTATGGACGTGGTATAAAGTGATAACAAGAAGCAAAGTTCAAAGCTGATGAACAAATGGTAGTAGCAAAACTAGTGGTGAACTATATCAATATAGTAGCTATAGAAATTGTAGATTACAAATGGGGCCTACCAAGGTGGCAATGAATGGAAAGGTGGTGGGTATCAAGGAATTAGTGCTGGTAGTTACCCAACAGATACGCAGATGGTGGCTATTAGAATGACCATGGTGTTGGCTGCAAAGGTGGCAGGGGAGAGCAGGGTAATGATTGTAGTGGTCGTGAAGCAGAGAGTTATAGCCAAGGGCATCACTTGCAAAATGGAAGCTGTAATATAATGAATCTGGATTTGGACAAGGAAGGCCCTACATCAGTTATTCAATGTAAAGTAAAGAATTTTTAAAGGTCTACTCTATAGAGATGGTAGAATCATTTTGCCAAATTTGAGATTTGCTTTTAGAGAATCAGTGGAGAAGAGAATTTTAAAGATTCACTCATGTCTACTTTTTTGTACAATCCATATGATTAACAATACTTTTCTATGGAGATTATTTAGATGGCTTCAAGGTGGACTTTGTTCATTGGTTAAAAAGTGTATCCACATACTTTTGGCCATGCAGTCTATCAAATCGATTTTCTTCAAGCATTTGATTTATTAGACTATTACCCATATGACTATGAAAATTACTATACTTTGATAAATTCTATGGCAATCATTGTTTATACTTCAATTGTAATTTTATGTACTCTCGTGAAATACCTGGTCAATTACATGAAATATACCATAGGCTGCCCCTCTTGCAATAGAAAATGCTTCAAGATGAGAAAATGCCTGACCAAGACAATAGCTGCTGATCACCACACTGAAGAAGATCTGTCAGAGAAAAGAAGTTTCAACAATAATAGCAAATACATCTCTGCCATTGGTGAATGTTATTCTGTTAATCTTCACACAAGTATGTACATCTCTGAGTTAGGATGCTCAATGCAATCCATGGTTTACTTGATCTTAATTTGAAATGGATAGTCTGATTACAAACGTTTCAAGGTTTACAAAATAGAAATAAATCCCTCTAGGACAAAAATAAATTTGGCCTTCATTATCAAAACACATTTTTTTTTCATCTCAGCAATCCAGAACGTGTAACTTTTAATTAAAATTTTTGCATTTAGCTGTATTGCACTTACATTACACTTGCATTATGTACAACCGTTTATTGTGCCCGCACATAGAAATCGTGATATTCCATAACAGGACCTTGTTCTCTAGAGTAATGCCAGGGGCGTCAATTACTGGGACTGAATCGGTTAAATAAAAGGGTCAACTACAGCAGATGAAAAATGGTCAGGATACTGTCAGTGAACGTGTGGGCATAGTGGTAGTGCCGGTCTAATCACCTTGATGTAATAGTATGTCAGGATGCCTGATCTATCTCAGGCCCTTGATCTACAGTTATGTCAAGGTGTGCGTAGATGTAAAAACAGAAGATACAACTACAAAAAGTAATTTAGTATGAAAATAAAAAATGCAGAAGGCAATTTAGAACATGGATATTTGCATTGGCTGTAGAGAACATATAAACGTATGCACATAATATAATGTAGATCAGTGGTTACTGATTTTTTTTTACCACTGATAAAACCTAGGATATAGTTTTTCCCATAACAAGAAATCTCTTCTCCTCCCTCAGAGAAGATCTATCTAGAATAAGAAAATGTTTCCTTTTGTCGAAAAGCAATATGTTCTGGCAATGAGCAGTCAATTGCTTTGGTTGCCCATAAGCCAGACATCTGCCGCAGTGTATGGTCAGTGTTCTGTCTTTACAATACATGAGCTTTGTCACTATAGTCTTCCTAGGACCCCCAGCGGTTTCTCGGTACCCCTGTTAGAAAACACTGGTGTATGTAATCAGCAGTAGGAGACTTTTTACGTAATATTTAATCTTACTTCAGCAACTGGACGTTCGATACCGCCTTCTAATATATAAACAAAAACAGCTAGACAACTGTAGTCGATTTTGCCTCAGGATGAAAAACCTCCTTCATGACCCCATATGACAGTGGTAATTTCCCTGGATCAATTAAAAATTATTCATCATCCCTTTATTAATTATGAATCTCAATGCTAAAGCCACTAGCCCTTTTTTAAAAGCGGTCATAGTATCTGTCATTACCACTATTTGGGGTAAGGAAGTCCAAAGATTAGACTATAAAGAACCCTTTCCTGTTTGATTCACCTTTGCATCCAGGGGCAAAAAACGCTCTCTTTAAGAATGTTTCCCACCACCAAAATCTCTGAAGTTCAACACGATAGCAGTCGGATGGACAATAAGCTCGGATATATCCAGTACCATTCACGTTTCACGCTGCTGAGCATGAACGTTATGTATATACATTTAACGCCCACATATGTTTGTTCAGTTGTGTCATACAGCATTATAAGCAACTTAAACATTTTGTCCAGTTGGCAGGGTGTCAGATTTAAAGGCAAAGCATTGTTTTTAATCCATAAATCGTGCTCCTCCCTAAATGGTTCCCTAGGCAGCTGCCTACTCCACCGACCACCTACATTAATACCCGTTTTGTGGTCAAGACCTTTTTACAGTTCTCTGAATGAATAAATAATGTTCCAGTTATTTGTATTGATCTTGTATATATTTATAAGTTAATAAGATCCTCTCTAGGCCTGTTCACATCAGCGTCGGCTTACGTTCATAGGTTCCGTTCGACCTATGAAGGGAAACCATAGCTTCCGTTTGCATTACCATTAATTTCAATGATAATGCTTCCGTTGCAGTTGTTTCCATTGGTTTCCATTCCGCAAGGTTTCAGGTTTTTTTTAGCAGTAACAATAGCATAGTAGACTAGTCGAAAGGAAATCTAGTATTACATGGTGGCAATTCAGATGAAGCTCGAATGTGGCAAAGCAAGAGCAATTTTTACACAGCGTCACTCCGTTCTGGCTCATAGAGGGAGTTCCTGAGCAGGGGACCCCCTCTAAAATTTCTATATGCCCTCATAGGGCATATGAACAGGTGTTTTCTTCATGAGACAACCTCTTCAATACAGAGCCTTGTGAGGCTCCACTGCGGGCTTAAGCCTATTTTGTGTGTGTGGCATTTATAGCTACCGTGTTTCCCCGATAGTAAGACACCCCCGATTGTAAGACGTATCGGGGGTTTCAGGGGGGTCGGCTAATATAAGCCGTACCCCGAAAGTAAGACATATGTCTTACTTTCGGGGAAACACGGGGGTATTGCCGCCTCCTGCCCACTTCCGCGCCGCCCCCTCTCCATATGTCACCGCGCCGTCCCCTGCACTTGCTCCTGCTGCAACTGCCGGAATCGAAGCGCGCGCCGATTCCGGCAGTTTAACCCATTAAATACCGCTGTCAATAGCGACAGCGGCATTTAATGTGTTTGACAGAGGGGGGAGCTCCCTCTGTCACCCGATCGGCGCCCCCGCAAACAAATCGCGGGTCGCCGTCGGGTTTCCATGACAGCCGGGGGTCTAACAAAGACCCCCAGGTCTGCCTTCAGCATCTGCCTGTTAGGCGATGCCGGAGGCATGACCTAATAGGTTGCCTGTCAGTTTTACACTGACAGGCAATAATGCTTCGGTATACTAAGTATACCAAAGCATTATATATGCGATCGGCACATCGCATAGTGAAGTCCCCTGGTGGGACTAAAAAAAAAAAATGTAAAACAGTTAAATAAAGTTTGTGAAAAAAAAAAAAAAAAAAATTTGACAATTTTTTTACAATATAAGACATACCCCGAAAGTAAGACATAGTCGGGCTTTTGGGGATAAAAAGAAAGTAAGACACTGTCTTACTTTCGGGGAAACACGGTACTCTGCGTTCTGTCACTTAACCAAATTCTTACCCAAGTACATGCATTTTCCTTAGCCCTCACATCTGCAGCTTCTGCACTAAGCTGTTGTGAGGTACAGTATTAAATACTTTTGAAAAATCTAGATTATATTATATGTCATTAATGCTATATATTTTTGCACTTCATTGCTAAAATTTTTATAGAGGACAGAAGTTAGACTTACCAGAGTATAGCTACCTGGTTCTACTTTTTTTAAATAAAGGTATATCGACTGCCTGCCAATACTGCAGTACTGATCCTTCTTATAAGTGGGCTAAATCTCCCGACGTATACTCCAACATGCCCATAGACTTTAATGCCCATAGACATTGCAGGAGTATGCCAAAAGGGTATTTTTTCATTATATGGTTTGTTTGGCTGGGATATTTCAGGATCCAGCATCCCCAACTGTATTGAAAAACTTAGTCTAGTACATTTTTCAATAAAGCTGTATAAGAAAAATGTTATACCACGTAGTATAGTTTGTTTTTTTCATTGGCATACAGTTGCATTGGTTCTTTAACGAAAGAAAACACCAAACAGTGTGTTTATTGTTAGACTAAGAAAATGAGATATAACAGTCTATAACTATTGCGGAGCTGAATTCACTTAATATACATGGATCAATGCCATCAGCTTAGATTTACATAGCGACAGCTATACTTCCTCTTCTGTGAAGCAAGCATTGAATGGAGAACTCTGATTACTGTCCTCCTGAGTGATATGTGGCACTGGCAGTGAACACACAAAAAAAGTACATGGTAAAGATCTCAGTCTTTTCTTTATCATCTACAATTATTATTTCCATGGTCATCTTTTAGAGTGCCAATAGCATCCAATTTTCATTTCTTAGCATTTTATATATTCCTAAAACGTTCTGGGACTTCTTTTAAGCTTTCCTTAGCAGTTCGTTTTAACTTGCTAAGTTTTTAACATTTTTACATTTCCTATTAAGATCTTTGTCAGTCTGGTATGCTTTTTCTGTACCTTTAAAGAGGCTCTGTCACCAGATTCTCTAATCCCTATCTCCTATTGCATGTGATCGGCGCTGCAATGTAGATAACAGTAACGTTTTGTTTTTTTTTAAAAACGTTCATTTTTGGCCAAGTTATGAGCTATTTTATATATATGCAAATGAGCTTTACGAGATCAGCTTTAAGAGATTACGCGTGGCTTGCTGCAATCTCAGAGAAAAGATTCAGAAGTGTCAGGATTCTGAGTACATATGACGTCCAGGCTGGAGGTCATGTGTATTCATTATCAGGACACTTGTGTATGTGGCTGCACATCGTTCTAGTAAGAACACTGTGCTGCTTGTAAATGAATGGAGATGAGTGTATGATGCAGACTGGTCACAGATTGGTCAGCGTCATACACGTAAACACGCCCAGTTAAAAACACAATACACGCCCAGTTGGACATGACGAAATAAAAACGCCCAGTTGTCCATTTCAAAGCTCATTTGCATATATATAAAATAGCTCATAACTTGGCTAAAAATGAACGTTTTTAAAAATAAAAAAAAACTTTACTGTTATCTACATTGCAGCGCCGATCACATGCTATAGGAGATAGGAGATAGAGAATCTGGTGACAGAGCCTCTTTAAGGTCCTTTTAGACCAAATGTAAAATTGTTACGATCGAATGAGTTGCGATTTGTTCATGGTTAAACGAGCTGTATTTTACCATGTATAATATAGTCCAAATATTCGTAATTGTGATGGGAAGACAGACAATAACACGCCTACAGATTTGACGAGGAAAAACGAGCGATTCCTTTTTACACTTACAAATTTATTGCCCACGAAATATCATACTTTTGTCAGCAATAAAGATGCGATCACCGATACGTTTAACGAAAGATTGACGATGGTTTAATCGCGGATGATGGTTTTGATAGTTGACCGTGTTTACACCAGCTCCGATTGTGCACTTTTGCTCCATCGACCGATTTTTCAGATGCAAATCTACTCATCTAAAAGGGCTTTCATACACTGTGTTATGCCTATTGCAGGATACGAGGAGACAATCCACGACTCAGATTTATAAAACACCAAAGATAAACTTCAAGCATCTACACCTTCAGGGTCTGAACTAGGTATGACACAATATATTCGTTTTCCTGGAGTGTTCTCTTAAAAGCAATTTGTTTTTATCTTGTATTCAATGTTAGAAGCTAGAACCTTTAACACAAAAAGGCAATAGTAAAACTACTACAAAGCAAAATTAGTAACTCTTTAAAAAAGTCTCTACAGCTATGTTCACAAGTCATTAGAAACAGAGGTCATCGAAATCTCGCTGATACATGCAGCATTAATTTCCACGTGAAGATATCTGGTTTGTAAAATGCATGTATACATATCTTAAAAGGACTATTAGTAGGTTTCCATAAAAACACATACCACAAGGGCATCTCCAACTGTATATCCTTGATCTCCCAAAATAAGAACTGTACCATACCAAAATCCTAGCCCATACGAGGCATAAACAAAAAGATACACAAAGCCAAGGGCAAGTTGGGATGCAACGGCTTTCTTGATACCAAGCTTTTTGGCCTCTCCCAAATTATTTGTGTATCTAAAAAGGAAAACAATGACATATGAAGTTAGACATATTAATTAGCTTTGTGATTTTCTAAGGATTAAAGAGAACACCTTTTTATTTCTTTCGCTTGTCCTCCAAATGCCACCACTGTCCGAATCGAGGAGAGAACTTCTTCAGCCACTGCTCCAGCTTTTGCATAAGCGGAGAGCTCTTTGCTCGTCAAAGATACCATCATCTGGTTACGGAGTAAAACATAATTTTATAGTTTTACAAGATACCATTATTTAACATGTTGTACACAAAATGATTAACAATGTGTTATTAAAAGATCTACAGAAAGACACAGAAATATAGCATGAGCAACTTTCACTGATAGATCTATGGAAAGGGGTCAAGTAAAGGATTTGGATTCATACATTTTAAAAATATATACTTTTATTAAACCAGTTAAATGGGGTTTTCCACAAGATACATTTATGGCATATCCATAAGATGTGCCATGGATGTCTGGTAGGTATATGCTGCATCCAGATGGAGCTTGAGTGGAGAGATTGTCGCACATGTCCACATCTCTCTCCATTCTACCCTTTGGGAATTACAGAAACAGCTGAGCCAGCTTGTAAGTGGCAAGGTGTCATTGAGTATGTATTATTGACCACAATGGTAAAATGTAGTAGTTACCTTAGAACAAAATGCTGATGATAATGACATTAGTGGACTTGTAGACATGTATACTAATGCAAGCTGCCACCCTTTTGCCAATCCGATTACTAATCCAGCTATACAAGTTGCAGAATTTTGCAAAAGATGGCCAACTTTGTCTCCAATCCCATCATTAATTTTATTGATGTCTCTAGAAATTAAAAGCAAAAATATTAAATAAGGCAACAAAGCTTCAACATAAAAAGTATCACTTACTCTGTAAGACGACTGTTAAGTTCTCCAGATTTGGTGACATCAAACCAACCCATGTCTTTAGATAATACTGAATGGAAAAATGTTTTTCGTATTCTTCGTGTCTGTCTTGCAGCAGCTAGAACCCAAAATGAAACTTGTACATATCCGCAAACTAAGACAGCTGCTCCTATAGCAGCATAGTATAAAGAAAACCTGTAAAAGAAAGTAATTAAAGATAAATAGTATTCAGAAGCTACAACACACACTCTAATATCAAGGTGGCCTCTGACTCCTTAACCCCATTAAAAAAGTAAAAAAATTCAGGGAGACGTTCCCTGATTCCAGGCACTGTCCAGGAAGGTCTCATATCTGTCTTCATAAAAAAAAGGTACATCAAGGTTGCCAACCTCTTCTTTGTTTTTTTTCGGTAAAAACTAGACAAAAATCCTGGACAAACAAACTCTTTATAGGCATATAAACTTTACCATATATTTTTGGTTTTCGAATAGTTCTATAGCTCAGAATATCAATATGAACATATAAGTAGCATTTACTGCATACTGTAAATGATAATTACATTCACAATAACCTGCATAAGAACCGCCAGCTAATTATTATGTACACTGGTCCAAAGTCCCCTATTTTTAAAGACTACATAAATTTACAGATGGATAGAAACACTAAGGCCTTATTCACACGAACGTGTATTACGTCCGTGCTACGCACGTGGAAATCACGCGCGTCGCAGACTTATGTAAGTCAATGGGGCCGTTCTGAGAGGTCGTGATTTTCACGCTGCGTATGTCCACTGCGTAAAACTCACGACATTTTCTATACTTGCCCGTGTTTCACGCAGAACGCACCCATTGAAGTCAATGGGTGCGTGCAAATCGCGCGCGGCACACGGAAAACTTCCGGGTGACGCTCGTGATTCGCGCTACAGTTGTTAAAGAAGTGAAGGGAAACATAAAAGCCCCTTAATGATAATCATAATGATAATCATAATGATGCCGGCTGCGCGAAAATCACGCAGCCACGCACCATATACAGATGCCACACTGAACTTTTGCGCGCGCAAAACGCAGCGTTTTTACACGCGCAAAACTGACACGTTCGTGTGAATAAGGCCTAAAGGTCATTTATACACTATATGGCCAAAAATATGTGGACCCCTCTCCTAGTTATTGAGTTCAGGTGTTTCAGCCACACCCATTACAAACAGGTGCATAAAATCAAGCACACAGCCATACAAACTTCATAGACAAACATTGTATGTAGTATGGGTCGTACTGAAGAGCGTCATAGGATGCCACCTTTACTTCAAGTCAATTTGTGAAATGTCTTTTCTGCAATATCTGCCCTGGTGAACTGTAAGTGCTATTATTGTGTTGTGGAAGCGTCTAGAAGTAACAGCTCAATTACTTAGCAGTAGATCACGCAATCTCACAGAGTGTGGCCGCCGAGTCTTGAAGGGTGTGTCGCATAAAAATCGCCGATCCTGTTGCATCCCTCACTACAGAGTTTTAAGCTGCCTGTGAAAGTGACAGCAGCACAAAAAAAACGTGCGTAGGAAGCTTCATGAAATGGATCTCCATGGTTGAGCTGCACACAAGCCTAAGGCCTGATTTACACGAGCGTGTGTGTTTTGCGCACGCAAAAAAATGCAGCGTTTTGCGTGCGCAAAAGGCACTTGACAGCTCCGTGTGTCATCAGTGTATGATGCGCGGCTGCATGATTTTCGCGCAGCCGCCATCATAGAGATGAGGCTGGTCAACGTCAGTCACTGTCCAGGGTGCTGAAAGAGTTAACTGATCGGCAGTAACTCTTTCAGCACCCTCGACAGTGAATTCCGATCACCATATCGAGTAACCTGTTAAAAAAAAAAAGAGGTTCGTACTTACCGAGAACTTCCCGGCCGTTGCCTTGGTGACGCGTCCTTGGTGACGAGCCTCTCTTGACATCTGGCCCCACCTCCCTGGATGACGCGGCAGTCCATGTGACCGCTGCAGCCTGTGCTTGGCTTGTGATTGGCTGCAGCTGTCACTTGGACTGAATTGTCATCCCGGGAGGTCAGACTGGAGGAAGAAGCCGGGAGTTATCGGTAAGTCAGAACTTTTTTTTATTTTACACGTTCACGTATATTGGGATCGGAAGTCACTGTTCAGGGTGCTGAACCAGTTTAACTCTTTCAGCACCCTGGACAGTGACTGTCTCCTGACGTCGCGTACCGGAACATTTTTTGCCGGGTTCGGTCAAAACGAGTTCGGCCGAACCCGGTGAAGTTCAGCTCGGTTCGGACAGTTCGCTCATCTCTAAGACACTCCGTTTGGATGTTAGTAAACAGAAAAGCACGTGGTGCTTTTCTGTTTACATTCAGAGTTTGACAGCTTTTTCGCGAATCACGCAGTTCGCACGGAATTGCTTCCGTGCGACCTGCGTGGTTTTCACGCACCCATTGACTTCAATGGGTGCGTGATGCGCGAAAAACTCAGAATTTTAGAACATGTCGTGAGTTTTTTTCAGCGCACTCACGCTGAGCAAAACTCACGGACTGTCTGCATGCCCCCATAGACTTGTATAGGTCCATGCGACCTGCGTGAAAAGCACGCGAGTCGCACGGACGTATATCACGTTCGTGTAAATGAGGCCTAAGATTGAAAATAAATAATAAAAAAAAAACTTGCACCCTACATGTTTTTGACATATCACAGTTTTGCCCTAATTTGTACAAACTCGCTGAAAATTCACAGCATGTCTGCAGTGATCTTGTGCAAATCGCAGCAAAACCGCAACTAGAAATGGTGCACCCAGGCACCGCAGAGCAGGACCATAAGGCTGGGTATACATGGGACATAAATGCTGCAGATTTTATGCACGCAGAAAATCTGCAGCAGATTACAGTACCAGCCGTGTGAATGAGATTTCAATAAATCTCACCCACATGCTGTGGAACATTTTCTGCCTAGAAATCAGAGCATGCTGTGGATTTTCAAATCCGTAAGCAAGCTCATTCTGTTGTGGTTGTTCACAGTGGATTTCACTGTTTTAAATGTAGAAGGAGGGAAATCAGCAGTGAACACGCAGCAAAATCCCCACATAACACATGCGGATTTTGCTGTGGAAAAAATTGTAACAAATCCGCTAGGTGTATGGGTCTGAAATAATTTAGAGATCTGGTCTGGGATCTGAACTAAGTTAGACTTCTGTTTTGGGGTCTGAATTAAATTTAGGGTCTGGTCTGGGCTGAATAGAGAAGAAAAGAGAGTGACTCCAAATCAGAGAAGACGTCACCTGAGTTGCAGTTTCACATTATACAAACTATGAGTGTTACACAGCAGCGGTTAAACAGACTTCAAGACGAGGCTGGACGGCAGCACGGAGGGCTTAGGGTATGTTCACACGATGATAGGCATTTACGTGTGAAAAGACAGACTGTTAACAGCTGCCTCGTTTCACACGTAAATGCTCCTCCTCGCATTTTGCGAGCCGTCTGAGACGCTCGTAAATCTTGAGCTGTGCTTCATTGAGTTTAATGAAGAACAGCTCAAATTACGTGGCAAAGAAGTGCCCTGCAGTCATGGGGTGTTCTCTTTCTTGCGCATACTTTGAGGCTTTTAGTAGCTTCATGGAATGGGTGACGAAAGCCGTAGCAGGGGTGGACTCATTGATACATTATCTTGATGATTTTTTGTGTGTCGGCCCTAGCGGTTCCCCTGTTTGCGGTAACTTATTGTATTCCTTGCAGAAGGTTGCGACGGATTTTGGAATTCCTTTGGCGCCTGGTAAAACTGAGGGCCCGGTCTCTGCCATCTGTTTTTTGGGGATCGCAATTGATTCGGTTGCTATGGAGTGCAGGCTGCTTGAGGATAAATTACTGCCATTGCGGCATGAGGTGAGGCGGGCCTGCCGATTGAAGATCACTTTGCGTGAGCTCCAGTCGCTGCTGGGGAAGTTGAATTTTGCCTGTCGGATTATGCCAATGGGTAGAATTTTTAGTAGGCGACTGGCGGCAGCGACGGCGGGTATCCGGGCATCCCATCATTTTGTGAGGCTTGGGCTGGAACACAGGGCAGATCTGCAGGTATGGGATGCGTTCCTCGGGCAATATAATGGTAGATCGTTGTGGATGTCACCGGTGCAAGATATGAGCGAGTTGGAGTTGTTTACAGATGCGGCGGGGTCCGGGGGTTTTGGCGCGTATGCAGGAGGTCAATGGTGTGCGGGGAACTGGCTGGACAGCTGGGTGATCAGTGGCCTTACGCAGATTCTGGCCCTGCTCGAGCTGTTCCCCATCGTGGTTGCGGCGACCATTTGGGGGACAGGCTCAGGGATAAAAAGGTTTGTTTCCACTGCGATAACATGGGGGTGGTGTTAGCAATTAACAACTTATCAGCATCTTCTCCACCTGTGGTTCAGTTGTTGCGTCACCTAGTGTTGGTGTGCTTGTCGTTAAACGCGTGGGTAATTGCGGTTCATGTACCAGGGGTTTCCAAATGTATTGCTGATGCTCTTTCTCGCTCGCAGTGGGATCGCTTTCGTCAATTGGCACCGGGAGCGGATCTGTTCGGCTTGGCTTGCCCGGAGCATCTCTGGGATCTGGTTTCGGTCCCGTGGACAGGCTGATTGAACGGTCGTTGGCTAGTGCGACTTGGAACGCTTATTCGGCTTGTTGGCAGCAGTGGAAGGAGTGGGTAAGAGTGTTGGGTAACGTCAGCACAGAGCAAGACAGGTTGGTGGCATTGTTGTACTGGTTGGGGGATGCTTGGGAGGCGGGGTTTTCTCTGGCTAAGGTGAATCGTTTCGTTGCTGGTTTGGCGTTTGGATTTAAATTACGGGGTTTACAGGATGTGTCCAAGCATTTTCTAGTAAGGCAAGCTTTGAAAGGTTTGCGGCATGGCAGGGCTGAAGCAGATCAGAGGTGACCCGTGTCTTTTACCCTCCTTGGTTCGCTGGGCGCATCGCTGGGGGCTGTTTGTAATTCGCCTTATGAGGTAGAGTTGTTTCGGTTGGCTTTTTCCCTCGCGTTATTTGGAGCACTCAGAATTGGGGAGTTGGTTTCTCCTAGTACGGCGAAGGCTGGGGGATTGCGACAGGCGGATGTGGGTCTATACGGGGATAGACTCGGGTTGTTTTTGCGGCGGTCCAAGACTGATCAATTGGGACAGGGTAAGCGGATAGTGTTGTTTGCCCTCCCCGGGTCAGCGATGTGTCCGATTGCTTGTATGGTTGCGTTCAAGCCACGTGGCGAGGTGCCTGAGTCGCCATTGCTCCGCCATGAGAATGGCTAGTTTTTGTCCAGGTATCAATTTGATGCTGTATTCAAAAAATGCTTGGCTGAGGTTGGAGTTGGGTATGGGTGTTACTCTTCTCACTCGTTCAGGATCGGCGCGGCTACAGAAGCTGGGGGTTGGATGACGAGGATGTGCGTCTCATTGTCCGCTGGGAGTCTAATAGGTTTAGGACTTACGTGCGCCCTCATTTGTTGTGAGTTTGTAAATTGTTTCTGATGGCCTTTATTTGCGTTTGTTTGTCCTTTCATTTCAGATCATCGCCCCTGTTTAGTTTGGCTGTTAGGACATTCTTATGTGCATTGGGAGGCACTGCGGGCGGACGTTCGCCCGGATGGCTGCCAGCTTCGTATTCCGCGGCAAGATGCGGTTTTACATTGGCTGGGATTTCGAGGAATGTTATGGAGCCGGGTATTGACCGAGTTTCAAACATACTCTCAGCTAGATATGGATTTGGTGTTACATGTTGGGGGGAACGATCTGGGAGTACGCCCTTTTCGCGAGCTAGTGCGGGATATAAAGCACGATTTGTTGTGTCTGTGGGCGTCTTATCCATCCTTAGTGATTCTTTGGTCGGGAGGGTTAATAAAGCCTGCATTAAGCTGAACCGGGCGGTATCACGTTTTGTTGCCAAGAACGGGGGCATTTGTGTTCGACATAGGGATTTGGAGTCTGGAGTTGGAAATTATTGGCGGAGTGATGGGGTACATTTGACCGAGGTTGGAATTGATCTGTGGAGTCTGGCCTTAGTAGAAGGAATTGAGAGGGCGGTTGTGGTATGGAGGGACTCACAGGCTTAAGGTAGTCAAGGCCTGTTTCGCTGTGGCGGGGGGAGTCCTTGAGGTTGGTCAGTACAAAATGGTGGGGGGGGGGTCGCATCGGGGGTATGCGTCCCCCAAAAAGGTATATCATTTGAAGACTTCATAGGGTGTTATCCCTTTGAAGTGGTCTTCTGGTGGTTGGAGCCATCTGCAAAGGTGAGCGGTGCCTCCGAGCTGGTTTACGGCTGGAGGTAAAGAGTTTGTGGTGGTTTGCAGATGGCTAACTTAAAGGAAATCCGGTTTAAATGGCTTCAAGGACTTCCCCTGCTCTGTTAAGTGTTAATAATGTTGATTGTTATTTCTGATTCTGACCCATGTTGGGTCATGTGAATTATAGGAGGAATTCTCTGGTCGAATTCCTACAGGAGTTATCCGAATGTTTCGGATTAAATTGCATTTAAAATAATGTAAATAAATAAACGGCTGCTGTGGCCATTTCACATGCAACCTCGGTTGTCACGTGTCGTTATTTGGTGGTGGGCAAAAAAGGGTGAATAAAAGTTAAATGGTTTAAATAACACATGACTCTACTTAGGCCAGTCATGATTCATCTCTCTACTAAGCTTAGTTCTGGGACTGTAATTATTAACTATGCATAGTCTGACATTATATTTGTGAACTGAACTTGGTTTTGATACTGTATTTGTGTAATTAGCTTGCTTCTGGTGTCGTATTTGTGTACCAAGCTTGGTTCTGGGGGCTGTATTTATGTACCTTGTTTGGTTCTGAGGCTGAATTTATATACTGAGCTTTGTTCTGGTGCTGTGTTTTTGTGCTAAGCTTGGTTCTGGGGCTGTATTGATGTACTGAGCTTGGTTCTGGGGCTGTATTGATGTACTGAGCTTAGTTCAGGGGCTGTATTGATGTACTGAGCTTGGTTCTGGGGCTGTATTGATGTACTGAGGTTGGTTCTAGGGCTGTATTGATGTACTGAGCTTGGTTCTGGTGCTGTATACTGTATAAGTACTGAGCTTGGTTCTGGGGCTGTATTGATGTACTGAGCTTGGTTCTGGGGGCTGTATTTATGTACCTTGTTTGGTTCTGGAGGCTGTATTTATGTACTGAGCTTTGTTCTGGTGCTGTATTTGGGTATGTTCACACGATAGCAGGCATTTACTTCTGAAAGACAGACTGTTTTCAGGAGAAAACAGCTGCCTCGTTTCAGCCGTAAATGCTCCTCCTTTTATTATGCGAGGCGTCTGTGACGCTCGTAAATCTTGAGCTGCTCTTCATTGAGTTCAATGAAGAACGGCTCAAATTACGTTGCAAAGAAGTGCCCTGCACTTCTTTGCCGAGGCAGTCAATTTACACGTCGTCGTTTGACAGCTGTCAAATGACGACGCGTAAATTACAGGTCATCTGCACAGTACGTCGGCAAACCCATTCAAATGAATGGGCAGATGTTTGCCGACGTATTGTAGCCCTATTTTCAGATGTAAAACGAGGCATAATACGCCTCGTTTACGCCTGAAAATAGGTCGTGTGAACCCAGCCTTTATGTTCTGAGCTTGGTTCTGGGGCTGTATTGATGTACTGAGCTTGGTTCTGGGGCTGTATTGATGTACTGAGCTTGGTTCTGGTGCTGTATTGATGTACTGAGCTTTGTTCTGGTGCTGTATACTGTATATGTACTGAGCTTGGTTCTGGGGCTGTATTGATGTACTGAGCTTGGTACTGGGGGCTGTATTTATGTACCTTGTTTGGTTTTGGGGGCTGTATTTATGTACTGAGCTTGGTTCTGGGGCTGTATTTATCTACTGAGCTTGGTTCTAGTACTGTATTTATTTACTAAGGTTAGTTCCAGTATTATTGACTAAGTTTGGTTCTTGCGGGAAAAAAAGTGGCAAACTTTTCCTAACTTTAATGGACTGTGCACGATTATGATGTTGAATGTGCACATATAGATCTATAATAGAGTGTAATATAGAGAGAGCAGGTGGGTAGGTTTGTCATTTATCTGCAGGTAACTAATAAACGACAGCATTTTTTCAGGATTTTTAGAACGTTATACAGTATTTTCTTTTCTTTGGTATGTGTGGCTGTCCTCTACCCTATGGTGCGGGTGGGGGACGCCATTTCACTAATTGCCTCAGGCAGCAGAAAGGCTAGGTGCAGCCCTACTGAGAGGTAGCTGTCAGGAGAACAACCCTTCATTTTACAATTCTCTTATGTGTATGGCAGATATTAGTAGAATAATATACACAGCTCATAGAACTTACAGTGTCATCTGTTCTTCTATTGGTTTGAACTGTTCACATTGAGCTGTAAGCAGAAAACATAACAATATACATATTATAAGTCCTGACATAGTTATGCTTGACACACACAGTCAGTCAATGTTAACACTGAACCGGAGCATTGGGTAAAATGGAATGTAGTAGCCATTTGGGGAAATTTGGCACTCAATACAGAACTACGCCATTTCTGTAAGACCCCACCCACCTTTTTCAAACCAATTTAGAAATAATGCAGTTCAGCCAGCATGTCATATTTTAATGCAATTAAACCAATTATGGCAACTTTCTTATGTTCTATTTACAGTACCGTAATATTTTTTTACGGTTAACATTAACTTTGGTTCTTACATGAATTTTGTGTTGAGTTGTGACACAAGATACTGTCAGTCATTTCACCAAATACAATGTGCATTAAAGGAAGGCAGATTCCATTGCAGAGTGCACCGAGAGATCCAATGATCATGTAGAGTACATCCAACCAATCTGCAAAGCGAAACTAAATAAAAACAGATTTAAAACGAAAATTAGATTTAAGTTTAGTACATGTCAAGAACAAAGTTACGAAGGTAGATGTGATCGATTACAGATGGATCCTGCTTGTCACAGACACGCAGGACCCGCCGGCACTGAACCTGTCAGGTCCGCGGGACTGATGTATTTAGTGTAAAACGAGAGATACAGCTGCTCGGTATGGAGAATATAGAACAGCTATATCTCCAAAAGTAAAATTAATTTTTAATAAAGACTAATTACAAAGTTACAGTAAATCACACTGACTAATATATTTATTAAAAAAATAAAAAATGCCCTCAAAAAGGCATCCATAGCCTTTAATTATGTCTAGTTCTGCCCGAGTTCAGACTGGCTGCCCAGAGGATCCAATGGTAGGAACTGACTCTGTAATGGTCCCCAGAGGTCCAACATTAAATGGGGCTAATCCTTGTGCGGATCTACATCAAACTGCACATCTACAGCAGAAATCCAAGATAAGCTTAAGATTTCTGCCACGGATCCTGCAAAAATATGTAGGATATGCCTACGGTCCTGTTCACACAGACGTTTTTGGTGCTGATTTCGACGTGGAAACCGTGCCAAAAAACTACCGAATTCGCCCCCCCCCCCCCATTGATTTCAATGGGAGGCAGAGGCAGTTTGTTTTTCCTGGGCGGCTTTTGACCGCTCGCAGGAATAAAAGCGTCATGTTCTTTTGAAATCAATGGGAGGCAGAAGAACCTGCTGCGCTAGTTTTAGAGCCTTCGTGCATTTCTTCCCACGGTCCTTGCATTAGCTTCAATGGCCGTGGGCGAAAAACGCTACGAGAACTAAAGGAAAAAAAAGTGCAGGCATTTCAAAATCTGTCTCAAAATTCTTGAAGGAATTCTGAGGCAGATTTTTTCTGCCTGCAAAAATTTTTTGTGTGAACAGGCCTATGTCAAATCTGACCTCTATGAGCACAGCCTAATTCTATTATTATTATTATTATTATTTCACTATTGAGTTCTATCTTAGCACTGCTTATTATCCAATTCACATATATATAAATATATATATATATATTTATATTTATTTAGGAGATACACGTATATTCAGTAAAACAATGGTTTACTTACAATTTTGATTGGACTAACAGCCTTTGCTTTCACTTTGATTCCTTCTTTTTCATTTTTTTGCCTTTAAGCAAGAGGAAAACAAAAATAAAGAGGTTGTCTAAGATTACAAGATGGAACTGTTTGTTTGTTTTTTCCCCAGAAACAGCGCCACTCTTGTCATGGGCTGTAGCTGGTATTGCAGCTCGGTTCCATTTACACGAACAGAGCTGAGCTGCAGCACTAGATGCAAACCAAGGACAGGACTGGCACTCTTCTTTGAACAATACGAGACCCTTTTTAAATCTCAAATAATCCGTTTAAGTCCAGAGAAAATGTATTGTCTGTAACTAGGCTGAAGGATAAAGGCTGTGGTCATGGTCACTAAGTATGACATGAGCAAATAATACAGAGTGGTATATAAGATGGGGAACTGATTGTTCACAATAATAAAGGAAGATATTCCAGAAAAGGTCCTAGTTGCTGTATTGCTCAATCTATAATCCTGGCACTCAATACGGCCTGAGTGACGGCACAACCCTTTATTAATTGGTTGTCGTGAGGCCCACCGATGACAGGCTGCATCCAACAGTCTGGGATATTATTACTACAATCTCTCTTCTAGTTTAATTCATAGCTCAACAAGCTTACAAGAATTATTTTCCAAGAAAGAAATCAAATGAAAATAAAGTGTAATTTGTAAGTATATTCATCCTAGTAGGGTTTAAAGTGGGAAGAGGGGTAAGGGGCAATGAAAGTAAAGTTTACATTAAGTAATTATTAGCTATTTTCTAATGTTTGAGTTGGGGGTTTTTTACGTTGTGTAAAACAAAATACCTTAGAAAAAAAAAAGGGACTGAAGGCCACATGCCTAAAGATATTGCCCTTTTAGCCCAAGCCAAATTTAGCTAAAAAAACCACTCTTATACACCATTTTATTCTAATTGTTTGGAATATGAACTAGTGATCGGATTGGATCTCATTGGTTTCTTTTGCAGTAACTTTCAATAATTAGTAGTTCTGGTTTAGACTGGCCCACCATAGGATCACAGTATCCTCCAGCAGGCCCAAACTTCAGAATGATAATGGGGCTAACCCTATAACAGAACAGGACTCAGCAGTACTGACAAGTAGCTAGACAAGGTTGCTTCTAGGGTTTATTAACTTTTTGGATTTGTAAGTCCTTATTGATTATATGCCCTGTGTATCCAATTATAACAGCGGGATTTATAATTAAAAAAAAGTGTATATTTGTTCTAGGGGTAGGCCCTCAGAATAACTTTCTCTGGTGGGCCCAAAGCACCTCAAGCTGAATAAGTCTTGTTGGTCGTTGTTATTTATGGTAAGTAGTAGTTCTTTTTATAGTGGCCAGGGGCGGATTATAATGAGGGCAATCTGGGCAAGTGCCCGGGGCCGGAGGCTGGAAGTTTGCCCCGGTTCTCCCAGCTGTTAAATTTACAGCCGGTTCAGAGAACCGGAGTGAAGTGGGACCTCTCACCCAATTATATCCGCATTCTTAGGATGAGGATATAATTGCTTACTGTAGAGCTGGCGAGACAGGGAACTATCCGTTCCCTTCCTCCCATTCCGCAATTTACTAATGACATAGTCAGCGCGATGATGTCATTAGGCCGACTGCGCCATTACATTGGATGACGCCGTCTGGTCTCTGACCAGTCCTGTGGCGCTGGAGGAAGAAGCGAGAACAGGGTCAGGTGAGAAAGTTTTTTTTTTGCTCTGGGCAGCGTTGGGAGTAAAAGATGCAGGGGGCATTATCTACAGAGGACATTGTAAGTGGCGCTATCTACAGGGGTAATTTTCTACTTAGGGCATTGTAACTGGCACAACCTACAGGGGACATTATCTACATAGGGCATTGTAACTGGCACTATCTACAGGGGACATTATCTACAGAGGGAATTGTAACTAGCGTTATCTACAGGGGACATTATCTAAAAAGGGCATTGTAACTGGCACAATCTACAGGGGACGTTATCTACATAGGGCATTGTAACTAGTGCTATATTATAGATGAGTTGTCACCATATTTGTTACGTCTATATGTTTCTTGGCAAACTTCTAGCTCTATCGCTGTACTGAGCTCTGAAGCTATTATCTCGGCTTTGCCTAAATAAGGGAAGTCTCCAACTAAACCAGAAGATTTTAGACCTATAGCATTGTTTAACTGTGATTTAAAAATGTATGCCAAGTTGCTAGCTTTACGTTTACAAGATGTATTCCCTACTTTGATTTCTTCGGATCAAGTGGGATTTGTAGCGGGCAGGCAGTCTAGGGATGGTACATGGCGTATGGTAGATCTTTTGCAAGTGGTCTAGATGTCTAGGGTCCCAAGTGCATTTCTGTCTTTAGATGCAGAAAAAGCATTTGACAGGGTGCACTGGGACTATTTGGAAGCTGTTCTTTCTAAATTTGGGTTAGTGGGAGATATTAAGAAGGCTATTATGGCTTTATATGTATCCCCCAATGCAAGAGTATTGGCATTAGGTTTCTTGTCAGATAGTCGTTCTATTAGCAATGGGACCAGGCAGGGTTACCCGTTGTCCCTGGTAATATTTGCCTTAGTAAAGGAACCGTTAGTAGAGTGTATTCGTTCACATGATGGCATCTCGGGTATTCTTGTGGGGGGGGGGGGAGGATATCACCATCTGGGTCTTTAGCAGATGATGTTATTATCACATGTACTAAACCAGAATCATCTATCCCAGCCATAATGGGGGTGTTGGACACCTTTACTAAAGTATCATACTATAAATTAAATGTGTCCAAAACTCTCATCTTAACTTTTTGTTATGACAGACAATTCCTTGCGCTCCTTAAAACTACTATATTCCTTTGTCTGGGTGAATGATGGACTTCTGTATTTGGGGGTGGAATTGACCTTTCCTACCAGGTCTTTCATAGATCGTAATGTGGATACTTTGATTAAACATCTTCAGAGTGAGCTGGAGAGAGTTGCCAAACTTGAAATGTCTTGGATAGCAAGAATCCATAGTTTCAAAATGTTGTATTTACCAAAAAATTTATATATAATGAGATGTTTTCCCTATAAGTTTTCTAATACTCATATCAATAAATTACAGGCACTAGTTGGGAAGTTTATATGGGCTAATGGATATTCCAGGGTATCACGTAAGGTACTATACCAACCGATTAAACTAGGAGGCATGGGTGTTCCTAATCTCGCTTTGTACCACAGAGCCTCTTTAATTTATACATTGCGGGAGTGGTGGAATCCTGTTGCTGACCATAAATGGATTCAGATAGAAAAAACCTTTACTAAGTGTCAATCTACTAGACTTCTTTTGGAGGCGGAATGTTTACAACAGTCTGTTACAAATACTCCTTTGGTATCTATGCAGGCTACTTTGGGTGTTTGGAGATATTTGTTAAAACATATATCGTATATACAGATCCCATTTAAATATCTCTCTTTAAAAAGTTTAGAATATCATATACCCCACTCGAATTTCCAGTTGTGGAGCAGGTCAGGGATAGATACTATAGATAAATTCTATTGTAATTCTATTTTTAGGTAATTTGAGAACCTAAGCTGTGAAGCCACTCTACCAAAGCTGGCATTCTATCAATACTTGCAAATTCGTCATGCTCTTCAAAAGTGTCCTCAGCAGCAGGTTGTAAGCACATCGTCTCCAATTCACAGATATATGTTGGGCTATAAAAACCATATGAGGGGGATGTCTACTGCATATAAAGCATTGTTGAGGTTGGGGAATATGGATGAGAAATTGCCATATATATGCACAAATGGGATCATGATTTGAATATTCTGACAACTGTGACTGTGGAGAAGAGCTTGCGATTGGCTGATGCGTTCCTCTCGTTGTGTGAATCACTTGGAACAAGTAAAAAAAATACATTTACGTTGGTATCTTTACCCTTCTCGATTGGTTCATGTTATTCCGGGATACTCAAGTCTCTGTTGGAGACAATGTGGGCAAGTAGGAACATTTGAGTATATGTGGTGGTCCTGCCCAATAGTCAAAGTGTTCTGGGAGGCTACTTTTCAGATGATTTCCTTGGTGGCTGGTTATGATGTTCCTCCAGCCTCAGATATGGCCTTATTGAATATCAGGATAGCAGAGATGTCTCCAGACCACCGCTAGCCTGCGGTGCATATTTTAACTTCAGCTCGGAAGTGTGTGGCTTCATATTGGAAATCTTCTACTACCCCAACAATTACCGATTTATGTGCTAAGGTTAACTCCCATATGCATCACGAATTTGCATTAGCCTCTAACCCATCACAATTGATTGCACTTAAACGTCATTGGCACGTTTGGCTAAAAAGCTCGCTCACTCTTCTCCCCAGAGAATATAATAGCATATGATAAAGACATGGGTGCTTCTTATTGGAAAACAGGATGGCTCAAGTAGGGTTTTTTTTTTACTTGACCGATTATCACTATCTGCTGTTTAAATATGTTGTTACAGATGTATGTATTGGCTGACATGTTATGTTTACTATGTTTATTATGTTTGTATGTCAGTAGGTTACTGTCATTTTGTGTGGAAATGTCCTGTGCTTGTTACTTGCTAAGAATAAAAAAATCTACAATCAGTAACTAGTGCTATCTACGGGGGACATTATCTAAAAAGGGCATTGCAACCAGCGTTATCTACGGGGACATTATCTAAAAAGGGCATTGTAACTGGCACAATCTACAGAGGACGTTATCTACATAGGGCATTGTAACTAGTGCTATCTACGGGGACATTATCTAAAAAGGGCATTGTAACTGGTGCTATCTACATGGGGCATTTTCTACAGAGGGCCTTGTAACTGGCACTATCTACAGGGGGCATTGTGACTGTCGCTATCTACAGGGGGCATTGTTAGTGTATGGTGTTTTACTTTACAGTGTTTGACACAAGTTAATTCAGGGGCCTAGTGTATAATACTATTATTTTCAGGAGCGCAGTATCTAGTACCATTATATTCAGGGGCGCAGTGTATAGTACTATTATATTCAGGAGCACAGTGTATAGTACTATAATATTCAGGGGTACAGTGTATAGTACTATTATATTCAGGAGTGCAGTGTATAGTACTGTTATATTCAGGAGTACAGTGTATAATACTATTATATTCAGGAGCACAATGTATAGTACTATTATATTCAGCACAGTGTATAGTACTATTATATTCAGGAGTACAGTGTATAGTACTATTATATTCAGGAGTACAGTGTATAGTACTATTATATTCAGGAGTACAGTGTATAGTACTATTTTATTCAGGAGTACAGTGTATAGTACTATTATATTCAGGAGTACAGTGTATAGTACTATTATATACAGGAGCGCAGTGTATAGTACTATTATATTCAGGGGTACAGTGTATAGTACTATTATACTCAGGAGTACAGTGTATAATACTATTATATTCAGGGGCACAATGTATAGTACTATTATATTCAGCACAGTGTATAGTACTATTATATTCAGGAGTACAGTGTATAGTACTATTATATTCAGGTGTACAGTGTATAGTACTATTATATTCAGGAGTACAGTGTATAGTACTATTATATTCAGGAGTACAGTGTATAGTACTATTATATTCAGGAGTACAGTGTATAGTACTATTATATTCAGGAGTACAGTGTATAGTACTATTATATTCAGGAGTACAGTGTATAGTACTATTTTATTCAGGAGTACAGTGTATAGTACTATTATATTCAGGAGTACAGTGTATAGTACTATTATATACAGGAGCGCAGTGTATAGTACTATTATATTCAAAAGTACAGTGTATAGTACTATTATATTCAGGAGCACAGTGTATAGTACTATTATATTCAGGAGCACAGTGTATAGTACTATTATATTCAGGAGTACAGTGTATAGTACTATTATATTCAGGAGTACAGTGTATAGTACTATTTTATTCAGGAGTACAGTGTATAGTACTATTATATTCAGGAGTACAGTGTATAGTACTATTATATACAGGAGCGCAGTGTATAGTACTATTATATTCAAAAGTACAGTGTATAGTACTATTATATTCAGGAGCACAGTGTATAGTACGATTATATTCAGGAGTTCAGTGTATAGTACTATTATATTCAGGGGCACAGTGTATAGTACTATTATATTCAGGAGCACAGTGTATAGTACTATTATATTCAGGAGTACAGTGTATAGTACTATTATATTTAGGGGCACAGTGTATAGTACTAATATATTCAAAAGTAGAGTGTATAGTACTATTATATTCAGGAGCACAGTGTATAGTACTATTATATTCAGGAGTACAGTGTATAGTACTATTATATTCAGGAGCACAGTGTATAGTACTATTATATTCAGGAGCACAGTGTATAGTACTATTATATTCAGGGGCACAGTGTATAGTACTATTATATTCAGGGGCACAGTGTATAGTACTATTATATTCAGGAGCACATTGTATAGTACTATTATATTCAGGAGCACAGTGTATAGTACTATTATATTCAGGGGCGCAGTGTATGGTAGTATTATATTCAGGAGTACAGTGTATTGTACTATTATATTCAGGAGTACAGTGTATAGTACTATTATATTCAGGAGCACAATGTATAGTACTATTATATTCAGTGGCACAGTTTATGATACTATTATATTTAGAAGCATCATGAGAAATGTAATCTTCATTTATAGGTGCGGAAATGTTGGAAAACTGAGGAGCTGAAGAAATCTGAGCTGCAAACTGCAGAAATGGGCCGTGCCCGGAAGAAGTCTGGACCGGATGGAGAAAAAGAACGAAAAAGAATCTGAGACATCACCGGTGAGTCACTCAATCTAAATGTTTATTCTCCCGGTGACTGATCAGTACTCTAGTCACTGTATGATCTTCAGCGAGATGACGGATGGTAGCATTCTTTTTTGTTAAACAGCAACTCCCAGCATATCCTAATCATTGTACAGGCTATACTGGGAGCTGTTGTTTTATGTCGTACAAATTTATACAGCAGGGGTTAAACTGAATTTGAAAATGATCTCTGTACTGAACTGTATTTGTTCTGGTGCTGTATATATGTACTGAGCTCGGTTCTGTTGCAGCATATATGTACTGAGCTTGGTTCTAGGGCTGTATATATGTACTGAGCTTGGTTCTGGTGTGGTATATATGTACTGAGCTTTGTTCTGGTGTGGTATATATGTACTGAGCTTTGTTCTGGTACTGCATATATGTACTGAGCTTTGTTCTGGGTCTGTATATATGTACTGAGCTCTGTTCTGGGGATGTATATATGTACTGAGCTTGGTTTTGGGGCTGCATATATGTACTGAGCTTTGTTCTGGTGATGTATATATGTACTGAGCTTTGTTCTGGTGATGTATATATGTACTGAACTTTGTTTTGAGGCTGTATATTTGTACTGAGCTTGGTTCTGGGGCTGTATATATTTACATTCTCTTAAGGTAAAAGTAGATGTTAAAATCTACTTTTACCTTAAGAGAAGGTAAATATATACAGTAAAAACTAAACCCAAAGAACCATGGAGGAATCTCAGTTTTTTCCAATTCACCCATTATATGGTACTTTAAATGGTGCCAATAAAACTACAACTCCTCCCACAAAAAAATAATCCTTCACACACCACTCCATTGACGCAAAAATAAAAAATGTTATAAAGCTCCTGACCACTTTAGTGTCTCAAAATATTCTGCTTTCTCTCTTCTGTATGGCTCATTCTGCTTTTACAGCTAATTCAAAACCGTTCCAGATCTGTGGCCACCTAAACAGAAATCTGAAAATATATACTGTACAGCGTCTTCAAAGTTCTGTCTTCAGAGTTGGGGGGGGTGGGCATAAAAAACCCTTAATCCGTTCCTGATAGTAGCCCCTTATTAATGCTGCCTGATCTTTTTCTCACTCATGGTTTAGTAGTCTTTACTTTAAAATCCATCTGTCCTTGCTGTAAAGAAGATCATCTCTCATGTATAGACTGGTGATCAGCAGAAAACCTAAAGAGGCAGATCTGCAATGTGAAGATGGAGAGTGGCAGTCTGAACTATTAGTAAGACAGGAGGGGTGTTTCAGACTACCTCAGACTCCCTGTAGACACTGTAGCTCAGGTATAGTCTCAGATTACAGCTCTGCCCTAGTGGAGTTTATCTAAAAAAAAAAGCAGCAAGCAGTGAGGAAAATAAATAAAAAAGCAAAAACATTACTAACATACATTGACTAACATATATTTTAGCTCACAATGGGACATCTGCATTAAGGCACTATTCAGATGACAGGAAAACTCAGCCGTGTGACGGCTGTTTTTTTTTACGGCCGTAACACGTCTGCATTAAAATCAATGCATGTCTACGGGGCTATTCACACGGCCGCTTTTGAACGGCCCGGGGAAAAATAGGCCATGTCTTATTTTTGTCTGTTTTCCCGGATCCCTCAATAGACTCAAGTCTAGCACTGCTGTTTTGACACACAAACTTCTGAATAAAGCCTTAAAGAGGCTCTGTCACCAGATTATAAGTGCCCTATCTCCTACATAATCTGATCAGCACTGTAATGAAGACAACAGTGGTTTTTATTTTGAAAAAAGATCATTTTTGAGCAAGTTTCTGAATAGACAACTGGGTGTTTTTTAACTTTTTACCAACTGGGCGTTCTAAATAGAAGTGTATGATGCTGACCAATCAGTAACCAATCAGCTTCATACACTTCTCTTCATTCATGATTAGCTGTACTCACAGCACAGCGTGATCTTGCGAGATCACGCTGTGCTGTCACTTACTCCTACATTAACTTTACTGAAGTGTCTTGACAGTGAATAGACATCACCTCCAGCCAAGATGTGATGTATATTCAGACTCCCTACACTTTGGTAAAGTTTCTGTGGGACTTAACTCACAGCACAGCGTGATCTTGCGCGATCACACTGTGTGTGCAGTGAAAGAAGCTGGGCTGGAACGATGAGAAATGTATGACGCTGATTGGTCAGCATCATACACTTCTCTTTACAACGCCCAGTTGTCTATTAAGAAACGAATTAGCATAAATCTAAAATTGTTCATAACTTGCTAAAAATGTATTGTTTTTCAAAATAAAAACCACTGTTATCTACATTACAGCGCCGATCAGATTATGTAGGAGATAGGGCACTTATAATCTGGTGACAGAGCCTATTTAAATTAAAGAAATAAAGGAACTTCACAGCATAAGGCCTCATGCACACGACCGTAGCCATGTGCACGACCATGATTTTCGAGTCGGCCGGCCGCGGAGTGTCACTCGCAGGCCGCCTGCAAATCGCGGGCCGTGCACATGGCCGCGGCCATTATTTTCTATGATTCAACAAAAATGTATCTTAAGCATCAGGTATAACTATCAATTAATCAGAATACCAAAAATATGCCTGATATACAAATAACGTCGATAGACAACGAAATACCAAATATAAATCTTTATTATCCCATAAGGGAAAAATTACCCCAAAATACATACATTTAAAACACAGAAAATTAAAAACACCCCGGATTGGAATGTCCAACATATCCCATAACAATAGCCATGAAATGTTACAATGTGTAAAGCTATAAAGTATTGCCTGAAGATCAGAAATCTAGAATGATCAACTAGCTATTGCATGAGTATTTCACAAATGTGGATATATAGAGCCACATCAATATCTGAATGGGCTATTTATTTACCTGGGGTGGACATGATGAAACCTTCGTCAGGAGTAATTTTTCCCTTATGGGATAATAAAGATTTAGATTTCGTATTTCGTTGTCTATCGACGTTATTTGTATATCAGGTATATTTTTGGCATTATTTTCTATGAGCCTGGACCGCAGAACACGGCCGTAATAAAACATGTCCCTTCTTTCTGCGGTCCAGGCTCCTGGGCCATGCACGGTCCGTAAAAACCACGGTCGTGTGCATGGGCCCATAGAAATGAATGGGGCCGCAGTTGTCCTGTGGATTTTCGGGGGAATTGCGGCCGCAAAAGCAAGTTCGTGTGCTTGTGGCCTTAGTCCTAGAAAAATGTGTGTATTTTGTACAAGTTCAAGGATGTAGACCCTGGTCAAAATCCTAAGTAAAATTACGAATTCCTCTTTTTTATGAGCACATCATTGCAAAACAAATTACTTCACTACATTTTATAAAACTGATCTATAAGCAATTTTACAAGAAGGAGCAAGTTTGCATCTGCTTTATGGCTCAAACTGCTTGTCCTGTAATATATAAACCATTGTGAAGACCTTTTTTTTGCTTTTTATTGAAGATGTACATTTTCTATCCTGGACACCATAGTAGGCGCAGAAAGTATACATCTATAATACATACACATTTTCTTTTTGAGTTTCATCCAGTAAAGATTCTGTTGTAGGGTGGACATTGTTAAGGTCTCTTTCTACTTCTTTGACATCATTCCTTTTCTTTCTTCTGTTAGACCACAATGAAAAGCACTGTAAAAACAGAAAATAGCCGATATTCTACACAATCAATCAACACATCATGAAATAGTTATATCACGGTCATCACTTTTTCATTAAACAGATAAAGATAAGCATTAACCCCTAGCAGTCAGTATAAAAAAAATTTTTTTTTTGGGTGGGGGGGGGGGGGGGGGTTCTAAAACTCTTTATTTCAGATATTAGATGTCTCATGTGAATATAGTTGGCGCGTAATCTGAGTCCCTAAAGTGCTCATTAATGACAGCTGATTTTGACGTTAAAGGTGATTTTCTATGCTCAATTCAGATAAAGTCAAAAGTGGATCAGAACAGAGTTTAGAAAATCGCTCAGGAGTACACAGGAGCTATCAGTTCAGCTCAATGATAGCCGTTCTGAGCCAAATCTATCTACAGCTTCTATGTACTGTGAATCATAGAAGCTGCAGAAGTGAAAGTTTTTTTTGTTATAAAAGTCAAGTCAATTACAAAAGTTGTTCTTAGCCCCAAATAAATGCATTTCAGTAAACAAAATAAAAATTAAAAGTATAATTGTAAAAAGTTAAATTGTTCACTCCTCTGCATTCTGGTGAGCATAACTTTTTTTATTTATATCAATATTGCTGCATAAAAACCTATTTTTTTTTTTTAAAGAGTTAGGTCTCGTTAACATCTGCGTTGGAGGCTCCGTTAGTGGTCTCCATCACAGATCCGGGCAGAAATACCGGAAACAATAGCGCGGAATCCATTAAAGTCAATGGGTTTCGTCAGCTGCCAGTGGAGTTTGCTGTGCAACAGAACTCGCGGTTCCAGTATTTCCAATGCTCTACTTCTCTGATTCTCTGATGGAGCAGAACAACAAAAAGTCAAACGCTGGAGTGAATCCATCCTTTATTTTTTTTAATATCTAATACAAACATTTGAAATTATTTTTATCCACATTTTGTTTTCTTTATCCTTTACAAATCTGCCACCTCCAAAACCCCCGTAGTAATCCGTAAATGGCTTAAAATACACGGATTCCAAATCTGCACATCTGTTTTTATCTTTCTATTCACTTGCATTCCTCTGCTGCAAAGGAGTCGCGCGATGCATGCTAATGACGAGTCTAACTAGTCCTCTCCATTATATTGCCAAGTTTAGTAGTCCTCTCTGAGCATCAGCATGCAGCGCATGGCCCGCTAGCGGGCTTACAGCAGGGGGAATGCGAGTAGAAAGATAAAAATTGCACATTCTGAATCAGCATCTTTCAAGCGGTTTACGGATTACTGTAGTTTAGGGGGGTTTCGAAGGTAACAGTCGCTTTAAACTCAATGCTATCTGTATACTACAAGCTCCCCCTAGAGGTGGCTGTTGGCAAAACGTTATTTATGTCTTTCTTTGTACTTGTATGTATGTGTTTTGGAAAGTTGTAATACATTTTTTTTTACCTGATTTAAAAAAAATAAAGTTATATTTTAACTCTACTGCTGTGTGAGAAGGGGAAGTGCAGGGGCAAAATGGCAGAAGAGGCACTAAAGGAGTAAAAAATGTGAACTATGAAAAAGTTGAGCAATGAAATGAGAGAACTTAGGACCTAATTAGATAAAATAAAGTTATAGATATACTTTCAGCCCTTTTCTCCCTTATACCACCACAAATAATACTTTTACATGTGTTGTCTCACCACTCTCAGAACTCATAGTTCCTGCTCTTGTTAATGTGGCCTGTCCATATAGTACATGGCATGTAATACTACATTTCCCCTTTATGACCAGTCACAGCTTTCACAGCTGGTGGCCATGGGTTTTTGAAGACCATTTAAGAAATAATTTTTTTGATGAGAAAACCCCTTAATACGTGGGTTGCGACTACAAGAGATAAACAACAATCTACAGCTTAATCTCACACTTGCACGTTACTGAGGCTACAAATTGAGCATAATATGTACCCCAAACAGTCCACACACTCAGGAACACTAATGCTGCCACAATATATCAAATATGGGTGAAAAGTCCCAACACCCCACACACCCCCACAAACACCCCCCCCCCCCACACACACACACACACACACACACAGACACACCGTACTCACTGGTACAATCAGCACTCTAGCAGTCAGCAGGTAATATGGATAAGCCACAACTTATGCTTTATGGAGAATAGTATAAAAAAGAAACAAAAAAAAAACATACTTGTTAAAGCCGCAATCGTAGAATACATCTAACATCATTTATACCGCATGGTGGAATGGGTTTGTGATCTTTTACATTCCCCCAAAATATAAAAGCTAACAAATAAATTATATGTACTCCAAAATGGTGCCATTGAAAAATAGAACTTGCCCCACAAGAAACAAGCCCGCATACAGCTACAATTATAGCTCTTGGAAAGCGAACATGAGAATGTTTTAAATATTGCTTGGCCCTTAAAGAGGCTCTGTCACCACATTTTAAGTGGCCTATCTTCTACATAATGTGATCGGCGCGTAATGTAGATTACAGCAGTGTTTTTTATTTCGAAAAACGATCATTTTTGACGGAGTTATGACCTATATTAGCTTTATGCTAATGAATTTCTTAATGGACAATTGAGCGTGTTTTACTTTTTGAACCAAGTGGGCATTGTGGAGAGAAGTGTATGACGCTGACCAATCAGCGTCATATACTTCTACCCATTAATTTACACAGCATATAGTGATCTTATTACATCACTATGTGCAGCCACTTACACACACATTAACGTTACTCAAGTGTCCTGAGAGTGAATAGACATCACTAGCAACCAGGACGTGATGTCTATTCAGAATCCTGACACTTCACTAACGTTTGTGTGAGATTTACAGCAAGGCAAGCGTAATCTCGTTTTAAATGACAGTTTACAGCCTTGTTGTAAATGACAGTTTTGCCTTGCTGTAAATCTCACACAAACGTTACCGAAGTGTCAGGATTCTGAATAGACATCCCGTCCTCACTGGAGGTGATGTCTATTCACTCTCAGGAGACTTGAGTAACGTTAATTTGTGTGTATGTGGCAGCACATAGTGATCTAGTAAGAACACTATGTGCTGTGTAAATGAATGGAGAGAAGTGTATAACACTGATTGGTCAGCGTCATACACTTCTCTCCACAATGCCCACTTGGTCAAAAAGTAAAACACGCCCAGTTGTCCATTAAGAAAGTCATTAGCATAAAGCTAATATAGGTCATAACTTCGTCAAAAATTACCATTTTTATAAATGAAAAACACTGCTGTAATCTACATTACAGTGCCAATCATATTATGTACAAGATGGGGCACTTATAATGTGGTGACAGAGCCTTTTTAATGCCCAACATAGGTCCTTCCTTAAAGGTTTGAAGGGGTATTCACATCGGAGTCATTTATTGCATATCCACAGATTTTACCAATGTCTGATAGGTTCAGCACTCCAGAGATGAGAAATGTCTGCGCATATGTGCGACTCTCTCCGCTGTAGTTTAAATGAGTTGTGAAACGCTCAGCTGCATGACACCCATAAACTACAATGTAGATACAGTAACTGCGTGCATGTGCGGCCATCATGTGCTAAGCAGGATAGCAGTGGCACCCCATTCTTTGATCTCCTAGATAATCTAATAGGCGCGGTCACACTGATAATGCTAGTGAAAATTGTGTCCCAAAATGTTTATTATTTTAAAAGTTATTAGCTTTTTTTAATAAATATGCAAATGAGGCTATACTTGACAAGTGGGTGTCAACACCAGCGAATCTCCTGAGGTGGAGCTACCAGAATGAAGCTGCTTCACATAGTGTGAGAGATGGAGGCTGGAGGGAAGGGGGATCACTTCAAATAGAACAGTGAAAGATGACATTCTAATCTTTCATGTGGCACCAGGATCGCAGTTCTAGGAGTGAAACAACCGGAGGTATCACCAGTTGAAAGCACAATCGGGATTGGAAGCTGTATACTATAAGATCACACTGTGTTGCTGGGCTGGGAAGAGAATTGTATGACACGGATTGGACAGCATCCTACAGAAAACATTACACCTCCCAGAGTGAAAAGAAAGTGTAACCTCCCGTTTGGCAAGTATAGCCAAATTATCATATTTAGAAGAAAGCACATAACGTTTTTGAAAAAAAAGTGACACTGTAGTTATCAGCATCATAGCACCTATTAGATTAGTTAGGGGGACAGGCCATTAATAAACTAATGACGGATCCTCTTTAAGGAGTCCCCTTCATGCAGGGGCGGACATACCATTGGTACAACCTGTGCAGTTGCACAGGGGCCCAGTATGTAAGGGTCCCACTGTCACCTTATAGAAACCTTCTTCTGTTTGCATGTAAATGCCCGAGATGATGAATTTTATGGCTAACATTTACTAATGGATTGTTAGAGAGAAAAAAGGGGGCGATCTATAATGAAATATTGAAGAGCAAGGGGCCCATATATTGTTCTTGCACAGGGGCCTTTAGCCATCTGCGTCTGCCACTGTCTTCATGTATTGTTGGCTCAACTGTCTATATAAGAAGTTCAGCGCAACAGACACGTAATGGAGAGAATGATTTATGTTGTTCTGTGCTTTTTCAAAGGTTGGAGAGCATTTAGTGGTCACAAGCTGTAAACATGGTTTATTTTTAAAAAAAGTTATTATTTTACTTAAAAAAAATCTGATCTAGTAATGGCAACCCGTGAAGTACTCTAAAGTTAAATATTTTAGTAATGATATCCAAGAGGATTTATTTTAAGCTTTGTATAATGTTACACAATAAAAGATAGCAGGTCTTATTTATCAAAGCTTCCTAACATGAAAACTGGCCATGTTGCCCGTAGCAAAAATAAATTAAACAGATCTCGGATTGGTAGCTATGGGACTCAAGGCCAGTTTTTCTATTAAACAGTTTTGATAAATCAAGTTAACAGTCGACTGTGCTATTGATTCCATCAAAACAACGGAACCCGTCCCCATCGGTGACAAGCTGAAACCATTATCAAAGTTTCCGTCACCATTGAGATCAATGGTGATGCAAACGGAAGCCAAGGTATCCGTTTGCCTTTCTGTTGAGGGGTTACACGATGGAAACTCCTGATGGAACTCCTCAACTGATGTGAACAGGCCCTATGAAATGAAAAAAGGCAAATAGAAATAAAAACAAAACAATATTTACACATTCCATGTAAATAGGGTATGCATCAGCAAGTGTGTAAAATGAGCTTTATAAATGGGGGTGGGGACAAGGTTACAGAAAACGTAAATGTTTTTTTCAATAATTCACAAAAGTTTGTAATAGATGGAGGAAAAGTAGTATTCCTGAAGGATCTCCAGTGGTTCCAGATTGTCACAAATCTAGGGTGATTTCTAGCTTCCCAGCTAGCAAGTGCCTCCATTCTGCAAATGGGATGAATTTTTTCATACCACTGTGTTATGGATGGGGGGGGGGGGGTCTCTGGATCTAAAACTAAGTGCAATTAATAGTTTTGCAGTAGTAAGAAGGTCTGTGGTTAAATCATTTTTTAGCTGGTTGAAAGGAAGAGGTAGGAGCCAAAACAAGGATCAAAGGAGCAGATAAAAATACAGTTTTTCCAGTAACATAACAAACTGCCAGATGCTGTTTGCCAGAAAGGTTTAATCTGCGGACAGTCCCACCAGACATGAGAGAGAGACCTTGGCCACAATGCCAGCATGACTCATCAGGAGATAGATATATTTTTTGGAGATATTCAGGTGTTCTATACCACCTGGTAAGTGTTTTAAAATAATTCTCTTGGATTCTCACACACCTCGAGAAGCCATGTGAATGTCGTAAAATAGTGGAGATTTCAAGAGGCGACCAGGAGGTGTTAAGCTCTTTCTCCCAAGCTATTTTATATCTCTTAGGGGGTGCTGAATAGAGGATAAGGTCTGAATATATTTTAGAGAGAGGTTTGGTGGGAGTGGAAGGGAAGCGAAGCAAGGTATCTAACCATGAGGGTTCTGTGAGAGAGTCAGTAAACTCTTAAATACAGCTAAATTTAGAAAGTTACTCGCGTCAGTACCTGTGTGGGAGAAGAGGTCTGTAATATTAGGCATCGTGGTATCTTGGAATGCAGTATTTAGAGGAGTACCATTAAGTCTCGACCAGACACAGCCTTCAGAGTGGGGAATTCCCAAGGTGAACTGAAGGTAATTTATAGGCATTATTGAGGAAAACGACACAGGGGGATTCAGTGACAATAAATAGTTATAAAAAACTAAGATGGTACCATAAGTAATGGGATTGAGATTAGATATAAGTATCTGAGCAGTAAATTGACCCCATAGCAAAGTAAGCATCCTAGGTCCTAGAAGGGATCTCTCTAGTTCAACATGTGGAGGGGTTTCATTCTGGCTATTTAAAAGAACCAATCTACCAAGGTGGTTAGCTTTGTAATAATATTGGACATCTGTTAGGCCCATTCCACCCTGAGACGTTTTAAGGGTAAGAAGCCTATGTGCAAGTCTGGGATGTTTTGCTGCCCAAAGGAAATGGCCAAACAAACCCTTCAAATTGTTGAAGAAGGACTGTGGAAGAAAGATGGGTACAGTCTGTAGGACATATACATTTTAGTAAGTATATAGATCTTAAAGAAGTTTTTCCTGCCCACCCAAGGAGTGGGATTTTGAGAGCCTGTAATTGATATTTAATTTGATGTAACAGTGGTTGACAATTTAACAAGAAAAAAAGGGTGAGGTCTTTTGGGAGGTGGATTCCTAGGTATTTTATTGTTTTTTTTTCAGGCCAATTAAAAGGAGCACGGGATTTCAGAGTGGCAACATTGGCAGAAGGTATCGAGATATTGATTATTTCGAATTTATTGAAAATTATTTTAAAATTAGAAATCTTCCCAAACTCACCAAAGATCTGCATGATACGGGGAGAGCAGGCAAAGGGTTCATTATTATCAGGAGCAAGTTATCCGCAAATGCGGCAACTGAGTGTGTAAAATTCCCCACTCTCATGCCTTCAATACCATCGGACTGGCAGATCCAATGGGTAAGTGTTTCCATGGATAGTATAAAGAGTGAGGGGGAGAGAGGGCAACTTTGCCTAGTGCCGTTAAAGATATTGAAATATGGGCCATTTCGTTTGAGCCCGGCTCTGGGTGTTGAATAGAGTGAAAAGATTGCTTCAATGAAGGTCATGGGGAAACCAAACTTCTCCAGAAAAGCACGCATAAAGAACCAGTTAACCCAGTCAAAAGCTTTATCTGCATCAGTACCCAAGCATAAGTTTGCTTTTAATATGGTGCACCCAGTTCTTCAGATGGCAGTCAGAGTTAGTAAGGCTCTTCAGGCTTCAGATTTAAAATGACATATAGCTGTTAAAGTGGTGAAAGCCCTGCAAAATACTTTGGTCTCAATAAGACGTGACCAGTCTAAGGACAAAGAAAGATTTCAATGGTTCAGTTTATTGCCACGAACTCAAAAGATCATTATAGTGTGCTCTGTATTTACCTTTGAAGACAGTGTTTTTGTATAGTGATTATGTCACCTCTGCAGCGCTTTATTTGGGTACTGTAGTCAAGCCATTCTATTTATTACTTTGGTTGCCTTCCGGTTAGAAAACTGTTCACAATATTTTATGTTTGATCTATCTAGTGATTTTTAGATATGAAGAACTTTAATTTCATTATGCGTATCTATGTCCCCTTTGATGCATCATGTGATTTTATTTGCCTTGGCAGCAGCTGCCTGGCTCTAACTGATACAGTTCAATTTGGTGTCCTTTTTTTTGTTAGTTTTACATAGCGTTTTCTCATTTATCATGCAATAGTGACATTTGCTTTTCCTTCCCACCTGCTTTAACCCAACCTAATTTGCTACTGCTTTGCTCCAAGTCTCCACATTCACCTGTAATATAATACGGTCCTCTTCTTTTTCTGCAAAAAAAATGTTACCCAATATTCCCTCTACAAGGTCAGAAGAAAACACATTAAAAATAAATACTAGTGGACCCGTGCAATAGCCGACAGGCTGGTAGCTAGGGATGAGCTATCTATTCATAGCAAGCTATCTAAAATAATGTTGGACATAATGGCACTATGCTGGGGATAGAGAATAGAAAATACAGTTTGGTAGCAGTCAACTCATGCTCATTGCCTTCTCTGTCTGCATTTTAATTTTTCTAAATATATTTAGGTGGGGAAAAGAGTTATTCCCATCTTGTAATGCTATGGCACATCACTATTAACATTACAATTATGGCATTCTTGAGTACGAAGGGACAGTGGTCCTTTTTGGCATTTTTCTTGTGAAGCAGTGCTGAATGGGGCTGTGCTGTAGTTCCCAGCACAGCAGGTGGCCAAGAGTATCACCGAGCTTGGAAAAACTGTGAAGGTGAAACAGCGCTTAGCTAGTGCTGTGGCTTCTTCATTCTGAGGATCAGTGTGGTTCTCAGCAGTCGGACACCCACTGATTGGAAAGTGATGGCATTTCCATATCATGTTCCATAATTTCTTATGGTTGGGAAAAGCCCTTTAACAGATCTTTCCATTGATCTACCAATCATTAATCCTTTTTTTCAAAGTGAGACTAAAGGCCTTTTAAACAGGCTGATGATCAAAGAAAACGGAATGCTCGTTCCCGATCATTGGCTCGCGTAAAATAGCCGTGCTTTCAGCCGACAAATGAGAAAAGGCTCTTTTGTCAGCTAATCGCATGTTTTATGTTGGCACTACCCTGTAACAGCATACAGAGTCCCATTGTGGGCCGCGATATGGCATGTGATGCCACATTTTTATTTTCTTACGGAGTCCATGTCTGCCTTTGCAAAAAATTAGAGGCATGAAGAGGTACAGCAAGTTATGTGACCATATTGTACATCTGTCCAATATAGGTAGTTAATGTGACCATGTGCATAAGGCCTAAGAATGGGTCCATCAGCATGTAATATTTCATCCATGTTACTAAGATGAAAAACCCCAGTTCTGATCTGTTTAAATGTCTTGGCCCAGTGGTGGCATGATCTGCCCTAAATGCAAGCGCATGGAATGCCTGCTTCAAATCTCACTGCCCACAATTTATGTTTTGCATTGCGCATTATCTATATCCATTTTTGTAAAACCCTGGTTTCTTAAAGGAAAAATGCACTTTAAAAGACTTATTTATGGAAATTGAATATCTATCAGTGGTCACATCTCCAGCGATCCCCACAGTCTTCAACCCTGGCACCGGGCAGCGTGAGGACATTATATGCGATGCAGCACACTTCGTCAGGGCACTGTCACATGCAACATCCTGATGCTGCCCGGCATCAGGATCTTTCTGTGTGCCACGGTATAGACCTTGTTAAAAAGCCAGGGTGGGCCCTGAAGAGAAACCGGGGTGTACATGCCCTGAAGAGAAGCCAGGTGCTTTGTTATGTCTGATTTCCAAAGGTTCACAGCTTTAAACTTAATAAATGGGCAGCTCACAAAAGAATCTTCAAAGGTGTATATTCAGATACAAGTGAGCAGGGTCGGCTCCAAGTGTATGTGTGCCTTTGGGTCAAAGAGTCTACGTGGGTCCCCTTTCTGCCCAACCGTTGTCTTCACAAGTGTAGAAAATGCTTAGCCAAGTCCTATTGAAACCTTCAAGCCCAGAGGGTCCTGGGAAAACTACCCAGGTTTGTTGGATGCTGACCCCAGCCTTGTTTGCAAGACATATTATAGACAGTGCCAAATGAAGAGAAAACTTGATCCAGCCCTTGATTAAAAGGCAAGAGACATCACAGTTTTCTTGGTAGTTGAAGACTTCAGAATCCCTCAAGAATTGATTTAGCATTGGCCAAAAAGCTAATGATGGGCTTAGTCAAGAGATTAGAATATGAAGCAAAAGTCTGTCGGATAATTCACCATCGCTTGTTGAAATTGAGACCACAAGGCGAAGTTGGTCTGTGAGATCATATGTCTCTTTCTCTCTTATTCTGGGAATGGAACGAGATGAGGAAGCTTTGGTTCAGTTTGTGGAGTTTTTCCAAATTAATAAGGGGACCGCATCTGGGGGAGTCATTTGGGATACTTTTAAAGCTTATGTGAGAGGATTCTATAAAAAGACAAAAATTTAGAAAAATAGGAGAGAGACAGGTGGTAGATTCTCTGAGGCAGGATTTGAATAGAGCAGTGGAGGAGTTTATGCTTTGTCCATCAGATGACACAACAGTGGTATGGCGGGCTTCTCAAAAATGGTACGACTAGTTTCTTTTGGAGAAAAAAAGGGGTCACTTCTTTGGTGTATCATGAGCTTAGTTGGCTTATGAATAGAGATAGCCCAGTAAGGGCAAATTTAAATGGAAAATGGGGGAAAGATTTTGGGGAGGATTAAAGTCACATGGAGGGAAGTGTTCAAAGGAGTTAATAGTGTGTCACTAAATTATTCACATAGATTCTATCAGTTTATATTGGTACACCGCTTATACTTTACTCCTAAACATCTGTATAGCATGGGCTGTAGAGGGAATGACACCTGTCCTAGGTGTAATATGGATCAGTTTGGTCTAATTTATTTGATGTGGCGATGCCCAAAACTGCATAGTCTGTAATTGAAACTACTGAATCTCTCTTAGGTATGGCATTGGAGAACTCCAGAGGTTTAATGTTTTTGGGAGACCCCTTTACAAGTAGCGGGGCTGAAGCAGAGGGATGACTGACTGTGATCTTGTGATTCATTTGTTATCTTTGGCAAGATTAACCCCTTAGTGACCAGCCTATTTTAAACCTTGATAACCAAGCTATTTTTTAAGTTTTTCCATCGTCACATTCAATGAGCTATATCTTTTTTATTTTTGCGTCCACATAGTTGTATAAGGACTTGTTTTTTGCAGGACAAGTTGTATTTTTTAAAAGCATCATCTTGCGGTACATATAATTATGTACCGATAATTATATAATAATCGTTACGATTGCGACAATACCAAATGTATATGGTTTTCTTATGTTTTACTACTTTTACACAGTAAAAACACTTATTTTTCAAAATTGTGTTTTTGTATCTCCATATATGAAGGGCCATAACTTTGTTATTTTTCCACTGATATAGCTGTATGAGGGACTTTGTTTTGCGGGACGATGTGTAGTTTCTATCGGTATTTTATCATGTTTTTTTTTAAGACAGGATGAACAGAAAACAGCAATTCTGGCATTGTTTTTTATTTTATTTTTAACAGCATTTCCCCAGCGGGTTAAATAACATAATAGCTTTATAGTTGGGGTTGTTATGGACACGGCGATACCAAATATGTGTAACTTTATTTTTTTTTCATAATAAAGCATTTTGTAAGGGGAAAAAGTGGGTTTTGCATTTTTTTTCTCATTTATTTATTAATAACTTTGTTAAACTTAAACTTTTTTACTTTTTACTAGTCCCACTAGGGGACTTCACTACGCGATCATCAGATCGCTTTTGTAATACACTGCAATACCTCTGTATTGCAGTGTATTACTGCCTGTCCGTTTACAATGGACAGGCATCTGCTAGGCCATGCCGGAGGCATGGCCTAGCAGGCATCCACTACAGGCAGACTTGGGGGCCTTTATTAGGCCCCTGGCTGCCATAGAAGAGACTGGCACCCTGCGACGTCATAGCAGGGTGCTGGTGGTGTGAGAGAGGGAGCTCCCTCCCTCTCTCCAAAACCACTTAGTTGCGGTGCTCGCTATTGAGCACCGCATCGAAGGGGTCAAACGGGCGGATTTCGATTCACCCGCTCGAGCCGCCCTGCCCCTTCGGTAGCTGAGAACAGGGACTTTTAACGGTTCCCAGCTGTGCAGCTTTATTCTGATGCAGTGCCGTGAAAAGGCGTAAGCATCAGAATAAAGCCTGTTAGTGACTGCCGTGAAAAGTCGTGTTGGTGGTCACTAACAGGTTAATTAATTAAGATTGAATGGCAAAAGGCAGTATAGAGTACTGCTCCATGAAAGATCTTACTATCTCCCAATAGGGAGGTATTAATATTTTATAATAGATGGAGAAGTTGGATAGGCCGACTAGATACCAGGTACAAAGTTATTGACCTAAGGCAGGGGTGGGGAACGTCCGGCCCATGGGCTGTATATGGCCCATGAGATCACTTGATCTGGCCGACCTCACTCAGACCGCGCTGCCGCCAAGTCATTCGCTACTTGGCTCCATCTGCCCTACTCACTCACATTTAGGGGACTGGCGGACAGAACCAAGTATGGTGGCAGTTTGAGTGAGGTCGGTGCGTGCAAGCCCAGGAGTGGACCAGTCCAGTCACCTGACCCGAGTCAGTGACGTAAGGTCAGGTGACTTAGGTCAGGTAACCAGACTGGTCCACTCCTCTGCCGCCACAGTCCAGTCACCTGACCTCATGTCAGTGACGTGCGGTAAGGTGACTGGACTGGTCCACTCCCATCACAGCACGCCCTGACCTCACTCGGACCGCAGCTGTCTCCGTGTCATTCCCTACTTGGCTCTGTCCGCCCTACTCACTCACATTTGGGAGCAGGAGTATGGTGGCGGTCTGAGTGAGGCCGATGAGTGCCGGCCCGGGAGTGGACCAGTCCTGACGTGAGGTCAGGTGACTGGACTGGCCTACTCCCGAGCCAGCACGCACTGACCTCCACACTCAGACCGCCGCATCCTCATTCATTAGTAGTGAATGACAGTACCTGGCTCCATCTGCCCTCCTCCTGCTCCTGACCTAAAATTTAGAAACTTAGCTGAGGCCTAAATGTAGAAATTTAGATGTAGTGTAGACATAGGATACGACCTGTCCTAAAAGCATGAAGTGAGGTCAGGTAACTTAAAGGTTTTTTTATTTTTCATCAAGTACATTTATGATATATCCACAAGATATGTCAATTGTCAGATAGATGCAGATCTAGCTCTGGAACGGGGCTCCCTAAACCCTGTTCTACCTCTTTGTGTTGTGGCTGATTTGTGTGATTTCTGACCATGAAGAAGAAAACAGCGTAGCTTGCTGAACTACGCTGTTTCCGTAAGTCCCATAGAACTGAATATTCGGAGCAACTTACTGCTGCGAGCAAATCTTTTCAAAACTTACCATTGTAAAGAGTCGACTGCGCTCCAGACTGACTGACACAGTAGCAACATCATCAATACCGGCTAACATCACACGCCTCACCAAAGAGAAGCAGTTGCAGCCATCACATTAGGGGTGAGTTAATTAGATGTTTGACCAAATATACCAGGCTCATTTTTAAGTTGAAAATTTTGTATGGCCCTCGAATGATCCTTTAAATATCCTAATGGGCCTTGGCAGAAAAAAGTTTCCTACCCCTCCCCTAAGGCCTCATGTTTGATATTTGTATTTTTTTTTTCCTTTTTCTCTCTCATTATCTTCTTTGGCATCAGGAAAGGGATGGGTGGGGGGGGGGGTATTGTATGTTCTCTTGTTTTCTGTTTATGATTTAATTATGGTAGTTAAAACAAAAACACTGTAGAATGTTAATGTTAATGAAAAATTTAATAATCAATTTAAAAAAAAAAAAAGTCTTTCAACTTTATTGTGATTTCTTTAAAATGCAATAAGCACAAAAGGAGTGGATGGGCTCAGAATATTAATATTGTCACATTGTGTGCTGTAATAGAAAACTCAGATTTGTGTACACTTGCAAGATACAGCAGATCCATCTATGTTTATAAGAAGCAGTTCAATTTGGATTGTAATGGATCTCCAAGTGATCTAGGTTATATGCTGGAACATGTCAAATTTCAAACAGATTGAGGTTCATATATGACAAACATGGAATTTTGATCATTGCACTCCCTCACTTGTCATCAAGACCACTACGTCACGGCAGTGGGTATATTCACAGGTAGAGGCAAGGGGTGCAGGTGCTATTCCAGATTTTCTATTTAGCCTAAATGATAAGGCAGGACTTAGGTTATCTACCTGTTCCAATATAGCGTTAACTTGTGACGTTTCCCAGCCGTTGGATGTGAGGGGAGTTTTGGGAGTATCCATAAACGAGTCCACCGGATACAAATGCAGGGTGTACTGTATGATGTGGTATATATGACACTCCATGATTAAGAACGAGTGATTCGTTGGAAACGCGTAGGCTTTTTGCGGCATCCACCTCTTTGTGCTTATTGCATTTTAAAGAAATCACAATAAAGTTGGAAGATTCTTTTCTTTTAAACAAGTGCTGGATCAAGTTTTCTCTTTTCTCCCAATTCAATCGATTGCGGCAATGAGGATCCGTGCACAGTCCGGGATCGAACATTGAAATCGGTGAGCTGGAGGATTCCTCCCCCATTTTTTTGTGCCAAACAATGCAGGATTTTTTTTTTATTACTGAAGAGGATGGGGTCATATAAGGTTATACATTATAAAGCCAGGTCAACTTTTGGCATTTATATTTTAAAGGTAAAAGAAGCTGATTAGTGTGGACGTCAGTGGCACAAGACTTTTGAGACATCTATATTGTGTAGCAATCTCTGGACAAGCTTCAAAAAGATCTCTATTTACTTTGTTACATCTCATTCATTTTAGCTCTTTTTTAACGTTCTACAGTAAATCACTAAAATGCTTTAGTTGGAAACCACTCTGCTATTGTACAGTTAATTGGTCATTAAATTGCTGTCTGCACTTTCCCTGCTCACTTTATTGAATTCTGGTTACATTTTTCTTTATTGTATTGAACTCTTGTTCTTTGATATTTTTTTTTTGTAGTTCTTAATTTCACTATGACAGATGGTTGAGGGGAAACAGAATGATACTAGCAAAGTAATGGATATTGATCAGAATTTTATAAGTACTATCCAAACAGTAATGGATCTTTATATAATATTAGAGAGAAATGTAAAAAGATGTGCTATCTTTAACTTACCAAGTAAAATTGCTTAGCCTTTTAGAGAGATTTCTATTTGCACAGGTAATATCTTACTGATACAGACAAGGCGACATTTTGGCACTTAGGCCGCCCATCCCAAAACTAAGCCTAACATTATCCCAATAAGGCTATGTTCACATGTAGCGTAATTGCTGCAGATTTTCCGGAAATCAAAAAATTAGAGCATGCTGTGGATTTTCAAGTACATACCATGCTCATTCTGTTCTGGAGGTTCACTGCAGCTTTCACCCTTTTCAATGAAGATGGGATGAAATCCGCAGCAAAATTCGCACATATCATGTGTAGATTTTGCTGCATAAACACTGCATAAAATCTGCAACAAATCTACTACGTGTGTGGGTAACCAATGGCTGGAGCTTCAGAGAGGGGATTGACCAATCAAGTTCACTGTTGCTCAGCAGTGAATGTGAGGTCACATGACAGGCCAATCAGCTTGTGAAATGTAGAGGAAGCTTCAAAATTATGCATTATAAGAGGGCTGGACAGGGGTGTAGCCTTTAGAAAATATTCATGACCGAGAAAACAAATTCACGATGATCACAGTATAAGATACATGAAGAAAACAAGAAACGTCACATGGAGCAAAATATATTTATTACATCAGTTTTAATTCCTGACTATAAAAATCATCCCCTGTACTATGTATAAGAACTGAGAAGCTGAAAGTGTAGTGGGGACAATAACAGACAGCAGTGCCTGGGATAAAGAAATGAGATATAAACATTGAAGGAAATTTAGACAATAAGGGCACGTTCAGACGTTTTTTACATTTGTTTCTATACATTTTTAGGAAAGTTAGTTCAGACTTTGCCGAAAATTCCGCTGCGGACCATAGGCTGCGGTGCAGAATTGTCTGTTGCGGAGAAGAAGCGGAATTTCACTGCGTATTTCAGCCTTTGCAATGCAAAAACTGAAATCTGTGGCAAGTCCGCTGTGTTTTCTGCCACGTCTGAGTTACCTGTCAAATATGCAAATGTTGGTGCAGATTCATTGCGTAATTGCCCCAAATCTGCACCAACATTTGCAGCGGAATAACTGTGCCACGTCTGAACGTGCCCTAATAGGTAAAATTCTGCAGGAAACTTTTATTCTTTATTCTTTTTTTATTAGTGCTGTGTATATTTGTAATGTAGTCTTGTTAGGGCACGCCCAGACGTGGCGGATTTCTTCCGCCACTGTCCGCATCAATGCCGCACAGAATCTGCGTTGCAGATTCTGTTGCGGCTTTGCCTAAAATGGGCATTAAATGGATGCGGACTAGCCGTTGCGTATTATGGGGAAGAGGGCTTCCCTTCTCTCTATCAGTGCAGGATAGAGAGAAGGGACAGCCCTTTCCCTAGTAAAAGTAAAAAGAAATTCATACTTACCCGGCCGTTGTCTTGGTGACGCGTCACTCTTTCGCCATCCAGCCCGACCTCCCTGGATGACGCGGCAGTCCATGTGACTGCTGCAGCCTGTGATTGGCTGCAGCCATCACTTGGACTGAAACATCATCCTGGGAGGCCGGACTGGAGGAAGAAGCAGGGAGTTCTCGGTAAGTAGGAACTTCTATTTTTTTACAGGTTGATGTATCTTGTGATCGGAAGTCACTGTCCAGGGTGCTGAAACAGTTACTGCCGATCGCTTAACTCTTTCAGCACCCTGGACAGTGACTATTTACTGACGTCGCCTAGCAACGCTCCCGTAATTACGGGTGCACACACGTAGTCACCCGAAATTATGGGTGCACACACGTAGTCACCCGTAATTACGGGAGCCCCATTGACTTCCTCAGTGTGGCTGTAGACCTAGAAATACATAGGTCCAGCCAGAATGAAGAAATGTCATGTTAGTAAAACCAATACGCTCCGCAGCACACATAACATCTACATAACATCTGCGGACTTCATTGCGGAATTTTGACTCTCCATTGAAGTCAATGGAGAAATTCCGCAATGAGTCCGCAACAAGTCCGCTACACGTCCGCAACAACCATTGTATGCTGCGGACACCAAATTCCGCGCCGCAGCCTATGCTACGCAGCGGAATTGTCCGCAACGTGTAAACGAACACAACTAAAAAGCTGTGGAAGGCAATGGAGAAACGTGTACGCTGCGGATTTCCGCTGCAGACTGTCCGCAGCGGAATTCCAGAGCAATTCCGCTACGTGTGGTCATGCCCTTATCCTGTTCTTTATGAATCAATAAACAATGCAGTCCCTTAACTCCTTCGCGCCCTGGGACGTAAATGTAAGGCACCGGCAGAGGGTCTTAATACAATGGACAATAAGAGTGGCTTTACACGCAGTGTTTTTATGAAAATTAATCCTGAAATATTAAGCGCTTTTTATTGTCTCATTAAGCCTTTAGTGGCTCATTGTGGTTTTCTTGTGGTGTTTTTCAGTTCAATAGTGTTTTTGTTCTTTTTTATCGCAGCAAGGGTGACTTGCCGTTTTCTGAAACAGTTATTGCTGTTTTCTCCCATAGATCTCCATAGTTTTTTTTAGCTCTTCAAAAAATATGTGTGTCAATGTGTGTTGTGTTCTTTATGATCGTTTTTTGTGGCGGTTTTTATTCAGAATAATTCATGTGTTGCAAAGAGGAATCTTTGCATCACACGATCTTTGCATCACAATTGCAATATTAAAAAATGCCACATAAAAGAGACGCAGGTAGTAAAACACACTATTTGCAAAAAACCGCATGCACCATTATACTAAAAAGTGTGGGTGAAGGAAGCCAGAGGGTATGTCCACACGCAGTGACTAAAAACTTCTGAAATACGGAGCTGTTTTCAGGCAAAAACAGCTCCTGATTTTCAGACGTTTTTATAGCTGTGTATTTTACGGACGTTTCTCAATCACTTTTTCAATGGAGTCAATGAAAAACACCTCCAAAAACGTCCCAAGAAGTGCCCTGCACTGCTTTTGACGAGCCGTCATTTTACGCGCCGTATTTTGACAGCGACGCGTAGAATTAAGGCTTGTGGGAACAGAACACCGTAAAACCCATTGAAAGCAATGGGCAGATGTTTGTAGGTATATTAGGGGCGTTATTTCAGGCGTAATTCGAGGCGTAAAACGTCTGAATTAAGTCTGAAAACACTGTGTGTGAACATACCCTTATGGTGCTATGATCACACAGGTGCAGTTGTGTCCAGGCAATTACCTGCATGGAGACAAATGTTGTTTAGTGAGGTCACAGCATCAACAAAGTGATGAGGCTTCCTTTGCCAACAGATTGCACGGGCTGACTGTTGTTTTATAGGCCTTGGGCTGTCAGATCGCTCTGGCAGGGGATTCCACTTCTAGATAGAGCCCCTGATGTCACTGTCATTTGGACAGTGACATTAGGGGCTTTCTCTAGGAGCGGAATCCCAGGCCGACACTCTGGCTGGGGATTTCGCTATTGGAGAAACCCCTGGCATCACTATCTATATATGGACAGTGACGTCAAGGGCTACTCCTGGAGCGAAATCCCCAGCCAGAGAGCTGCCGGCAGGGGATTCCGCTTTTAGAGTTAGCCCCTGACGTCACTGTCCATATATGGACAGGGACATCAGGGGCTCCCTTTAGTAGCGGAATCCCCGGCCAGAGGGATTCCGCTCCTACAGGGAGCTACAGTGAAGGTGGTGCTATTTACAGGGGACGGGGGGGTGCTATCTACAGTGGGAGTGGCGCTATCTGCATGGGGGGGTGGTGCTATCTGCAGGGGGTGTGCTATATACTGGGGTTGTGGATATACCTCTCAGCTTTCAAGTTGACAAAGAGGGACAACCGATGCGGCACGTGTAGCGGCATTTTTTTTTCTATTTTATGCCATGTCTCTAATCCCATTCAATACCCGTCCATACACACCTGGTTCAGCTCACACAGTATCATGCTCCCATAGTGCCTCCCACACAGTAAATAGCTGCCACCACACAGTATAATGCCAAATAGCTGCCACCTTAGAGTATAATGCCCCCATACAGTATAAAGCCAAAACAGATGCCCCCATGTAATATAATGCCAAAACAAATTCCCCCATACAGCATAATGCCCAATAGGTGCCCCATACAGTATAATGCCCCATACAGTGTAATGCATCCATAGCTGCCCCATACAGTATAATGCCTCCATAGCTTCCCCCATACAGCATAATGCCTCCATACAGTACAATACCCCCTAGCTGCCCTTATACAATATAATGCCCCCAAAGTGCCAGTGCTCTTGTAGATAGTGCCACAGTGTCCATGTAGATAGTGCCATTGGGATTCCCTCTAGGAGCGGAATCCCCACCCAGAGCATAGGCCGGGGGTTCTGCTCCTAGAGGGAAGCCCTGATGTCACTGTCCATATATGGACAGTGACGTCAGTGGCTACTCCTTGAGCGGAATCCCCGTTGCCGACTCTGGCCGGGGCTTCCGCTCCAGGAGGAGCCCCTGATGTCAATGTCCATATATGGACAGTGAGCTCAGGGGTTTCCTCTAGGAGTGGAATCCCTGGCCAGATCGGCAACAGGGATTCTGCTAAATCAGTAGCCACTGACTATATATGGACAGGGACGTCAAGGGCTTCCCCTAGCACAATGCTCAAAGTAGCACTGTGCTCGGGGAGTCCTCGGCGAGTGGAGGAGCTCCCTCTGCTTCTCCCCTCGTAACTAATTCTGAAGCAGGGAGCTGATGGTTCCCTGCTTCAGCATTAAGTTCGACTGTATCTACGTCCTGAGGACGCAGATACAGTTGACAGCGGGACATACCCCCAGCTGCCCGGGACAGCGGGAGACCGCCCGGAATCCGGGACGGTCGTGCTGAATACGGGATGGTTGGGAGGTATGGGTGTGGCACTATCTACATGGGCACTGTGGCATTATAAGTGCACTACCTACAGGGGACACTGTGGCGCTATTTACATGGGCACTGTGTGGCACTATCTACAGTGGGAACTGTGGCACTATGTGGGCACAGGCACACTACGTACAGCAGGCACTGTGGCACTATCTACAGAGGGCACTATCTACAGTGGTATTGCGTCACTATCTACATGGGCACTGTTATGTTTTCAGGTGGCAGGGACAAAAAAAAAACTAACGAATAAAACTAATTCATGTCCATGAAAAACGGATGGCAAATGGGGATTAAAAATCTCATCAGACGGCCAGGAAATGGATTCAAATTTTGAGACACACTGATGCAAAACAGCCATGAAAAACCTGACAGTTGATCTGTTAAAGAGGCTCTGTCACCGGATTATCAAATCCCTATCTCCTATTGCATGTGATCGGCAATGTAGATTACCGGCCAAGTTATGAGCAATTTTATATTTATGCAAATTAGCCTTTCTAATGGACAACTGGGCGTGTTTTCTCTTATTTCCAACTGGGCGTGTATTGTGTTTGTAACATCTGGGCGTGTTTACTTGTTTTACTAGCTGGGCGTTGTGAATAGAAGTGCATGATGCCGACATATGATGCTGACAAACACTTCTATTCACAACGCCCAGCTAGTAAAACAAGTAAACACGCCCAGATGTTACAAACACAATACACGCCCAGTTGGAAATAAGAGAAAACACACTCCCAGTTGTCCATTAGAAAGGTTCATTTGCATAAATATAAAATTGCTCATAACTTGGCCAAAAATTATCGTTTTTAAAAAAAAAAAAAACGTTACGGTTATCTACATTGCCGCTCCGATCACATGCAATAAGAGATAGGGATTTGATAATCGGGTGACAGAGCCTCTTTAACTGCCCTTTTTTTCACGTAGCCTTATAGTCCACTTCACTCTCACCTCACCTTTCTTGTGTGATATATATATATATATATATATATATATACATATATATATATATATATATATATATTATATTGTAGAAGTGTGGCTACTAAGGGGAAGGATTTGGGCCCAGAATTATATATTTGAAAGGAATGTTACAAGAGAGAGTGTCCTTTCTCCTTATTTTTTAGGCAAGAAACCTGGAAAAAAGGTATCGGTTGCTGAAGTAGAAGAGAAAAGTAACAGTCCAGGGTTTGGGCTGCCTTAGGCTACATTCACACGAACATATCAGATTCACTACACCCCTAGATGAATTCTTCAAGGGGTGTAGTTTGGTGAATGGAGTCACTTTTGGTTAGTTTCCGCTGTACTGGTACCTTAGGGGTGTTGCAACAGCGACATGGTGTCAAGAAACCAATCCAGTGAAATCTGTGCTCCAAAAGCCAAATGGCGCTCCTTCTCTTCTGATCCTTGTCGTGTGCCCAAACAGCAGTTTATGACCACATATGGGGTATTTCTGTTCTCCAGAGAAGATGCTTTACAAATGTTGGGGTTCTTTTTCTCCTTTTATTTGTTGAGAAAATGAAAAATTTTGAGCTAAAGCTACGTCTTATTGAAGAAAAAAGGATTGTTTTTATTTTCACTGCCCAATTCTAATAAAATCTATGAAACACCTGTGGGGTCAAAATGCTCACTACACCCCTAGATGAATTCCTCAAGGGGTGTAGTTTCCTAAATGGAGTCACTTTTTTGGTGTTTTGACTGTTTTGGTCCATCAGGGGCTTTGCAAATGCGACATGGCCTCCGCAAACCATTCCTGCTAAATTTGAGCTCCAAAAGCCAAATGATGCCCTTTCCATTCTAAGCCCTGCCGTGTATCCAAACAGCCGTATATTACCACATGTGGGGTATTGTTTTACTCGGGAGAAATTGCCTTACAAATGTTGCACTGCTTTTTCTCCAGTAGTCCTTGTGGAAGTTATAAAAAATTAGCTAAACCTACATTTTCTTTGAAAAAATGTAGATGTTAATTTTCACGGCCTACGTCCAATAATTTCTGCAATAAAACCGTGTGGTCAAAATGCTCACAATACCCCTAGATAACTTTCTTGAGGGGTGTAGCTTCACAAATGGGGTCACTTTTGGGGGATTTCCACTGTTTTGGCACAAGAGCCCTTCAAACCTGACATGGTGCCTAAAATATTTTCTAATAAATAGGAGGCCCAAAATCCTCTAGGTGCTCCTTTGTTTCGGAGGCCCGTGCTTTAGTCCATAAGCACACTAGGGCCACATGTGGGATATTTATAAAAATTGCAGTATCTGGGCAATAAATATTGAGTTACGTCTCTCTGGTAAAACTTTCTGTGTTACAAAAAAAAATGGATTCAAAATAAATTTCTGCAAAAAAAAATTGAATTTGTAAATGTCATCTCTACTTTGCTTTAATTCCTGTGAAACGTCTAAAGGGTTAAAAAAAACTTTCTAAATGCGGTTTTGAATACTTTGAGGGGTGCAGTTATTAAAATGGGGTGACTTATTGGGGGTTACTAATATATAAAGCCCTCAAAGCCACTTCACAACTGAACTGGCTCCTGTAAAAATAGCCTTTTGAAATTTTCTTGAAAATGTGAGAAATTGCTGCTAAAGTTCTAAGCAGTCTAACGTCCTAGAAAAATAAAAGGATGTTCAAAAAACGATGCCAATCTAAAGTGGACATATGGGGGATGTTAATTAGCAACACTATGTGTGGTATTACTGCCTGTCTTACTAGTTGATACATTTAAATTTTGAAAAAGGCTAATTTTTCGCTACATTTTGGTGTTTTTCACAATTAAATACTGAATATATCGAGCACATTTTGGCAGTAGCAAAGTCCAATTTGTCACGAGAAAAGCATTCCAAAGTTATTACCACATAAAGTGAAACATGTCAGATTTGAAAAATGAGGCTGTCAGGAACGTTAAAAGTGGCCAAAGCGGGAAGGGGTTAAAACAAGCACTTTTTATGGCATTTTGTACCGGTTTTACATCTAGCGTTTTTTTAAGTCCTATAGAGGCTTTATGGTAGAAATGCCACGCCCAGAGCATGCTGTGTTTGGAAAAAACCGCCACTTGCCACAAAATGGAACAAAAACTTCACAAGTAAAAATGCAGCGTACGTAGTGCTTTTCATATTTTACTGTCGACTTAGGCCTCATGCACACAAATGTTTTTTTGCATCCGCAATTCATCCGCAAAAGTGTGGATGATTTGTAGACCTATGCATTTCTGTGGGCCCAAAAACATGACCGTGGTTTACACGGACCCTGTGGGGTCTTCACAAACTCAGGACAAGTCATTTTACAGTTCACAATTGCGGTCTGGCACCATTGAAATGAATGCAAACCTTTTGTGTGCGTTGTCAGTGATTGCGGATAGCCCGTGTGCAGGAGGCCTTAAGTGTAACATCTGGCTGCACAAACAGACACAACACAGAAAAATGCTGTGTGTGAAACCATCTCTGAAGGCTATGTACAACTTTGAAAATTTACTTTTATTAAAAATAATGTTTACTTTTGTCGATACAGCTTCTATGTATACTATATTCTTACATCATTTCAGCTGAACTAACGGCTCGGCTGAAAGCGAGTATCTGACATACGGGATCCAGCTAGTATGATATAGCTTCTGTGTGTACAGAATACATAGAAGCTGTATCGTGAAAAGTAAAAAATAAAAAAAAAGTTAAGAAAAGTCAATTTATAAGTGGTTTAAAAATCTTTTAAAGGGTAACTAAACATTCAACAAACCTCTGACGTGGTAGGGCTTATTCAGACGAACGTTGCGTTTTTGCGCGCGCAAAAACCACTTGACAGCTCCGTGTGTCATCCGTGTATGATGCGCGGCTGCGTGATTTTCGCGCAGCCGCCATCATAGAGATGAGTCTAGTCGACGTCAGTCACTGTCCAGGGTGCTGAAAGAGTTAACTGATCGGCAGTTAACTCTTTCAGCACCCTCGACAGTGAATGCCGATCACAATATCGAGAAACCTTTTAAAAAAAAAAGAAAAAGTTCGTACTTACCGAGAACTTCCCTCCCGGCCGTTGCCTTGGTGACGCGTCCTTGGTGACGCGCCTCTCTTGACATCGGGCCCCACCTCCCTGGATGACGCCGCAGTCCATGTGACCGCTGCAGCCTGTGCTTGGCCTGTGATTGGCTGGAGCTGTCACTTGGACTGAATTGTCATCCCGGGAGGTCAGACTGGAGGAAGAAGCCGGGAGTTATCGGTAAGTCAGAACTTCTTTTTTTTTTTACACGTTCATGTATATTGGGATCGGAAGTCACTGTCCAGGGTGCTGAAACAGTTTAACTCTTTCAGCACCCTGGACAGTGACTATCTCCTGACGTCGCGTACCGGAATTTTTTTTGCCGGGTTCGGCGAAAACGAGTTCGGCCGAACCCGGTGAAGTTCGGTTCGGTTGTCCGGGTTCGCTCATCTCAAAGACACTCCGTTTGGATGTTTGTAAACAGAAAAGCACGTGGTGCTTTTCTGTTTACATTCATCATTTTGACAGCTGGTGCGCGAAACAGGCAGTTCGCACGGAAGTGCTTCCGTGCGACCTGCGTGGTTTTCACGCACCCATTGACTTCAATGGGTGCGTGATGCGCGAAATACGCGGAGATATTGACCATGTCGCGCTTTTTGCGCAGCGGACAAACGCTGCGCAAAAAGCACGGACTGTCTGTACTGCCCCATAGACTTGTATTGGTCTGTGCGTGGCGCGTGAAAACCACGCGGCCCGCACGGACCCAATACACGTTCGTGTGAATCCCCCTTTATAGTGACATGTCAGAAGTTTTGATTGGTGGGGGTCCGAGCACTGGGATCCCCACCAAATACTAAAACAAAGCAGCAGAAGTGCTTGTGTGAGCGCTGAGCGGCTTAGTTTCTGTTCAGCTTTTTCCGGAAATCAATGTAGCAGTGTATGTATGGGCTCAATAGAATGTCTATGGGCCCGTAAACCGCTACATCAGCATTCCGGAGAAAGCCGAACAGAAACAAAGCGGCTGAGAGCTCATATGAGCGCTACTGCCGCTTCCTCTTAGCGATTCGCGGGGGTCTCAGTGCTCGGACCCCCACCAATCAAAACTTCTGACATGTCACTATAACAAGTTAGAAGTTTGTTGAACGTTTAGTTACCCTTTAAAAGGTGTACATAGCCTTTAAGTTTCCTGCAGATTTTTAAACCACTTTTTCCAGATGAACGGAACCGATTTTTAAGTCTGCAACAAAATCTGCAGTGTGTGCAGGGTACTTGATATAGGTTTTAATCTTCCTTCATATGGTACAGGGGATTATGATATCAGAGGCTACTTTATTGCCTATTCAGTAAGAGGTCCCACCACAAAACTCCAACGTACAGTATACTGGTAGATACCAAAATGATCTCTTTATTACTTGTCTACATACTAGATGGTCCATACACTACATGAAGATGATCAGCAAACAGATATACTGTAGTACCCACCTGACATAATATCATTCAAATAAGTATCCGTAATGCGAAACATAGCCATAAAAACAAAATGCTGTAATGTTTACATTTCAAAGAGAAACACTGAGCATAGTAATAATAGAATCATATAAAAGAAAAATGCGTGAAGAATGGAGGCTGAACCGCGCAATAACAAAAGTCATACCTGGAGCAAGAAATGCACTTTATGACAACAGAACAGTAAAGCTGATTTGGCTCTTAGGGTATATTCACACGTAGTTTTTCACGTAGGTTTCTTATATTGATATGAAAATCAATAGCCGCATATACACTATATGTAACATTTATGTGCCCAACAAAAATCAAATAGCTTTTTTAATAGAGTTTTTCCAGACTTATTTTTGAGGGTAAATACCTTGAAATACGTTGGGAAAAACACTAGCAAAATGCCTACAAACAGCTTCCCATTCTATTCAATGGGAAATACACTGTGCTGTGCACATGAGATGTATTTTTACGCTGCTGTATTAAAAAAAACACCCCGTAAAAAGAAGTACCATTTCACTTCTTGAAGCGTTTTTGGAGCTGATTTTCCATTGACCCTATGAAAAAATAATTTAGAAGAAATAAATTTAAAAAAAAAAAAGCTTCATTTTCAGCTTCAAAAAACCCTTGAAATCAGAGGCTGTTTTCCCTTGATAACAGCTCTGCAATTTTCAGCCACTTCTTTTTGTACATGTGAACATACCCTTAGAACTACATTCTGCTATCTACATCATCTCCATAGCATCTGACACCATGCATTTTGCATAGTCATCATTCGGATTAGAACCGACACGCAGATTCAACCTTCAACTAACAATCTGCTAGCTCTTACCCCGGGATTCAAGTCTCTTCTCCTTCTCTTTGCAGCCATTCTGTCGCCTGTACTTTACTTGTGTGTAAGCTCTAAGGAGTCAGGCAGGAGAAGACGGAAGAGTTGGCTACGGTCCAGTGTGTGTGATCTTTTAGCGCCGTTTCATTCGACAAAGCTTTGTTTCCGGAATAACACATGGGGCCCCTCCCTATTCCACCTGTTTCATCATCACAATCCAAGCCACAGCTACTGCTGCATACATATACCATGCATCTGACTAGATTGCAGTATTGTCATCTGAATTTATGCGGCAATGTATGGATTTTTACTATAGTTTGTATAGTATTTATTGTAACATCAGAGCAATTCATGTGGATTAGCCATGTTGTCTCTTCTTTGAGGTATCTGCATCCTGTACTTTGGACATCCTGTTTTTTTTCATTGCTTTGTTCTGCTTGGAGTCAGTAGCAGCATGTATCCAGACATTAAAATAAAAATTATTGGAGAAAACATATTTTAACCCCTTAAGGACACAGTCTGTTTTAACCCCTTAAGAACACGGTCTGTATTGGACTTCAAGACGCATTCCCATTTGACATATCTGAAGTGTCACTTTATGTGGTAATAACTCTGGAATGCTTTTACTTATCCAAGTGATTTTAAGATTGTTTTTTTCGTGTCACATTGGATTTTATGTTAATGGTAAATGTTGGTCGATAGGTTTACTCTTTATTTAAAAAAAATCTGAAATGTTACAAAAATTTGGAAAGATTTTTCTACATTTTAAATCCTCTGTTTCTAAAATGGATAATACCACACAATTTATTTTTTAATATATGAGGCTTACCATATGTCTTCTTGATGTAGTAATATAATTATAACATAATTTTTTTAAATTTAGTTTTATTTCTTTTTATAAACGTTATAAAGCTCTTGAGTTCTAAAGCTTTATTTTCAATCAAATTTTTTTAGGCACCACTTCAGTTCTGACGTGACTTTGGGGGCCTATATATTACAAACCCCTCATAAATCACCCCATTTAAAAAACTTGACCCCTAAAGATATTCAAAACAGCTTTTTCTAATTTGTTAACCCTTAAGATGTTTCTCAGGAATTAATGCAAATTGGAGATAAAATTTACAAATGTAATTATTATTTAATTTTTTTTAAATCTTCGATTTTAACCCATTAGTGACTGCCAATACGCCTTTTCACGGTGGCGACTAATGGGCTTTATTCCAACGCATATGCCTTTTCACGGTGCTGCATCGGATTACATAAATAGAGCAGTGAGCCGTCAAATCTCCCTGCTCTCAGCTACTGCCGGTAGCTGAGGGCTGGGAGCAACCCAGAGTGGTGATCTGAGTGGTTTTGGAGAGCAGGAGGGAGCTCCCTCTCTCACCCCACCGGCATCCTGCGATAACATTGCAGAATGTCAGTGGTTTCTATGGCAGCCGGGGGGCCTAAAAGGTCTGCCACTAATTATGCCTGCTAGGCCATGCCTGTCCGTTTTACACGGACTGACACTAATACACTGTATTACAAAAGTATATTATAAATGCGATCGGACGATCGCATAGTGAAGTCCGCTAGTGGGACTAGTAAAAAATTAAAAATAAAGTTAATAAAACAAGATAAGTGAAAAAAATAATGAAAAACCCCCTTTTTCCCCTTACAAAATGCTTTATTATTAAAAATACAAAAAAATTACACATATTTGGTATCGCCGCGACCATTATGACCCCAACTATAAAGTTATTACATTATTTAACCCGCACAGTGAATGTTGTAAAAATAAAACAAAACAAAAAACAATGCAAAAAATGCTGTTTTCTGAGAATCCTGCCATAAAAAAAATGTAATAAAAAGTGAGTAAAAAGTCACATCTACTCCAAAATGGTAGCAATAAAAACTACAAGTCGTCCCACAAAATAAAAAAACCTCATACAACTCCATCAGCGGAAAAATAAAAAGTTATGGCTCTTGAAATATGGAGACACAAAAACAAATAATTTTGAAAAAAAAGTGTTTTCACTGTGTACAAGTAGTAAAACATACAAAATCTATATAATTTTGGTATTGTTGCAATCGTAACAACCCACTGAATAAAGTTATTGTGTTATTGTGTTACCAAACGGTAAACAACGTAAATTTAGGACACAAAAAAGTGTGGCGAAATTGCTGTTTTTTTTCTATTCAATAAATTCTATGTACCCCAAAATAGTGCTATTAAAAAATACAACTTGTCCTGCAAAAAAACAAGACCTTATACAACTATGTCGACACAAAAATAAAAAATATATAACTCTTTGAATAAGACGATGGAAAAACGTAAAAAATTGCTTGGTCAATAAGGCCTAAAATAGGCTTGTCACTAAGGGGTTAATCCATTTTTTTCTGTAACACAGCAGATGTTTACAGAAAAACACAACTCAATATTTATTAACCAGATCCTGCAGTTTTTAGAAATATCCCATAAGTGACCCTAGTGTGCTACTTGACTTAAAGAGGCTCTGTCACCAGATTTTGCAACCCCTATCTGCTATTGCAGCAGATAGGCGCTGCAATGTAGATTACAGTAACGTTTTTATTTTTAAAAAACGAGCATTTTTGGCCAAGTTATGACCATTTTTGTAGTTATGCAAATGAGGCTTGCAAAAGTCCAAGTGGGTGTGTTTAAAAGTAAAAGTCCAAGTGGGCGTGTATTATGTGCGTACATCGGGGCGTTTTTAATACTTTTACTAGCTGGGCGCTCTGAAGAGAAGTATCATCCACTTCTCTTCAGAACGCCCAGCTTCTGACAGTGCAGATCTGTGACGTCACTCACAGGTCCTGCATCGTGTCGGCCACATCGGCACCAGAGGCTACAGTTGATTCTGCAGCAGCATCAGCGTTTGCAGGTAAGATCGACTTACCTGCAAACGCTGATGCTGCTGCAGAATCAACTGTAGCCTCTGGTGCCGATGTGGCCGACACGATGCAGGACCTGTGAGTGACGTCACAGATCTGCACTGTCAGAAGCTGGGCGTTCTGAAGAGAAGTGGATGATACTTCTCTTCAGAGCGCCCAGCTAGTAAAAGTATTAAAAACGCCCCGATGTACGCACATAATACACGCCCACTTGGACTTTTACTTTTAAACACACCCACTTGGACTTTTGCAAGCCTCATTTGCATAACTACAAAAATGGTCATAACTTGGCCAAAAATGCTCGTTTTTTTTAAATAAAAACGTTACTGTAATCTACATTGCAGCGCCGATCTGCTGCAATAGCAGATAGGGGTTGCAAAATCTGGTGACAGAGCCTCTTTAAACACAGGCCTCAGAAACGATAAAGCACCTTGTGGATTTTGGGGCCTCCTTTTATAAGGCCTGCGTTATACACAGAAAATTTCTGGCGTTTTAAACAACACCAAAAGATACTTCTAAAAATGTTAGCATTTTCCAAAGGTAACATTAGTTTTTAGTGGCGTTTTTAGTGGCGTTTAACATTTAATGTCATTTTGTACATGAGTTTTTTATGGTGTTTTTGAAATCCTATAGAGAAGCCTATGGGAAAAACACCTGAAAAAAACGCCATATCCAGAGCATGCTGCATTTGTATACATAGAAGCTTTATCCTTCTGTCAAAGCAGATTCCGTCAGGGCAGCTGGACTGACGGCTCGCTAAAGGCTGGTCCTGCGTGTCAGAGAAATGCAGGGCCAGCTTTCATCAGAGCCGTCAGTGCATCTGACCTGACGTAATCGGCGTTGATGGAAGGATACAGGGTACATAGAAGCTGTAACTAAAAAAGTTAAAAAGTTTTTCATAAAAGTCACCTAAAAAATAGATTTATTTAAAAAAATACAAGTTTTTTTTATTAAAAAGTGTACATAGCCTTTAAAAAGACTTTGTCACCATTTTATCAATTCCCTATTTCCTAACTAATATAATAGGCGCTTTGCTGCTGATAACTACAGTGTGATATGTTTTAAAAAACTTTTATTACTTGCTAAGTTATGAGCATTTTTCTAAATATGTTAATGTGGCTCTAATAGCCAATTAGGAGGTGACTCTTTTTTTTCTCTCTGGGCGGTGTAATGTTTTCTGTATGACGCGGTCCAATCAGCATACAGCTTCTCCCCCTTCCCTGCCCAGCAACACAGCATGATCATATAGTATACGGCTACCATTCCCAACTGTGTATTCAACTGGTGATATCTCCGATTGTGTCAAAGCTAGAACTGCGATCCTGGTGTCATATGAAAGATTAGAATCTCCTCTTTCATATGCCACCATAACCGCTACCCGATATATGGCTGTTTGAGGTGATCCGCCTTCCCTCCAGCCTGAGTCTCCCACACAGTGTGAAGCAGCTTCATGCTGATAGGACAGCGTCAGAGGCTGTGAGGTAGCTCCACCTCAGGGGAAATCGCTGGTGTTGGCACCCACTTGTCTAATATAGGCTCATTTACATATTTGGAAAAATGGTCATAACTTTTAAAATAATAAACTTTTTGGGAAACAATTTTCACAAGCATTATCACTGTGATAGCGTATCAGATTAGCTAGGAGATTGGGCATTACTAAACTAGTGACAGAGTCTCCTTAAATAATAAAGGGAGTGTCCAGGATTGGAGAAAGCGTCTACTTATTTTCCAGAAACGGCGCCACTTTTGTCCTATGGACTGTTTCTAGTATTACAGCTCAGCTCCATTCACTTTGGTGAGGATAAGCTGCAATACCAGATACACACCATGAAAAAGAGTGATGCTGTTGCTGTAAAAAAAAAAAAAAAAAAAAAAGGGGACCCTTTTTTCTGATTCCAGTCTTTTCTTTAAACTTTTGCTTGTTTCTTTTTTTTTGTGTACCAAAACCTGCCACAGAAAATGAAAAGAAAACTGCGTGTCTGATTCCAGGAAAATAGTAATGCCCCCTGCAGTTTTAGACAATCTGTATTTTCTGTATATTGAAAAATGATAGAGATAGATAGAAGCGCAATGGAATAGCACATTTCTATGTACCTCAGAGCTCAGGTAACAAAATTCAGACTCAGAAAACTGTCTGCAAATATTTCCTGAGGTGACAAGGCGAATTTACTTGTGTAGAAATACCAGTAACTTAATCCAAAGCGTTGTTGTCCAAGTAACACATTTTTAAGTATTAAGTACTTAGCAATAAAGCATTTACAGGCCCACGTAAGCATACACATCCAGTGCTGTCATAGAATAAAGAAATAGGCCAAGTTCACATGCTGCAGATTTAGCACAGATTTTCTGTGGCTTTCACACTAAAAATACCACAATATGTGTAAATAGGTTTTTCTAAATCTGCGCAGACTTGGATGTCATACAGATTTTCCAATTTGAAGTACTCCCTATGAGCCGTGAATTTCACACATTTATTTTGTGGATTTCACCCATTTTAAATAAATGATGAAATATTGTATCTAAATCTGCAGTATGAAGCCCATCCTGTTAGAGAAGCATATATTAGAGGCATACTTGCCTATTTAATGAAGAAGTAGATGCAGAGTGCACACCGAATTTTCCATATATAAACCCTGCTCTCAAATGCACTAAAGACCACTTACAAGTTGTGCGTAATGCAACCATAACAACAATCACAGGGCCCATATAACAATAGCCATAGTGCACAATTAATGCAATCCATGATGCTCCTGTAACCGCCAGCCACAATACCAGACATCTTGTTTTCATACTAACCCCCATAATTGCATGCTCAATTATAATGATGCAATAATATAGCTTACCACAGTGCCCACATAAAAAAAACAGCCACATAGAGACCGTCACAGTGCCCCATAAAACAGTTGATCCCATAACACAGTCAGTCGTGGTGTTCAAATAACAACAAACATGGCACCAAGTAACAGGATCCCCATAATGACTTCCATGGAGTCCTCATAATGGCATTGACAGCACCGCCAAATAACTTTCTGAGTGCCCACATAATTACCACAAGTGTCCTCATAAAACAAAACGAAAGTCACATGTGAGTACCCATCATTCAGCTACACGTGTCAATGGCATTTTTCTATGATCTTGGCCACCAGACATCAGCATTGGAAAATGGTTATATATGACCAGTGCGAACAGGTTGTACTGATTATTCCTGTTGGATAGTTGCAATGTCTCGGAGTTTGAGTTTTCAGAAAGTAGACAGACCTTCATTCTTTGAGGCCAGCTAGACATTCATGAGCCAGTATAGTTTTTCTGTAGATGTATAGCAGTGTTCATCTATTGCCATCCATTGTAAAAGTACTTGAACTGGAAGCCATTGAGGGGTCCCATGTGCATATTAAGGCATGCGATCAGATCACAGTTATCGCGGGAGACTTGTTATTCAAAATGTCTAGTAGGGAAAGTCTGTTATTTCTAAATGTTCATATTTTTTCAAAAAGAACTAAAGGGATTGTCCAAGATCAGAAAAAAAAGGGGCTGTTTTTTTCTACTTAAACAGCGCCACTCCTGTTAATGGGCTTTGTATACTATTGCAGCTTGGCATCATTTTTTTGAATGGGGATGAGCTGCAGTACCGTATACAGCCAATGGACAAAAGTGGCAATGTTTTTGTGAGAAAGTATAAAAAAAAAATCTGATCCCAGACAACGCCTTTAAATAAACATGTTACTATTCTAGCTATATTTACTATGCATCTGACATCACTATAGGGATATATGCATACATTAGCAACAGTTCAGTAGAGTTTAACTAAATTCTTCTCTCTATACAGTGTAGTGAATATCCATTACCAGGCAGCCGAAAATATAACCATCAAGTAAGCACAGAGTTAATATAACCCGATTAATCCCTCTCATACCGAAGAGGATAATAAGAATTTACATACCTTAGTTAGTGACGGATTATGTTTTCCCATATTTATTCCAGGCAATATCTCTAGATTTTTGAGTATTATTAGGTATAATTGTATTTCGGAAGGAGACTTGTTGTTGATCAGAACATAATTAGCTAATGCAGTATTCCAGATTATTTGCCTGTATAATCTCTTTGCACTAGATTTCTAAATGTAGGGTTTTTAAAGGAGGGTTTCTAAGTGTACTGGTGCTCACAGCAGGGAGTGAAAAATTCCCCTCCCCAGTCCTGATTATACTAATTTCGACAACTTTCTATATTGACTACACAACACAGATTTCTTATAGAGGTCAGAGCTCTGTTTTTTTTATACAGAGCTCCAAATTATCTGCTTCACTTCACACCACCATTCAGTTAAATGATAAAATTCAGTAGGCCTGCAGCTACCACTAGAGGGAGCTCACTCTATAGAGATTTATACATGTAAGGGCGTGATACTGCTCCTTACAAACATTGGACTGACACTGCCCCTTTAAATTACCTTTCAGCAACAGACAGGGACGATTCTAGCTTTTCTGCTGCCTGAGGCAAAAATTGAAATGGCGCCCACCAGATTTTGAGTGACATCCCCCTGTCTGTTCTACATCACTACCAGCCTCCTCAAACTCTTGCGGATGCGCTATCGCCTTGTACTCCCCTGGCATGCGCGGTGCGTGCCCACTTAGTACAAGGCAATGGCGCATCCGAGAAAAAAGTATTAGCCTGGGGGATATCAATCAAATATGGAAAGGTGGGTTTGGAGGCAGGACTATGTGACTCTTCAGGATAGCGACAACACCCCATGAGCCTTTAATAAGTAATTAGCATATAGTGTGCGCCATTTTGAAAGTTGATTTTATAGATTTTGCTGCATTTGAAAACAAACATTCATTTGGAAATATAATATTGTCAGGTCATGTATTACTGCATGCTGGCGGTTCAAGGGGTTAAAACTACCAGACAGGTTCCCATTAAATATACAATGAATTGAAAACAATTCCATCTGCCCTGCAATTTTGTTATTATAAATATTTCCTATATAATTACAGCATCAGAACCAAGCTCATTACATATATACAGCACCAGAACAAAGCTCAGTACATATATACAGCACCAGAACAAAGCTCAGAACGTATATACAACCCCAGAACCAAGCTCATTACATATATACAGCAACAGAACAAATACAGCTTAATTTAGTGCAACCCCTGCCATATAGGTTTGTATGGCGTAAAACTACAGATCCCAGCATAGCCTGAATAATGGTAAGGATATGCTGGGAGTTGCTGTTTCACAAAAAAAAAATCATATCATAAGCAAGCCACCTATCATCTCGCTGCAGATCATACATTGACCTCATTACTGATTAGATGCAGAGAAAACCTTTATATTAAATCACTCACCGGTAACGTCTCAGATTCTAGTTGTTCTTTTTCTCTTCTCTTCTCTATCCGGTCCAGACCTCTATGATGACTTCTCCCGGCCACAACCCATTTCTGCAGTTTTCCGCTCAGATGTCTTCAGCTTCCCACTTTTAAAACATTTCCACACCTATAAACGAAGATAAAATTCTCAACGCCCCTAAATATAATAGCGCCATACACTGTACCTCTAATTATAATAGCGCCATACACTGTGTCCCTGATTATAAAAGTACCATCCACTGTGTCCCACACACACAGATCATGCCCCCTGTAGATAGTAACCCCCATAGAGCCTCTGTAGATAGTGCCCTACATAGAAGCCCCTATAGATAGTGCCACACATACAGCCCCCTGTAGATAGTGCCCACATATGGACCCCAGAGCTACAAGGTAATAGTGCTAACCACTGAGCCACCGTACTGCCCTACATATAGCTCCCCCTATAGATAGTGCTCTACATATAGCCCACCCCTGTAGATAGTGCTCTACATATAGCGCTCCCTGTATATAGTGTCCCACATATAGCCCACCCCCATAGATAATGCCCTACATATAGTTCCCCCTGTAGAGAGTGCTCCACATTCCCACATATTGACCCCCCTGTAGATAATGGCACTCAGTTTTATTCTAAAAAGAAAATAACTTTACATACTCACATGATCTCGTTCCTGCACCGTCCGGTGGCAATGCAGACCTGCTCTCTTTTGAGCAGGTCTGCTGGTGCTGAACGACGCAAGCGGTGCTAGCAAAGTTGAAAAAGGCTGATTGGCAGGGCAGAATGACTTGCCCCGTAAATCAGCGCCTTTCAACAACGGAAGCGGCGCAATGTCGTCATTTTGCCCTGCCAATCAGCGTCATTGTAAGGCACTGAATGGTTGGGCACGGAGCGTGCTCGGCCATTCAGCACTAATAAATGTAATTGTATCTACTATAGACGCATGTACAATTAGTGCCCGAGGGGTTGGCGGCAGCTGGTTTCAGTGGCGCTGCTGCCCCCTCAGGCGAGAAGCTCATCTTCCCTCATGGCTAGTGTGGTCCAGGCAACATACAACACATGTACTGTGCTTAGTTTTTAAATATTTAATTTTTGCAATAATACACTGTTTTCTATTCATTTCAAATAGTTAAATGCTTAGAAGGCATTAGTGTAAATGCTGGGGAGTATATCCTTCCAGCTTGTTGTACGCCCATGGGCACGCCGTGACTTTTTGTCCTCCCCTTTCTCAAGCATATTCACCCATAGGAGGAGCTACATGAAATACTGACTTGACTTCTACGTAAGTGGCAATCATATGTGAACTAATGGCAGCCTATTTATGTTAAATATGTTTTCAAACATATATAATAAATCCCTCCTCAAAGCATTAACCAATTGCTAAATATTCAATCATGTTGGCAAATCCTACTCACAGTTGTTACTTTAATGTATAATTTCTTTTTAGTATTAGGGTATGTTCACACGGAGTGTTTTCAGCCATTTTTCGTGCCATAAATGTCCCGAAAAACAGCTGAAAGATCGGAAGCAGAACGCCTCCAAACATCTGCCAATTGATTTCAATGGGAAAAAACAATGTTCTGTTCCGACGGGGCATTTTTTACGCGGCCGTTTTTCAAAAAGAAGTGCATGTCACTTCGTCAGCCATTTTTGGAGCCGTTTTTCATAGACTCTATAGAAAAACAGCTCCAAAAACAGTTGTTAAATACGCAGCGAAAAACGTGACTTTGATTAAAAAACGTCTGAAAATCAGGAGCTGTTTTCCCTTGAAAACAGCTCCGTATTTTGAGACGTTTTTTATTTTGTGTGTGCACATACCCTAATTCCAAACAGATGCATCACAAGAAGACATTGAACCGACGTTGTTTGTTTAACCCTTTAGTGACCAGCCTACTTTGGACCTTAATGACGGAGCGATGATTTCCATTTTTTGATTGACGCATTTCAGAAACCATAACTTTTTTATTATTCCTGTAAGGGCTTGTTTTTTTGCAAGACAAATTGTATTTTTTAGTTTAAAAATAACTCTATTGTATTTTTAGCTCAATTTGTTACAGAGAAACTCCATGCAGGGGGAATGTAATAGTTAAACAAATTGTTCAAGTACAGAAAGGACTAGTATAATAGAAAATACAAATAATGAGCAAGCAGGGTCATTCACACCTAGATTATCTGAAAAGCACAGAGTAATAGAATATACTGTATAAACAAGAGGCCTCTCACGAGCCAGCTAAATGTTGTAAGCCTGGGACGTTGTCGTTTTTAGGCTTCATTCACATCTGCGTCAGGGTCCCGTTCTGGCGTATTGATTCCGTCAAAACGACGGAACCCTTACAGAACGATGACAAGCAAAAACCATTTGCACCGGATCCGTTACCATTGAAATCAATGTGATGCGAACGGAAACCTATAGTTTCGGTTTGTTTCAGTCAGAGTTCCGTTCTGACGGGTAGCTCCAGAACGGAACCCTGACGCAGATGTGAACGAAGCCTTAATTGCATTATTTTGGGGTGCTGTAAAGGATCTGCCAGGTCCAGCTTCGGGGTTAACTTCCAGAGGTAATCAGTCTTCACCTGAGTCTATCTCTCTGAGACTGACTCCAGCTTCCACCACTCAGGCTGGCAGGCTTAGGAGTGGGAGAGCCTATCGCAGCCTGGCCAGACTCAGCTAGCTCCCGCCCTCTGTCTATTTATACCTGTCTTTCCTGTTCCTCCTTGCTTGTGATTCTTTCCGTGTGGTTTCCTGGCCCAGCTACAGCTCCTAACAATTTGATCCTGCTCCATTCTGACCCTGGCTTTCTGACTACTCTTCTGCTCAGCGTTTGGTACCTCATGCTCTCCTGGTTTGACTTGGCTCGTTCACCACTCTGTTGCTCACGGTGTTGCCGTGGGCAACTGCCCCTTTCCCTTTGCTTTATATTCCCTTGTATGTTTGTCTCATGCACTTACTGAGCGTAGGGACCGCCGCCCAGTTGTACCCCGTCGCCTAGGGCGGGTCGTTGCAAGTAGGCAGGGACAGAGTGGCGGGTAGATTAGGGCTCACTTGTCCGTTTCCCTACCCCTATCATTACATAATCACAAGCCCATATACCTAGTCTACCCTGGTCCCTGACACTACTATGGACCCCCTTGAGACCCTGGCACAGCAAATGCAGGGTCTCTCCCTAAAGGTCCAGGCCCTGGCTCAGAAGTTCAACCAGCCTGATGCTACCTTGGTAGTTCCCCTCACCTCAACTCCTGAACCCCACCTCAACTTGCCCGACCGGTTCTCAGGGGACCGGAGGGCTTTTCTCTCCTTTCGGGAGAGTTGCAGGCTTTACTTTCGCTTAAAGCCCCACTCCTCAGGTTCTGAGAGCCAGCGAGTGGGTATAATTATGTCCCGGCTCCAGGACGGGCCCCAAGAATGGGCCTTCTCCTTGGCTCCTGACGCCCCTGAACTTTCCTCCGTTGATCTTTTCTTTTCTGCTCTTGGACTCATTTATGACGAGACTGACAAGACTGCCTTTGCTGAGAGTCAGCTGGTGACATTACGTCAGGGTAAGAGACCTGTTGAGGAGTATTGTTCTAACTTTAGGAAGTGGTGCGTAGCTTCTTGGTGGAATGACCCTGCCTTAAGGTGCCAGTTTAGGTTGGGTCTGTCGAATGCCCTGAAAGACCTGCTAGTTAGCTATCCCTCTTCTGACTCCCTAGACCAGGTTATGGCTTTAGCGGTACGACTTGACCGACGTCTCAGGGAACGACAACGCGAACGTTTATGTGTTTTCTCCTCCGACTCCCCCATGATGCCTCCCGAGGTTCCGTTGCTTCGTTCTTCCCCGGAAGACTCAGAGGTACCTATGCAACTCGGGGCCTTCGTGTCCCCCCAACAACGTAGAGATTTCCGCAGGAAGAATGGTCTCTGCTTCTACTGTGGGGATGACAAGCATCAAGTGAACAACTGTCCTAAGCGTAAGAATGCAGCCGGAGAACTTCCGTGCCTAAGTGATCATCGGGGAGGTCACTTGGGCGCACAGGTATTTCCCGTAAATATGAAATGTAATAAGATCTTGCTTCCCTTTCAGGTCTCTTTTGGTGGTAGGTCTGCTACTGGCAGCACCTTCGTGGATTCAGGGTCCTCTGCTCATATCAAGTCTGTGGAATTTGCTATGTCTCTTGCTAAGCCTTTGATTGATTTGCCTAAACCTGTCCCGGTAGTGGGTATCGACTCCACTCCTCTTGCTAATGGTTATTTTACACAGCATACCCCTGTTTTTGAACTCCTTGTTGGCTCCATGCATTTGGAGCAGTGCTCTGTACTGTTGATGCAGGGATTATCGTCCGATTTGGTTTTAGGCCTTCCCTGGTTGCAGTTGCATAATCCCACGTTTGACTGGAATACTGGGGAGCTTACCAAATGGGGTAATGAATGTTTTACGTCATGTTTTTCGGTTAATTCTATTTCTCCCCCTGAGGAGGTGAACACGCTACCTGAGTTTGTTCGGGACTTCGCTGACGTTTTCTCTAAGGAGGCCTCCGAAGTGTTACCGCCTCATAGAGAATACGATTGCGCTATCGAATTGGTACCAGGAGCTAAGCTTCCTAAGGGTAGGATATTTAATCTTTCTTGTCCCGAACGTGAAGCCATGAGAGAGTATATCCAGGAATGCCTGGCCAAGGGTTACATTCGCCCCTCTACTTCTCCGGTAGGTGCTGGCTTCTTCTTCGTAGGGAAGAAGGATGGTGGTCTTAGGCCATGCATTGACTACCGTAACCTGAATAAGGTCACTGTAAGGAACCAGTATCCCCTTCCTTTGATTCCTGATCTCTTTAATCAGGTTCAGGGGGCCCAATGGTTCTCTAAGTTGGATCTACGGGGGGCGTATAACCTTATCCGCATCAAAGAGGGGGATGAGTGGAAGACTGCGTTTAACACGCCCGAAGGTCATTTAGAATACCTCGTCATGCCCTTTGGGTTGTATAATGCGCCGGCGGTCTTCCAGAATTAAATAAATGAGATTTTGAGAGATTACCTGGGGATATTTCTTGTAGTGTACCTTGATGACATACTGGTGTTTTCCAAGGGCTGGCCCTCCCACATTGAGCATGTCAGGAAGGTGCTCCAGGTCCTTCGGGAAAACAAACTGTTTGCAAAAACCGAAAAATGTGTGTTTGGGGTACAGGAGATACCATTTTTGGGTCAAATCCTCACTCCTCATGAATTCCGCATGGACCCCGCCAAGGTTCAGGCTGTGGCGGAATGGGTCCAACCTGCCTCCCTGAAGGCGTTACAGTGTTTTTTGGGGTTCGCTAATTATTATAGGACATTCATTGCTAACTTCTCGGTCATCGCTAAGCCTCTTACGGACCTCACTCGCAAAGGTGCTGATCTCCTCCACTGGTCTCCAGAGGCTGTCCAGGCTTTTGAGGTCCTTAAGAAGTGCTTTATCTCGGCGCCGGTGCTGGTTCAGCCCAACCAAATGGAGCCATTTATCGTGGAAGTTGACGCATCCGAGGTGGGAGTGGGGGCTGTCTTGTCCCAGGGTACCAGGTCCCTCACACATCTCCGCCCCTGTGCCTACTTCTCCAGGAAGTTTTCGCCCACTGAGAGTAACTATGATATTGGCAACCGCGAACTCTTAGCCATTAAATGGGCATTTGAAGAGTGGCGCCACTTCCTGGAGGGGGCTAGGCACCAGGTAACGGTCCTTACCAACCACAAGAATCTGGTTTTCCTAGAATCTGCCCGGAGGCTAAACCCGAGACAAGCTCGATGGGCGCTATTTTTTACCAGATTCAACTTTTTGGTTACCTATAGGGCTGGGTCTAAAAATATTAAGGCCGATGCACTGTCGCGTAGCTTCATGGCCAGCCCTCCTTCGGAGGAAGATCCTGCTTGTATTTTGCCTCCCGGTATAATCATTTCTTCTATTGATTCTGATTTAGTCTCTGAAATTGCAGCTGATCAAGGTTCAGCTCCCGGGAACCTTCCTGAGGACAAGCTGTTTGTTCCCCTGCAATACCGGCTAAGGGTACTTAGGGAAAATCATGACTCCGCACTTTCTGGTCATCCAGGCATCCTGGGTACCAAACACCTCATTGCCAGAAACTATTGGTGGCCTGGGTTGCCTAAAGACGTTAAGGCCTACGTCGTCGCTTGTGAGGTTTGTGCTAGGTCCAAGACTCCCAGGTCCCGACCAGCGGGCTTACTACGTTCATTGCCCATTCCCCAGAGACCTTGGACACATATCTCCATGGATTTTATCACCGATTTGCCTCCATCCCAAGGCAAGTCGGTGGTGTGGGTGGTAGTAGACCGCTTCAGAAAGATGTGCCACTTTGTGCCCCTCAAGAAACTACCCAACGCCAAGACGTTAGCTACCTTGTTTGTCAAACACATCCTGCGTCTCCATGGGGTCCCTGTCAATATTGTTTCGGACAGAGGGGTACAATTTGTTTCATTGTTTTGGAGAGCCTTCTGTAAGAAGTTGGAGATTGATCTGTCCTTCTCCTCTGCTTTCCATCCTGAAACCAATGGCCAAACTGAGAGGACTAATCAATCTCTAGAACAATATTTAAGGTGTTTTATCTCTGACTGTCAATATGATTGGGTCTCATTCATTCCCCTCGCTGAATTTTCCCTTAATAACCGGGTCAGTAACTCGTCAGGGGTCTCCCCCTTTTTCTGTAATTTTGGGTTTAATCCGCGGTTCTCCCCCGTTTCACCTGGTAGTTCCAACAATCCTGAGGTAGAGGTCGTTCATCGGGAACTGTGCACAGTCTGGGCCCAGGTTCAGAAGAACGTAGAGGCGTCCCAGAGCGTACAAAAAACTCAGGCTGATAGAAAACGTTCTGCTAACCCCTTGTTTATGGTCGGGGATCTGGTGTGGTTATCATCTAGGAACTTGCGTCTTAAGGTCCCGTCCAAGAAGTTTGCTCCCCGGTTTATTGGGCCGTATAAGGTCATTGAAGTCCTCAATCCCGTCTCCTTCCGGCTGGAGTTACCCCCATCTTTTCGTATACACGACGTGTTTCATGCCTCCCTCCTTAAACGCTGCTCCCCGTCCTTGGCTCCCTCGAGGAAACCTCCTGTTCCCGTTCTTACCCCTGAGGGGGTGGAATTCGAGGTGGCCAAGATTGTGGACAGCAAGATGGTCCAAGGCTCCCTCCAGTACCTGGTCCATTGGAGAGGATACGGGCCTGAGGAGAGGACTTGGGTACCCGCCCGGGATGTTCACGCTGGGGTATTGGTCAGGAAGTTCCACCTTAGTTTCCCCAGTAAACCAGGTCCACTTAGAAAGGGTCCGGTGGCCCCTCATCAAAGGGGGGGTACTGTAAAGGATCTGCCAGGTCCAGCTTCAGGGTTAACTTCCAGAGGTAATCAGTCTTCACCTGAGTCTAGGAGATAGGGAGATAAAAAATGGAATATCCGAGGGCGCAGCTGTACTGGAAATGGCTTTTATTTGTACAACAACAATGTGTTTCAAGGCCGTACCGGCCTCTTCGTCAGGTTAGGTACAAGTGTTAGGTCTATTCATGATGACTGTGCATTTATAGCTGGCCTAGGAATCAGTACCGGGTTAAGTTACAGGTCAAAGTTCAAAGGTCAATTGTGTAAGCAAGGTACGGCAGTGAGGTATAAAAATTATTCATTTAGAAACAAAACAGTTTTTCATTCATATTAAAGGTATAGACAAAGATACAAAACAAGGATCGTAGGTTCAAAAATATGAATAAGCATTTTTTACAGAACGATAATAATATAAAAATAATAATATTAAATAAAACAATGATTAAAAAACATTAATGACAATATGTATAAAAGTATGCATAAAAAGATCATAGATGCATTTCAAGTGGAATGTCTCCGCAGTGTGTTTATTCGTTAGTTGTAGTATGAAGTTTTTTATTATTGTTTTGTATTTTCAATTTAAAACATCGTTTATTCCAAACTGTCAGTGGTGTGTATCATCGTCATGGTGATATGACGCTCCTAGGTATGAGTCATATTAGCAAAGTGCGGTAATGAAGTGTGTAAGTTGTTCCCTATCAGAGAGCAGAACCGTTTTACATTAATTTTTTGCAAGACAAATTGTATTTTTTAGTTTAAAAATAACTCTATTGTATTTTTAGCTCAATTTGTTACAGAGAAACTCCATGCAGGGGGAATGTAATAGTTAAACAAATTGTTCAAGTACAGAAAGGACTAGTATAATAGAAAATACAAATAATGAGCAAGCAGGGTCATTCACACCTAGATTATCTGAAAAGCACAGAGTAATAGAATATACTGTATAAACAAGAGGCCTCTCACGAGCCAGCTAAATGTTGTAAGCCTGGGACGTTGTCGTTTTTAGGCTTCATTCACATCTGCGTCAGGGTCCCGTTCTGGCGTATTGATTCCGTCAAAACGACGGAACCCTTACAGAACGATGACAAGCAAAAACCATTTGCACCGGATCCGTTACCATTGAAATCAATGTGATGCGAACGGAAACCTATAGTTTCGGTTTGTTTCAGTCAGAGTTCCGTTCTGACGGGTAGCTCCAGAACGGAACCCTGACGCAGATGTGAACGAAGCCTTAATTGCATTATTTTGGGGTGCTGTAAAGGATCTGCCAGGTCCAGCTTCGGGGTTAACTTCCAGAGGTAATCAGTCTTCACCTGAGTCTATCTCTCTGAGACTGACTCCAGCTTCCACCACTCAGGCTGGCAGGCTTAGGAGTGGGAGAGCCTATCGCAGCCTGGCCAGACTCAGCTAGCTCCCGCCCTCTGTCTATTTATACCTGTCTTTCCTGTTCCTCCTTGCTTGTGATTCTTTCCGTGCGGTTTCCTGGCCCAGCTACAGCTCCTAACAATTTGATCCTGCTCCATTCTGACCCTGGCTTTCTGACTACTCTTCTGCTCAGCGTTTGGTACCTCGTGCTCTCCTGGTTTGACTTGGCTCATTCACCACTCTGTTGCTCACGGTGTTGCCGTGGGCAACTGCCCCTTTCCCTTTGCTTTATATTCCCTTGTATGTTTGTCTCATGCACTTACTGAGCGTAGGGACCGCCGCCCAGTTGTACCCCGTCGCCTAGGGCGGGTCGTTGCAAGCAGGCAGGGACAGAGTGGCAGGTAGATTAGGGCTCACTTGTCCGTTTCCCTACCCCTATCATTACAGGTGCATATAATTTATTGATTAGCTTTAATTAACTTTTTTGTGGGGTAATGAAAAAAAACCGGAAATTCTGGCATTCTCTTTTGCACCTTAATTTTACACCGTTTGCCAGGGTTAAATTTCCTTCTCCCTGTTATTCCAGACCGAATAACCACCTCTGTAAATTGGAACTGAGGGCATGCATGGAGAAAATATACCACGCAGACAAGTTGGTAGATGTCCTCCCTCAGTGAGGTAGGAAGTGAACTGAACTTTTTTATTGAACAAAGAAAGAAACACAAAACTCCTCCCTAGAGATGTGGGATGTGCTTAAGACCCATTGGCTCCTCAGCTGTAAGTTCTTCTGTACACTCCTCTTGCATTCCCAGGGCGGTGTCTCCATAGGCGTGTCCGTCATGCAGACTCCTTTGTGTTCCATAGATCCAATCTCTTTGTGTAATATACTGATATATACATACATATATATGTAAGGATAATATTTTTGCAAGCAATATACATGGTAATGATCCCTGACACGTTCATCGAGTGGTATAAATAACATATTAACTTTATTCTGCGGGTCGTTACAATTACGGCAATACAAATAATTTTTATAGTTTTTTTTAATGTTTTACTACTTTTGCGCAACAAAAACACTATTTAGAAAAAAGTATTTGTTTTTGTGTCGCCAAATTCAAGGAGCCATAGCTTTTCTATTATTCTGCTAACGTAGCTATATGAGGGCTTTTTTTTTTTTTGCTGGACGACTTTTAGTCTTTTTTGGGACTATTTTGCGGTACATACGACTTTTTGAATTTTTTTGCAAGGCAGGATAACAGAAAACAGCAATTCTGAAATTGTTTATTTTATCGTTTTTTTACGGCGTTCACCATGTGATTTAAATAATGTAATAGCTTTATAGTTTGGGTCGTTGCAGATCCAGTGATAACAATTATGTGTAGCTTTTTTTTTTTTTCATAATAAAGAATTTTGACGGTGAAACCGTGTGTTTTTCATTTTTTCTGGATTTTGTATTCATTTATTAGTAACTTTTTTTTACCGTTTTTTTTAATCCCTTTATGGAATTTTACTATGCGATTGATTGCTTTTATAATACACTTTTGTATTGCAATGTATTAGGCATTCTACCTATCATTCTACCTAATCATTAGCATCCCATGATCGTGAGGATGCCGATGTGGTGAGACAGGGAGCCCCCTTCCTCTGAATCCGCTTAGGCTTCGTTCACATCTGCGTCGGGCTTTCATTCATGGGTTCCGTCAGACCTTTCGGTCGCCAGGGGAAATAGCCCCAATACATATACCCCCCAAAAAATGTGCGTGTATGTATATGTGTATATAGGAGACAGCATATCTATAGCACTATGACCCCATAGCTATACATAGGATTAGTTACAGTTGCTTAGCAGACAGTATCACACATGATAGGATTAGCTGCTGGCTGATTGACAACGCCCATTACTAAGGCAAGGCTTAATATTGGACATGAAGAGGCTAGCAAGGAGTTTATCCTGGTGTGCTAGTAGGTCATGCATATCCGTTTGTATCACCTAAATTGCAGTCCTAGATTGGCCAGCGGGTTCCATGGCCTGAGCGTACGGTCACGATCTAGAAGTATGTGAACCCACTAGGCCGCTCCGCCGTAACGGGGAGGCAGCTGGCCAAGTCACGGTCTATGCAAAGTCTCTACAGAAAATTTTAGCACAAGGCTACCTGAGATAGTCCAGACGGTGGCAGAGGCTCTGGCACAGATGAAGCTTGATGTGGCAGGTTGTTGCGGATGATACCAGATGACACCAGACGTGGCAGGAGTCGTGGCAGGTTGCGCCAGACGTGGTGGAGGATACCAGATGAAACCAGACGTGGTGTATACCAGCGGGCGTGGCAGGTTGCGCCAGATGTGGCGGATGATACCAGGGATAGCAGATGACACCAGATGTGGTGTATAACAGCAGGCGGCAAAATACGGCACAGGATACAGGATACATTTAGCAGGGAACTAAGTGCGTCTGAGTAGAGGCGTCTGCTAGGAGGGAGACGCTGGCAGTGGTCGCGGCTGTCACAAGGTAAGGAACGGAGGGGGTCTGCGACCATGGCCGTGACAGTATCTAGTAAGAACCCCCTACTGGTGACAGATTTTGTGAAATCTACAAAGAAATGGTGTAATGTATATAAGAAAAATTGTGAATCTTGCTCTGGGACATGTCCTTCTGATTTGCCAAGCGCGGCCCCCTCTTCAAAACAGCTGATCGGCGGGGGTCCTGGGAGTCGGACCCTGAGCGATCAGCTATTGACGGCCTATCCTGAGTATAGGCCATCAATTTTTAGGGACTGGAAAAACCCTTTTTAATTACTATACCATTACATGATGTATTATTATGACGCTTAACCTCATTATTCAAGGTTAGAACTACAGACCTCTGGCTAGTTAAAGTATGCTGTCTGAAAACTATGTTAGATAAGCAATGTGTGAGGTTATGATGATACCAAAATATTCAAGGCTGCTGGAGAGAAACAGTCAAGGATACTGTTATCACTAAACTAGATATATTTCCAAGGTATTCTTATGAGAATAGCAGTCTTCTAGTTATAAGCTCTTGATACATGTATTTACTCTACCGAGGTACAAATATTTCCATTACAGTTTTCCTCTGTGTAGATTCCACTCCCGGCATTGACTTACAAATACTAAAGCAAAATACTTACAGTAAGTGTGAATGCGGCCAAATACAGCTCACCAAGGTGCAATTATTGTGTATGGCCATGCAGCAGGGACCAGCCAGAAACAAAAGGAAGACAAACAAAAATCCAGCACTCTCCATATGGTAAAACCAGTATCCTATAATGTTGCTCAACAACAAAATGCCATCTTAGGCCAAATGCACGTGACCGTGTATGCCCGAGTTCCATCTGTGATCTGTGGAAAGATAGGACATACAGTGAAGGGATTAAGTATTTGATCCCTTGCTGATTTTGTAAGTTTGCCCACTGTCAAAGACATGAACAGTCTAGAATTTTTAGGCTAGGTTAATTTTGTCAGTGAGAGATAGATTATATTTTAAAAAAAACCTGAAGATCACATTGTCAAAATTATATATATTTATTTGCATTGTGCACAGAGAAATAAGTATTTGATCCCTTTGGCAAACAAGACTTAATACTTGGTGGCAAATCCCTTGTTGGCAAGCACAGCAGTCAGATGTTTTTTGTAGTTGATGATGAGGTTTGCACACATGTTAGATGGAATTTTGGCCCACTCCTCTTTGCAGATCATCTGTAAATCATTAAGATTTCGAGGCTGTCGCTTGGCAACTCGGATCTTCAGCTCCCTCCATAAGTTTTCGATGGGATTAAGGTCTGGAGACTGGCTAGGCCACTCCATGACCTTAATGTGCTTCTTTTTGAGCCACTCCTTTGTTGCCTTGGCTGTATGTTTCGGGTCATTGTCGTGCTGGAAGACCCAGCCACAAGCCATTTTTAATGTCCTGGTGGAGGGAAGGAGGTTGTCACTCAGGATTTGACGGTACATGGCTCCATCCATTCTCCCATTGATGCGGTGAAGTAGTCCTGTGCCCTTAGCAGAGAAACACCCCCAAAACATAATGTTTCCACCTCCATGCTTGACAGTGGGGACGGTGTTCTTTGGGTCATAGGCAGCATTTCTCTTCTTCCAAACACGGCGAGTTGAGTTAATGCCAAAGAGCTCAATTTTAGTCTCATCTGACCACAGCACCTTCTCCCAATCACTCTCAGAATCATCCAGATGTTCATTTGCAAACTTCAGATGGGCCTGTACATGTGCTTTCTTGAGTAGGGGGACCTTGCGGGCACTGCAGGATTTTAATCCATTACGGCGTAATATGTTACCAATGGTTTTCTTGGTGACTGTGGTCCCAGCTGCCTTGAGATCATTAACAAGTTCCCCCCGTGTAGTTTTCGGCTGAGCTCTCACCTTCCTCAGGATCAAGGATACCCCACGAGGTGAGATTTTGCATGGAGCCCCAGATTGATGTCGATTGACAGTCATTTTGTATGTCTTCCATTTTCTTACTATTGCACCAACAGTTGTCTCCTTCTCACCCAGCGTCTTACTTATGGTTTTGTAGCCCATTCCAGCCTTGTGCAGGTCTATGATCTTGTCCCTGACATCCTTAGAAAGCTCTTTGGTCTTGCCCATGTTGTAGAGGTTAGAGTCAGACTGATTAATTGAGTCTGTGGACAGGAGTCTTTTATACAGGTGACCATTTAAGACAGCTGTCTTTAATGCAGGCACCAAGTTGATTTGTAGCGTGTAACTGGTCTGGAGGAGGCTGAACTCTTAATGGTTGGTAGGGGATCAAATACTTATTTCTCTGTGCACAATGCAAATAAATATATATAATTTTGACTATGTGATTTTCTGTTTTTTTTTTTTTTATATAATCTATCTCTCACTGGTAAAATTAACCTAGCCTTAAAATTCTAGACTGTTCATGTCTTTGACAGTGGGCAAACTTACAAAATCAGCAAGGGATCAAATACTTATTTCCTTCACTGTATTCCATGTTTCCACAGATCGGAGAGTCGGGTCCGTGAGATTCACCCAATGAAGTGAATGGGTCCGTGAAAACTATCTCAGATCCTGTGAAAAATGTTTTGTGCAAGAGGGCTTATATGTACACATAACCAATCAAAAATAGGGCAGATCAAAGGTTATCCACAAATAGTAAGCAAAGTAAAAAAAACAAAAACAAACAAACTGTTTACAGTATACCATACATAACAATGGAAATTAAAGGGTTCTCCAGGACTATAATATTGATGGCCTATCTCTTAAAGGGGTTTTCCCATTGCTAGGATATGCCATCACTTTATGATTGGTGAGGGACCAACTGCCGGGACCCCCACTGATCCTTAGTATTAAGCGGTTAGAGTTCTCGCTTTACACTACTTTTACCCAGCACAGCAGCACTCCTAGCCAAGGTAGGGAAATAGGGCTGTGTTATGGATCCCTGCACAGACTTGCTGAAAGAATTACTGAAGGGGATGCAGCACTGTATGCTAGCGATATGCCAAGTTCATGCTTACAAGCCACATCCACACAGAGGCAATCTCCCCTCGGTGTTATCCTGTGCCCTCAGACCAGGGCATGCCAAAGCTTTTCAGTGGTCTCCCCGCTTTCTCAAGAACCCCAGAACGCTGCAGTTTGCACTGGCCCGAGGGTGGAGGATAACGCTGGGTGAGATTGCCACGGTGTGGTCGTGACTTGTATCAGTGGCGGACCATCATTAGGGTGGCCCATGGCCGCCCGAACCGCACGGACCCCATCATGCCCAGGGGCATCGCTGGCACCGGAGGGGGCCCTGGTGCCACATTCATTTGTATCGTAGTCCTTAGGCCTGCAGCCTATAAGGCGCTGGGAGGCCTCCCTGCTCAGGCCGGCGTGATGAGGTACTGCATCACGCCGGTCTGCGCATGCGTCTAGTCCAGAGGATTCACATGCGTCCAGCTGGATAGCCCGCCACGGGGCAAGGTAAGTAATATATATATTTTTTTTAGGTGGGAGTAGTGCTGTCTATATATTCAAAGAGGGGTGGGGAGTGCTCCGTTTCACTAAATACAAGGGGGAATGCTGGGTGGCAATATATACAAGGGGGGTAGCGCTGTGTGGGCCCATATCCAAAGTGGTATGTGTGTTGCACTCTTTACAGGGGGGGCTCTGTGGCGCTATTTACAAGAGGGGGAGGGCTGTATGGTGCTATCTATAGGGGGCTGTGTGTAACGCTCTCTACGGGGAGGGATGTGGGATATATACAGGGGGCTATGTGTATGTGGTGTTTTACAGTGTATGGTATTACTATATTCAGGCGCGCAGTGTTTGGTGCTATTATATTTAGGAGCACAGTATGTGGCACCATGATCATTTTATTTTAATTTATAGGTGTGGAAATGTTGGAAAAGTGAGGAGCCGAAGACATCTCACATTCTGCAAATTCTGCAGAAATTAGTCATGGCCGGGAGAAGTCGTCATGAGGTCTGGACCAGATGGACCAGAAAAGAGGAAAAAAACTACTAGAATCTGAGACTTCGTCACCTGTGAGTCACTAGATTTATAGAGAATCTGTCACCTCTCCTGACATGTTTATTATAGGAAATCCTTGTATTTCACAAAAAGTCTTTGTGCAGTCCAGCACTGATAGACAATTCCCCTTGTCAGGAGGATGTGTGCCTGCACAGTGTGATGCTGTCAGTATGTAGGGACACAGCCCTGTGACAAGGGGAATCGTAACACATAGTTACATAGTTACATAGTTAGTACGGCTGAAAAAAGACACATGTCCATCAAGTTCAAACAAGGGAAGGGAAAGGGGAAGGAAAAATTTCTACACATAGGAGCTAATATTTTTTTGTTCTAGGAAATTATCTAACCCTTTTTTAAAGCCATCTACTGTCCCTGCTGTGACCAGCTCCTGCGGTAGGCTATTCCATAGATTCACAGTTCTCACTGTAAAGAAGGCTTGTCGCCCCTGAAGCTTGAACCTTTTTTCTCCAGACGGAGAGAGTACCCCCTTGTTTTTTGAGGGGGTTTTACAAGGAACAGGATTTCACCATATTTTTTGTATGTGCCATTAATATATTTATATAAGTTAATCATGTCCCCCCTTAGTCGTCTTTTTTCAAGGCTAAATAGGTTTAATTCTTTCAATCTTTCCTCATAACTTAAATTCTCCATGCCCCTAATTAGCTTCGTTGCTCTTCTTTGTATTTTTTCCAACTCCAGGGCATCCTTTCTATGAACTGGAGCCCAGAACTGAACTGCATATTCTAGATGAGGCCTCACTAATGCTTTGTAAAGTGGTAATATTACATCCCTGTCCCGCGAGTCCATGCCTCTTTTAATACACGACAATATCCTGCTGGCCTTTGAAGCAGCTGATTGACACTGCATGCTGTTATTGAGTTTATGATTTACAAGTACACCCAGATCCTTCTCAACAAGTGAATCCGCCAGTGTAGCTCCCCCTAGGACATATGATGCATGCAGGTTGTTGGTACCCAGATGCATAACTTTACATTTATCTACATTAAACTTCATCTGCCAAGTGGACGCCCAAACACTTAGTTTGTTTAAATCTGCCTGCAATTCATGAACATCTTCCATAGACTGAACTATATTACATAGCTTGGTGTCATCTGCAAAAATAGAAATAGTGCTATTAATCCCATCCTCTATATCATTAATAAATAAGTTGAATAATAGTGGTCCCAGCACTGAACCCTGGGGTACACCACTTATAACCGGTGACCATTCAGAGAAGGAATCATTGACCACAACTCTCTGGATACGGTCCTTGAGCCAATTCTCAATCCAATTACAAACTATATTTTCTAAACCTATAGTCCTTAATTTACCCATTAGGCGTCTATGGGGGACAGTGTCAAATGCCTTAGCAAAGTCCAAAAACACTAAATCCACAGCGGCCCCTCTGTCTAGACTTCTGCTCATCTCTTCATAAAAACAGATTAGGTTAGTTTGACAACTTCTGTCCTTAGTAAAACCGTGCTGGCTGTCACTTATAATGCTATTTATTGTCACATAATCCTGTATATAGTCCCTCAATAGCCCCTCAAACATTTTCCCCACGATGGATGTTAAGCTTACTGGTCTATAATTACCCGGGGAAGACCTAGAGCCCTTTTTGAAAATAGGCACCACATTTGCGCCGCGCCAGTCCCTTGGCACTATACCAGTCACTAGAGATTCTCTGAATATTATGAAAAGGGGGACAGAAATAACTGAACCAAGCTCTTTAAGAATTCTAGGGTGTAACCCATCTGGTCCCGGGGCCTTGTGCACATTTATTTTATTTTATTTAGCTTGGACCATCTCTACATTCATCCAATTCAGTATATCAACTGATATATTAACAGCACTGGCAGCGGCTACATCAGCTGCTCTTTCTTCAGTTGTATATACAGAGCTAAAGAACCCATTTAGTAACTCTGCCTTCTCTTGATCCCCTGTGATCAACTCCCCATTACCATTATCTAGGGGTCCTACATGTTCAGACCTTGGCTTTTTAGCATTTATATACTTGAAGAATTTTTTGGGATTTGTTTTACTATCCTTGGCCACCTGCCTTTCATTTTGTATTTTTGCTAATTTTATTACATTTTTACAGATTTTATTAAGCTCTTTATATTTTACAAAGGCTACAGCTGTACCCTCAGATTTGTATTTTTTAAATGCCCTTTTTTTGTCATGTATTGCCCCTTTCACAGAAGGTGTAAGCCATGTGGGGTTTAATTTGAGTCGTTTATACTTGTTACCTATAGGAATAAATTTTGCACTATAATAACTCAAAGTAGATTTGAAAATCTGCCATTTATCATTTGTTCCATTATTTGACATTAGTTCTTCCCAGTCTATATCCTGAATTGCAGCCCTCATCCTGGGGAAATTGGCTTTCTTAAAATTAAATGTTTTTGCCCTCCCAGCCTGCGTTTGTTTTTTACAGTATAGGTAAAATGTAACTATATTATGATCATTGTTACCGAGGTTTTCACGAACATTGACATTCCCAACAAGATCTGCATTATTAGAAATGACCAGATCCAACAGAGCTTCACCTCTAGTCGGGTCTTCCACAAACTGGCCCATAAAATTTTCCTGCAACAGGTTGAGGAAATGTCTCCCCTTTGCAGTTGAAGCTGAACCATGACACCAATTAATATCCCGGAAATTAAAATCTCCCATTATCACTACAGTACCCGCCTGTGCAGCCCGCTCCATCTGTTTATATAGCTGAACATCCATCTCCTCATTTATATTGGGGGGTCTATAGATCACACCAAAAGTAATTTTTTCAGTGTTTACCTCCCTTTCTAGTTCCACCCACAAGGTTTCAACCTCCTCACAATCTTCACCCACTATTGTCTCTTTCACACTCGCCTTCATATCATTTCTCACATACAGACATACACCACCACCTTTCCTATTTGTCCTGTCTTTCCGAAAAAGTGTAAAACCCTGTAGATTTACAGCCCAGTCATGTGAAGAGTCCAGCCATGTTTCAGCAACACCAACTATATCTATATTTTCTTCCAGTATCAAGGCCTCCAGCTCCCCCATTTTGCTTGCTAGACTTCTGGCATTTGTGAACATACACTTTAACTTGCCTTTCAGTTTTTCACTTTTATTATCAGAAATGTGATTTGACATTAATCGGGCCTTTTTATTTACACTGATGTTTTGTAACGAAAGGATCTCCTTATCTTGTTGTCTAGTCCTCTCCCCACATTCTGTTTCTCCCCCCACCAATATAGTCTGACCCCTCTCTAACCTGGCTACCCCTTTTTTTCTACATTGACCTCCCTCCTCAGCCCTAGTTTAAATACTCCGCCACCTCAGCTAGAATTCTCTCCCCCAGCACAGCGGACCCCCTTCCATTTAGGTGCAAATCATCTGCAGAATACAGTTTGTACCCCAATGAAAAGTCAGCCCAGTGCTCTAGGAACCCAAATCCTTCTCCTCTACACCAAGACTTCAGCCATGCATTTAACTCCCTGAGCTCCCGCTGTCTTTCCTGTGATGCGCATGGCACAGGCAGTATTCCTGAGAATACTACTTTGGAGGTCCTTCCCTTCAGCTTGTATCCTAGTTCTTTAAAATTATTCTTAAGGCTCCTCCACCTACCATTTATTCTGTCGTTGGTACCGACATGGACCACGACAGCTGGATCATCACCAGCCCCTCCCAGCAATTTGTCCACCCGTTCCACCACATGCCGAACCCTGGCACCAGGGAGACAGCAAACCATTCGGTTGAGGTGGTCTTGGCGACAAATTATTCTATCCGTCTTCCTGATTATAGAATCCCCTACGACTATCAATTGTCTTGGCTTACCTGCATTACCATCCCGCCGACTGCTAGCTGGGCTGTTCTCCCGGCTGTTAGGGAGATCAGTATCCACTAGGGCTGCCATTTCTGAGACTGACACCCTCGCATCATCACCCAACTTGGCAATTTTGCCTGGAATGTCAGAAACCGGATCGGCCTTCCTTTTCTTTGACCCCTTTCTACTGCCCCTAACTACATTAACCCAGCTACTTACCTGATCCTGCACACCCATGTCTTCACCCTCCAGTTGTAACCCACTAACTGCATGCTCAGTCAGCAGCAAGCTCAGCTCAAGATTGTCTATCCTCCTCAGTGTTGCATTCTGCTCCTCCAGATCTCTAATACGAGCTTCCAGGTGAACAACATGCTCACATCTGCCACAGAGATATTCACCCTGGAACTCCGGCTCCAGTCGTGCATACATATGGCAAACTGTGCACTAAAGAAAACCTCCAATCTTGCTATCCATTATCCAAGTTACAAAAAAAACAGCGAACAGGTGTTAATCAAAAAGAAAAAGAAGTAGAAGAGCACTTACTGGGGCTTTAACTCCTCTTTTCAACTCCGGTTTTTGGAACTCCACTTGATCTACAACCCACTTGTTTTTTCAAGCCACAGAGCAGGCTCTACAGAGTACTGAGTCCTGATTTATAGCACCTGGGACCAGCTAACCCCTCCCCCTTACTCAGCTAATCAGGAAGGAAACTGCAAAGGAAAAATAATGTCACTTTTGCAAACTTTGTAGCAAGCAAGCAATCAATACATATATCACATACAATGGCCCCCCACTTTATCACACACAACACAGTAAGTCAATCCGGTTTTGATCTACAAGCCACTTGTTTTTTCAAGCCACACCCATTTGTTAATGCTTGCCAAAAAAGGTAGTGTTAACAATAGTTACGTCGCGACAGGGCGGCGGTGCAGAAGGGGGGCTCAAGTTCGGGTAACAGCCCAGGGCCTATATTCTACTTAATCCGCCACTGAATTGTATGCATGTACTATGAACTTTTGAATAACTAAAATATTTGTACTTATTTAAGAAAAAATTCAGAGCATAGAAGCTGAAGAGGTAATGTGTTTATTCTTACACTGTTTCATGGTTTTTATGGAGCACCTTTAACACATGCATATTGATTATGTGGATATGATAACAGAGTGATATTGTAAAGGATCTGCCAGGCACAGCTTCGGGGTTAACTCCCATAATTAATCAGTCAGCACCTGAATCTACATCCCTGAGACTGACTCCAGCTTCCACCACTCAGGCTGGCAGGCTTAGGAGTGGGAGAGCCTATCGCAACCTGGCCAGACTCAGCTAGCTCCCGCCCTCGGTCTATTTAAGCCTGCCCTTCCTGTCCCTCGGTGCTTGTGATTCTTTTCGTGTGGTTTCCTGGCCCAGCTACAGCTCCTTCTATTTTGATCCTGCTCCATACAGACCCTGGCTTACTGACTTCTCTTCTGCTCTTCGTTTGGTACCTCGCACACTCCTGGCTTGACTCGGCTCGTTCACCACTCTGGTTGCTCACGGTGTTGCCGTGGGCAACTGCCCCTTTCCCTTGCTTGTATTCCCTTGTATGTTTGTCGTGTTTGTCGTGCACTTACTGAGCGCAGGGACCGCCGCCCAGTTGTACCCCGTCGCCTAGGGCGGGTCGTTGCAGGTAGGCAGGGACAGAGTGGCGGGTAGACTAGGGCTCACTTGTCCGTTTCCCTACCCCCCGTCATTACATAATCACAAGCCCATACCTAGTCTACCCTGGTCCCTGACACCACTATGGACCCCCGTGAGACCCTGGCTCAGCAAATGCAGGGTCTCTCCCTACAGGTCCAGGCCCTGGCTCAGAGGGTCAACCAGCCTGATGCTACCTTGGTAGTTCCCCTCACCTTACCTCTTGAACCCCACCTCAAGTTGCCCGACCGGTTCTCAGGGGACCGGAGGGCTTTTCTCTCCTTTCGGGAGAGTTGTAGGCTTTACTTTCGTTTAAAGCCCCATTCCTCAGGTTCTGAGAGCCAGCGGGTGGGTATAATTATGTCCCGGCTCCAGGAAGGGCCCCAAGAGTGGGCCTTCTCCTTGGCTCCTGACGCCCCTGAACTTTCCTCCGTTGATTGTTTCTTTTCTGCTCTCGGACTTATTTATGACGAGACTGACAGGACTGCCTTTGCCGAGAGTCAGCTGGTGACCTTACGTCAGCGTAAGAGACCTGTTGAGGAGTATTGTTCTGACTTTAGGAAGTGGTGCGTAGCTTCTCGGTGGAATGACCCTGCCTTAAGGTGCCAGTTTAGGTTGGGTCTGTCGAATGCCCTGAAAGACCTGCTAGTTAGCTATCCCTCTTCTGACTCCCTAGACCAGGTTATGGCTTTAGCGGTACGACTTGACCGACGTCTCAGGGAACGACAACGTGAACGTTTATGTGTTTTCTCCTCCGACTCCCCCATGATGCCTCCCGAAGTTCCGTTGCTTCGTTCCTCCCCAAAAGACTCAGAGATACCTATGCAACTCGGGGCCTCCGTGTCCCCCCAACAACGTAGAGAATTCCGCAGGAAGAATGGTCTCTGCTTCTACTGTGGGGATGACAAGCATCAAGTGAACAACTGTCCTAAGCGTAAGAATGCAGCCAGAGAACTTCCGCGCCTAAGTGATCATCGGGGAGGTCACTTGGGCGCACAGGTATTTCCCGTAAATAGGAAACGTACTAAGATCTTGCTTCCCTTTCAGGTCTCTTTTGGTGGTAGGTCTGCTACCGGCAGTGCCTTCGTGGATTCAGGGTCCTCTACTAATATCATGTCTGTGGAATTTGCTATGTCTCTTGCTATGCCTCTGATTGATTTGCCTAAACCTGTCCCGGTAGTGGGTATCGACTCCACTCCTCTTGCTAATGGTTATTTTACACAGCATACCCCTGTTTTTGAACTCCTTGTTGGCTCCATGCATTTGGAGCAGTGCTCTGTACTGTTGATGCAGGGATTATCGTACGATTTGGTTCTAGGCCTTCCCTGGTTGCAGTTGCATAATCCCACGTTTGACTGGAATACTGGGGAGCTAACCAAATGGGGTAATGAATGTTTTACGTCATGTTTTTCTGTTAATTCTATTTCTCCCCCTGAGGAGGCGAACACGCTACCCGAGTTTGTTCAGGACTTCGCTGATGTTTTCTCTAAGGAGGCCTCCGAAGTGTTACCTCCTCATAGAGAATACGATTGCGCTATCGAATTGGTACCAGGAGCTAAGCTTCCTAAGGGTAGGATATTTAATCTTTCTTGTCCCGAACGTGAAGCCATGAGAGAGTATATCCAGGAATGCCTGGCCAAGGGTTACATTCGTCCCTCTACTTCTCCGGTAGGTGCTGGCTTCTTCTTCGTAGGGAAGAAGGATGGTGGTCTTAGGCCATGCATTGACTACCGTAGCCTGAATAAGGTCAAGGTAAGGAACCAGTATCCCCTTCCTTTGATTCCTGATCTCTTCAATCAGGTTCAGGGGGCCCAATGGTTCTCTAAGTTGGATCTACGGGGGGCGTATAACCTTATCTGCATCAAAGAGGGGGATGAGTGGAAGACTGCGTTTAACACGCCCGAAGGCCATTTCGAATACCTCGTCATGCCCTTTGGGTTGTGTAATGCCCCTGCGGTCTTCCAGAATTTCATAAATGAGATTTTGAGAAATTACCTGGGGATATTTCTTGTAGTGTACCTTGATGACATACTGGTGTTTTCCAAGGACAGGTCCTCCCACATTGAGCATGTCAGGAAGGTGCTCCAGGTCCTTCGGGAAAACAAACTGTTTGCCAAAACCGAAAAATGTGTGTTTGGGGTACAGGAAATACCATTTTTGGGTCAAATCCTCACTCCTCATTAATTCCGCATGGACCCCGCCAAGGTTCAGGCTGTGGCGGAATGGGTCCAACCTGCCTCCCTGAAGGCGTTACAGTGTTTTTTGGGGTTCGCTAATTATTACAGGAGATTTATTGCTAACTTCTCGGTCATCGCTAAGCCTCTTACGGACCTCACTCGCAAAGGAGCTGATCTCCTCCACTGGCCTCCTGAGGCTGTCCAGGCTTTTGAGGTCCTTAACCCCTTCCCGCTCCTTGACGTACTATTACGTCATGGCAGCTGTATCGTTCGCGCTCCATGCCGTAATAGTACGTCTCGGGAGTAACGGCCGTTTCGGCCGTCCTCCCGACACATACAGGAGCTGTGACGCTGCTGTCTTGTTCAGCAGCTGTCACAGCTCCTACAGCGGGGACCGATCGCTGTGTCCCCGCTGATTAACCCCTTAAAAGCCGCGTTCTATAGAGATCGCGGCTTTTTAGGGGTTAAGCTGCCATCGCCGGCCTGCTACGCGATAGCGGCCGGCGATGGTGACTATGGCAACCGGACACCAAACAATGGCGTCCGGCTATGCCATAGACGGAAGCCTAGTGGGTCCTGACAACGTCAGGACCCACTATGCTTGCTGTCAGTGAGTAGCTGACAGTTCTAATACACTGCACTACGCATGTAGTGCAGTGTATTAGAATAGCGATCAGGGCCTCCTGCCCTCATGTCCCCTAGTGGGACAAAGTAATAAAGTAAAAAAAAAGTTAAAAAAAGATGTGTAAAAATAAGAAAATAAAAGTTTTAAAAGTAATAAAAGTAAAAGTCCCACTTTTTCCCTTATCAGGCCTTTATTATTAATAAAAATATATAAACAAACAAATAAACTATACATAATTGGTATCGCCGCGTCCGTAACGGCCTGAACTACAAAATTATTTTGTTATTTATCCCGCACGGTGAACGCCGTAAAAAAAAATATTAATAAACCGTACCACAATCACAATTGTTTGGTCACTTCACCTCCCAAAAAATGGAATAAAAAGAGATCAAAAAGTCGCATGTACCTAAAAATGGTACTGATGGAAAATACAGTTCGTTACGCAAAAAATAAGTCCTCGCACGGCTTTATTGATTGAAAAATAAAAACGTTATGGCTCTTAGAATAAGGTAACACAAAAAGTGAATGATTGTTTACAAAACTTACTTTATTGTGCAAACGCCATAAGACATAAAAAAAAACTATAAACATCTGGTATCGCCGTGATCGTATCGCCCCGCAGAATAAAGTTAATATATCATTTATAGCGCACGGTGAACGCTGTAAAAAAAAAGTATACAAAAACAATAGTACAATTGCTGTTTATTAGTCACCACGCCACCTAAAAATGGAATAAAAACTGATCAAAAAGCCGCATGCACCCCATGAAAACTACAATGGATTCCTCAAGGGGTCTAGTTTCCAAATTGGGGTCACTTTTGGGGGGTTTCCAATGTTTTGGCACCACAAGACCTCTTCAAACCGGACATGGTGCCTAATAAAAAAGAGGGCTCAAAATCCGCTAGGTGCTCCTTTGCTTCGGAGGCCGGTGCTTCAGTCCATTACCGCCCGAGGGCCACATGTGGGATATTTCTCTAAACTGCAGAATCTGGGCAATAAGTATTGAGTTGCGTTTCTCTGATAAATCCTTTTGTGTTATAAAAAAAATGGTATAAAAAGAGTAAATGTCACCTCTACTTTGCTCTAAATTTCTGTGAAACACCTAAAGGGTTCATAAACTTTCTAAATGCTGTTGTGAATACTTTGAGGGGTCTAGTTTCTAAAATGGGGTGTTTGATAGGGGTTTCTAATATATGGGCCCCTCAAAGCAACTTCAGAAATGAACTGGAACCTAAAAAAATAAATAAATGAGGCAATACTTCGCTTCTTACATTATACTGATAATGAGCCGTGCCCACTCCGAGATGACCCCAGTTTTGACCGTTTGTATAAACGGAGACCCCTATTAGACCGTTCCAGTGCCCGGTTTTCCCAAGCATACACCCCCGAGAAGTGTTTTTCTATTGATGAGTCCCTGGTACATTTTAAAGGGAGGGTTCAATTCCGCCAGTACCTGCCAGGTAAGAGGGCAAGGTATGGCGTGAAGATGTATAAGCTGCGAGAGTGCATCAGGGTATACCTACAGGTTTAGGATATATGAAGGAAAGGCCACCCCCAAACCAGACTGCATCCTGGACTACAATAGGTACATGGGAGGGATGGACTTGTCAAATCAAGTCCTGAAGCCCTACAGCGCCATGCGGTGAGGTATAAGAAGCTGGCCGGGCACATCATACAGATGGCTTTGTACAATGCGTATGTGCTACGTCGATGTGCAGGCCAGAGGGGAACTTTCCTGGAATTTCAAGATCTAATCTTTAGGGACCAGGAAGGGGGGGCGCATCGTACCAGGGCAACACTTTCCAGGAGAAGGTCCCCAAACCGGTGGAAAGGGAAAGAGTCAAAAGAGGTGCAGAGTCTGCTATAAGAGGGGGATAAGGAAGAACACAATATACCAATGTGACACGTGTCCCGAAAAACCAGGGCTCTGTATAAAAGATTGTTTTAAAATGTATCATACATCCCTTGATTTTCAATTTACCCTGATGCACTCCGCACAGCTTACCCCCCTCATCTTTCCCTTCTGAGCCCTGCCGTATGCCCAGGCAGCTGATAACAGCCACATGTAGGGTATTGTCGTACCCAGGAGAACCCACATTACAATTTAAGGGGTGTATATCTCCGGTGGCGCATGCTGGGCACACTATATTGGACACTGAAATGGCATATACATATATAAAATTGCAAATCTCACACTGCACCATCTGCTGCGCATTATCTTTTACACAGTACCTGTGGGGTCAAAATGCTCACTACACCTCTAGATGAATGTCTTAAGGGGTGTAGTTTTTAAAATGGGGTCACTTCTCGGGGGTTTCAACTGTACTGGTACCTCAGGGGCTTCTGCACACATGACTTAGCACCAGAAAAGCTCCAGTAGGCCAAATGGTGGTCCTTTCCTTCTGAGCCCTCCCATGGGCCCAAAGGGCAGTTTATCACCACAAATGGGGTATTGCCGCACTAAGGACAAATTGGGCAACAAAATGGGGTATGTTGTTCCTTGTGAAAATAAGAAATTTTGATCAAAAATGACATCTTATTGGAAAAAATATCATTTTTTTCATTTCACAGCCCAATTCAAATAGGTGCTGTGAAAAAACTGTGCGGTCAAAATGATAACAAAAACCATAAATGAATTCCTTGAGGGGTGTAGTTTCCAAAATGGGGTCACTTCTGGTGGGTTTCCATTGCTTTGATACCTCTGGGGCTCTGCAAATGCAACATGGCACCCGAAAACCAATCCAGCAAAATCTGGACTCCAACAAACACATAGCGCTCCTTTCCGTCTGAGCCCTCCCATGGGCCCAAACGGCAGTTTATCACCACAAATGGGGTATTGCCGCACTAAGGACAAATTGGGCAACAAAATGGGGTATGTTGTTCCCTGTGAAAATAAGAAATTTTGATCAAAAATGACATCTTATTGGAAAAAATATAATTTTTTTCATTTCACAGCCCAATTCAAATAGGTGCTGTGAAAAACCTGTGCGGTCAAAATGATAACAAAAACCATAAATGAATTCCTTGAGGGGTGTAGTTTCCAAAATGGGGTCACTTCTGGTGGGTTTCCATTGCTTTGATACCTCTGGGGCTCTGCAAATGCGACATGGCACCCGAAAACCAATCCAGCAAAATCTGGACTCCAACAAACACATAGCGCTCCTTTCCTTCTGAGCCCTCCCATGGGCCCAAACGGCAGTTTATCACCACAAATGGGGTATTGCCGCACTAAGGACAAATTGGGCAACAAAATGGGGTATGTTGTTCCCTGTGAAAATAAGAAAATTTGATCAAAAATGACATTTTATTGGAAAAAATATCATTTTTTTCATTTCACAGCCCAATTCAAATAGGTGCTGTGAAAAAACTGTGCGGTCAAAATGATAACAAAAACCATAAATGAATTCCTTGAGGGGTGTAATTTCCAAAATGGGGTCACTTCTGGTGGGTTTCCATTGTTTTGATACCTCAACGCCTCTTCAAACCTGGCATGCTGCCTAAAATATATTCTAATAAAAAAGAGGCCTCAAAATGCACTAGGTGCTTCTTTGCTTCTAGGGCTTGTGTTTTAGTCCACGAGCGCAGTAGGGCCACATGTGGGACATTTCTAAAAACTGCAGAATCTGGACAATACATATTTAGTAGTGTTTCTCTGGTAAAACCTTCTCTGTTACTAAAAAAAAATTGAATAAAATTGAAATTCAGCAGAAAAAATGAAATTTGCAAATTTAATTTCCACTTTGCTTTAATTCCTGTGAAATGCCTGAAGGGTTAAAAAACTTTCTATATGCTGTTTTGAATACTTTGAGGGGTCTAGTTTTTAAAATGGGGTGTTTTATGGGGGTTTCTAACACATAGTCCCCTCAAATCCACTTCAGAACTGAACTGGCACCTTCAAAAAAAGGCTTTTGAAATTTTCTTAAGAATATGAGAAATTGCTGTTTATGTTCTAAGCCTTGTAACGTCCAAGAAAAATAAAAGAATGTTCAAAAAACGATGCCAATCAAAAGTAGACATATGGGAAATGTGAACTAGTAACTATTTTGGGTGGTATAACCGTCTGTTTTTCAAGCAGATGCATTTAAATTCTGAAAAATGCTATTTTTTGTAAATTTTCTCTAAATTTTGCAATTTTTCACAAATAAAGACTGAATATATCGACCAAATTTTACCACGAACATGAAGCCCAAAGTGTCACGAGAAAACAATCTCAGAATCGCTTGGATAGGTTTAAGCATTCCGACGTATTACCACATAAAGTGAAATATGTCAGATTTGAAAAATGGGCTCTGAGCCTTAAGGCCCAAACTAGGCTGCGTCCTTAAGGGGTTAAGAGGTGCTTTATCTCGGCCCCGGTGCTTGTTCAGCCCAACCAAATGGAGCCATTTATCATGGAAGTTGACGCATCTGAGGTGGGAGTGGGGGCTGTCTTGTCCCAGGGTACCAGGTCCCTCACCCATCTCCGCCCCTGTGCCTACTTCTCCAGGAAGTTTTCGCCAACTGAGAGTAACTATGATATTGGCAACCGCGAACTCTTAGCCATTAAATGGGCATTTGAAGAGTGGCGCCACTTCCTGGAGGGGGCTAGGCACCAGGTAACGGTCCTTACCGACCACAAGAATCTGGTTTTCCTAGAATCTGCCCGGAGGCTAAACCCGAGACAAGCTCGATGGGCGTTATTTTTTACCAGATTCAATGTTTTGGTTACCTATAGGGCTGGGTCTAAAAATATTAAGGCTGATGCACTGTCGCGTAGCTTCATGGCCACCACTCTGGTTGCTCACGGTGTTGCCGTGGGCAACTGCCCCTTTCCCTTGCTTGTATTCCCTTGTATGTTTGTCGTGTTTGTCGTGCACTTACTGAGCGCAGGGACCGCCGCCCAGTTGTACCCCGTCGCCTAGGGCAGGTCGTTGCAAGTAGGCAGGGACAGAGTGGCGGGTAGACTAGGGCTCACTTGTCCGTTTCCCTACCCCCCGTCATTACAGATATACATAGTATACTGGACATTCTCCGGGACTATGACATTGACTATAACATTGATGGTCTATCCTTCAGCTAGACCATCAATGTCTGATCGGTGGGGGTTTGACCTCAGCACAATACCAGCGCCACATCCACTTTATTGTCTCCATAGGCACAGTGGCTTGAGTGACGGTGCCTTGTACTGTATATAGCTCATCTTATTCACTTGAAGGTCAGGCCCCAGCAATCAAATATTGATGGCCTACCCTAGACCATCAATGTAAGGTTGGGTTCACACGACCTATTTTCAGATGTAATGGAGGCGTTTTACGCCTCGAATTACGTCTGAAAAAATGGCTCCAATATGTCGGCAAACATCTGCCCATTACTTTCAATGGGCTTTACGATGTACTGTGCCGACGACCTGTCATTTTAAGAGTCGCTGTCAAAAGACGGCGCATAAAAATACGAAGTGCAGGACACTTCTTGGGACGTAATTGGAGCAGTTTTTCATTGACTCCAATGAAGAACAGCTCCAAATTACGTCCGTAAAAGACACCCCGCAAAACGCGAGTACATGCAATTACGTCTGAAATTCAGGAGCTGTTTTTTCCTGAAAACAGCTCCGTAATTTCACACGTAATTGCAGTTATCGTGTGCACATACCCTTATAGTCACAGCAGCAGCATGTGAATTTTAAGAAATAATAAGAGTTTGACATGTAAACTGGCCTGAAAAACAAAAATCCATAAAGACACCATATTGAGCAGGGTCTTCCTATAGTCTCATCCGCTAGAACTTAAATGAACTCGTTTAATGCCTAGAAAGAAAAAAGACAGCACATCACTATTATGTACTGATAAAAACATTTTTAAAACCTGCAAAATATTTACAGCATTAGAATTACAAACATCCAATACATGTTTCCTAATTCTTAGTGTATGTTCACACTGGACGCCGCAGGGAATTCCAGACGGAAAAACCGCACCAAATTGTGGTGCAGTTTTTCGGCCGGAATGTCCGCTGCGGAAAACAGACTGTAAAAAATAGTCTATACTTACCCGTAGCCATGTCAACACATCTCTCTGACGTCTTGCAGCAGTCACATGGGATGAAACGTCATCCCTGGAGGCCGGGCTGGACGCCGCATAAATCACCACATCTGCTATTTGTTGCGGGTTTTACCTCCCCATTGAATTCAATGGGGAAAATCCGCAACAGAGAAGCAGCGATTATGAAGCATAATTTTACATGTTGTGGATTAAAAAACTGCACTGCAGGTCAATTTATAAACTTTTTTTGGCTGATTTTTTATGCAGCGTGAGGATGAGATTTGAACAAATCTCATCCACTCTGCTCCGACTGTATTATGCTGTGGATTTCCTGCAATGAAATGCGTTGCGAAAAATCTGCCGTTTTTACGTGTGAACACAGCTTTACTGTTATGGGGCAGGTAGGCCAAACTACATGTTGTACCTGATTCAAAGAACACAAGATCAAATAGACCACATAAGATGTGTTACGGTCAATATAAGGCCTGATTTACACGAGCGTGTGCGTTTTGCGCGCGCAAAAAACGCTGCGTTTTGCGCGCGCAAAAGGCACTTGGCAGCTCCGTGTGTCATCCGTGTATGATGCGCGGCTGCGTGATTTTCGCGCAGCCGCCATCATAGAGATGAGGCTAGTCGACGCCCGTCACTGTCCAAGGTGCTGAAAGAGCTAACTGATCGGCAGTAACTCTTTCAGCACCCTCGACAGTGAATGCCGAACACAATATACACCAACCTGTGAATAAAAAAAGACTTTCATACTTACCAAGAACTTGCTGCTTCCCCCAGTCCGGGCTCCCGGCCGTTGCCTTGGTGACGCGTCCCACTCTTGTCATCCGGCCCCACCTCCCAGGATGACGGCGCAGTCCATGAGACCGCTGCAGCCTGTGATTGGCTGCAGCCTGTGCTTGGCCTGTGATTGGCTGCAGCTGTCACTTGGACTTAACTGTCATCCCGGAGGTCGGACCGGAGTTATCGGTAAGTCAGAACGTCTTTTTTTTTTTACAGGTTCATGGATTTTCGGAGCGGAAGTCACTGTCCATGGTGCTGAACCAGTTTAACGCTTTCAGCACCGTGGTCAGTGACTGTCTCCTGACGTCGCGTACCCGAACATTTTTTACCGGTTTCGGTCAAAACGAGTTTGGCCGAACCCGGTGAAGTTCGGTGCGCTCATCTCGAATTTGACACTCCGTTTGGATGTTTGTAAACAGAAAAGCACGTGGTGCTTTTCTGTTTACATTCAGGAGTTTGACAGCTCTTGCGCGAATCACGCAGTTCGCACGGAAGTGCTTCCGTGCGGCATGCGTGGTTTTCACGCACCCATTGACTTCAATGGGTGCGTGAGTGCGCGAAAAACGCACGATTATAGAACATGTCGTGAGTTTTTTTCTGCGCACACGCGCTGAGCGCAATTCACGCATCGTCTAAACTGCCCCATTGACTAATATAGGTGCGTACGACATGCGTGCAAAGCACGCGCGTCGCACGCGCGTATATTACGTTCGTGTAAATGAGGCCTAACGCTGTAACTTTTTCTAGTGTGCTTAGATGGAAAGGATTTTGCTGTTACAGTTTATTACAATTATTTTATGGTCACATTTAAAATATTCCACACTGAATGTCAGTTTTGTGACATAAACTTGGGGATACAAATTGATCTAAGGTAGTTGCTCTTTTAGGAAAGCTGAACTTAAGAATTTTGTAGCGTGGCATTTTGAAATAAAACAGGTAAGTACCTACGAATGCTAGATTTAATTTTATAGATTTCTTTTATTTATAGATTTATTTTTAAAGTATTAGGGTATTTTCTAGAAATTTTCGTATTTATTTGGACTATTTTACACACACTTTTTTTTAGCATTAATATGTGTAGCAATACGCTGGTGCGTCTAATAGTTTTATCCATGCAGCTATGTTCAAAAGCAGAAGAATCAAAGGTCCAGGCAGTACAGTTTGAGTGGAAGCAGCATTCACAGTGTACATAATCTGCTCAGTCACACAGACTTCTGTAGCTTCTGCTCGGCAAGAACCTTCGAGCCATGCCCTCCACATGTTATAAATAGGAGCAATAATGATGTCTACAGGGAGAATATTCAGCGTCATTAACTCCTTCCTCACCCTTAACTCCTGCCGTGCCACACCTCTGCTGTCTGGTAAGCTCAGGGAAAGATGTTTACTGCAAGCCTGTCCCTGACAATGATAGGGGACTATGGCTGGCAATGTGATGGGGCACTGTGGCTGGCAATATGAAAAGGTACTCTGGCTTTTTATACATTACTGTGTATGAACTATATAACCTTAATATTACCCATAGGAAATGTAAATGAGATATCTTTATTTCGCTTTTTATGCGTGTAATTATTGGTGTGTCTTACGATCCGGTATCTACTGGTAACATTATTTCCTTCTTAATGGTTATCATCATTACTGGAACAGTTGTGCCTGGCACATGCCAACTCCCCGACAAGGACCACTTGCAGGGCAGGCCTTTGGTTGTTTGGTGCCCTGTGCAGTACCTTCTATTTACCCCCTCTACCCTCAGCTTCCTAAAAAATCTGTGTTTTATGACTGATCAAATACTTACCAAAGTACGGTCTTATCCCTTAGATATGCCACGTGCTCACTGACCAGGCCTTCACCAAATCAGGTAACCAAATGTTACTTGTAACCAAATGTTGCTTGTGTACTCTGGAGCGCATTAAAATATAAAACAAACTTCTTCTGTATCCTCATATCAGGAGATGTTCATTTTATTTTATTTCACACAATTTACAGCTATACATTAAGACCATTATTCAAGTCTTCTACATTCAGCAACAGCAGATCACACAATGCAATCTTAATAAGATTATTTCTTAAGAATCATGTCGTAAAGTGAATTGTAGATTAAGACTATTGCTGTTCCTATATTCCAGAAAAAACAAAAAATATGAGGTTGGCAATGCCGTACTTAAAGGAACAGTGTCATCACAATATTTTTTTTAATATGTTACAGATGTTAGTGCTTTATTAAAAACGTTTATATTTATTTGTGTGTTTGTGTTTTACTTTTTCTTATTTTTACACTTTTTCTTCCCTATGGGGGCTGCCATTTTTTTTTCCATTTCTGTATGTGTCGATTAACGACACATACAGACATGGAATACGGCAGCCACAGTCCCATAGGGACTGCGAACGGGGCCCGTTCCATCCACTAACATGTACGCCGTCTGTGCGGGAACTGCGCATGCGCCGCTCCCACACAGTCCAATTTGAAATTGGCGCCGTCCGGCGCCATTTTCCTGTGGACCGGAAGTCGCGGCCGGACAGTAAGATTACTACTTCCGGTCGCGGCTTCCGGACTTGTGCACTTGGACCAGCGGCAGCAGACGGAGCGGACGGGCCGGAGGGAGCCGCGGCGGCAGGAGCAGGTAAGAGATTTCTATGTATGTTCGTGTTTGTGTACGTTTACTACTGTATGTAAACCTACTACACTGTGTGTTAGCTCAAAAAATGGCGACACACAGTGTAGGAGGTTAGACCGTTCAAACCCCTCGTTTATCCCGGCACTAGCCAGGATAAAGGAGGGGGGGGGGATGCTGAGAGCTCACTAGAGCGAGGGCTTTTTACCCAATTTTGCAATGCTGCAATTTTGGGAATAGCTCCATCTAGTGACCAGCAATGGGAAATATTATAAATTAGAATTAATTTATAATATTTCCTGACTCGTGAAAAAAAATAAAATAATTTGAACAATGTTTAATCACCTACACACTAAATGTTTAATTAAAAAAAACAAAACATGTTTTTCTGGCAACACATTACCTTTAAACCAAGTTATAGCATTCCAAATGGATTATCAGAAAAAAACATGAAGTTGTATTCCCAAAATACCATATATAAAGGAGCTATATGGACAGTGACGTCAGAGGCTCCTCCTGAATCAGAATCCTCAGCCAGAGCGTCGGCAATGCTCTGGTTGGGGATTCCACTCCTAGAGGGAGCCCCAATGGCGCTACCTACAGGGAGGGGGCTGTGTAGCACAACCTGGGAGGGGGGCTGTGTGGCACTACCTGGGAGAGGGGCTGTGTGGCACTACTTGGGAGGGGGCTGTGTGGCACTACCTGGGAAGAGGGCTGTGTGGCACTATTTACCGTGGGCACTAAATTTATAGGGGTACAAACTGGGGGCCTAACTTCTTTATGGGGGCATAAACAGGGCCTAACTTCTATATGGGGGCACAAAGGGATGTTTTCTGGCATTTTACTGCCGCTGTGAGTTCCCCCGCAAAGTGGCCCACTATGTCTGTGTTGCCAGTGGCGGATCATCATTAGGGCAGTTTGGGCGGCCGCCCGGGGCCCAAGACTCCTAGGGGCCCATGGCCGCCCGAACTGCACATGACCACACGGGCTCCCTCATGCCCGGTGGCGTCGCTAGCACCGGAGGGGGCCCCCGGTGCTAGCGGCAGCCTCATTCATTTATATCTGAGTCCTCAGGACTCAGATACCAATTAATATTATAGGCTGCAGGCCACGTTAGGCCTGCAGCCTATAAAGCGCTGGAAAGACTCCCTGCGCAGGCCAGCGTGATGAGGTACTGCATCACGCCGATCTGCGCATGCATCTAGGCCGGAGGATTCACAAGCGTCCAGCTGGGGCGGCCGCCACGGGGCAAAGTAAGTAAAATATATATATATATATATATTTTAGGTGGGAGTAGCGCTGTGTATATATTCAAGGAGGGGGGAGTGATCCACTACACTATATACAAGGGGGAGTGCTGGGTGGCCCTATATACAAGGAAGAGGGTAGCGCTGTGTGGGCCTATATACAAGGTGGAGGGGAGCGCTGTGTGACACTATATACAAGGGGGGAGTGCTGTGTGGCCCTATATACAAAGGGGGAGCGCTGTGTGCACTATATACAAAGGGGGAGCGCTGTGTGCACTATATACAAAGGGGGAGTGCTGTGTGCACTATATACAAGGGGGAGCGCTATGTGGCCCTATATACAAGGGGGGAAGTGCTGTGTAGCCCGATATACAAGGGGGGGAAGTGCTGTGTGACCCTATATACAAGGGGAAGGGGAGAGCTGTGTGGCACTATAAACAAAGGGGGCAGTATGTGGCACCATGATAATTTTATTTTTGTTTATAGGTGTGGAAATGTTGAAAAAGTGAGGAGCCGAAGACATCTGAGTGGCAGATTCTGCAGAAATGGGTCATGGCCGGGAGAAGTCGTCATGAGTTCTGGACCGGATGGAGAAGAAAAGAGGAAAAATCTACTAGAATATGAGACGTCGTCCCCTGTGAGTCCCTAGATTTATAGAGAATCTGTCACCTCTCCTGACATGTTTATTATAGGAAATCCTTGTATTTCACAAAATGTCTTTGCACAGTCCAGGACTGATAGACAATTCCCCTTGTCAGGAGGATGTATCCCTGCACAGTGTGATGCTGTCAGTATGTAGGGACACAGCCCTGTGACAAAGGGAATCGTAACACCCATTTGTTAATGCTTGCCCAAAAAGGTAGTGTTAACAATAGTTACGGCGCGGCAGGGCGGCGGTGCGGCAGGGGGGCCCAAGTTTGGGTAACAGCCCATGGCCTATGGCCTACTTAATGCACCACTGTGTGTCGCCCAAGGTTCCACATAAACTTGGAGCTGGTCCCCTCACCCGCTAAGCCCTTTAGCAACTACTGTGCCTGCTACCCTAGCAGTAACACTCTTGCTTCCCCCAGACATCTAAATGGCAAATGTTAAAGTGAATGTCTATCTTTCAACACCATTTAGTTTATATGCAAACAATTTGGTGCAAATTAATTTCATTATATATATTTTAACAGTGGTTGGAGCTCTATTTTTCTGATACAGATCTCCTTAATTTCACAGTTATAGAGCTAGATGATAACATTCTGTCTGCCAGTAACCACCCCTAGTGGCAGTTTTCTGCATATGGACCTGTACATTTCATATCACTGGATAGCTAGGCTGTTTAAGGAATCTGGGTGGCCACCATAGTAGAGACTGTAATGTCAGCCATGCTGGTTGATACCTAGCTTTCCTAGATATATGGCATAAATGAAGTGGAGGTGATAGAAATGCACCATGCCACTTCATATTCTGTTAGCTTGTTTTTTGTTCGGGTGGCCACATAGATGGTTTTATATGTACTAGATTTATACTTTTAGATTTACTTTTCATGTAGTGTTCTTTCAACCGGACAAAGATTGTAATGGAATAGTGCCACCAAGTGGACAGACTAGTATGCCAATCACATTATTCTTACCACTGTTACTTGAAGAAATTTCTTTAGTGTGACAAATCACTCTTTATTGTTTACTAAGATATGAACTTTTTAAAGTATGCATTTTTCACTTAAATATGTTAGTTTATATTACATTAACCTTATCACCCTGTTATTGATCTAGTTTCTTTTTCCCATTCGAGCCCAAACCACAACATAATTTCAGTGGACGTCATAAGGATGAACTGTATGTTGCGCTTTCATGTTTTTTCACAAATTGATCACACCAGTGGGAGTTATATTCTTATTTCTGAAAAATTAGAGATGTCAGGGTAATATAAAATTCACAAAAAATATGCATGATGATGAGAATAATGATTTACCTCCCTAAAAGTCAGCAGAAAATCAATACAAGCAGCTTTGACGTATGTATTCTTAGTATACCTATAGTTTTCTTAAACAAAATATTATATATGACAATGGCAACTATCAAGGAGTAAGATAGATTAGGCAGCACGTGAACAGTCAGTTCTTGAACCCGATGTATTGAAGCAGGAAAAATGGGCAAGTGTAAGGATCTGAGCGACTTTGACATGGGCTAAATTATAATGGCGAGACGATTGGGTAAGAGCATGTCCAAAACGGCAGATCTTCTGAGGCATTCATTGTATGCAGTGGCTAGTACCTACCAAAAGTGGTTCAAGAAAGTACAATCCGTGAACTGGCGACAGGGTCATGAGCGCCCCAAGGCTCATTGATGTGTGTGGGGAGAGAAGGCTAGCCCATCTGGTCTGATCCCACAGTAGAGCTACTGTAGCGCAAATTGCTGAAAAAGTTGCTGCTGGTATGATATAAAGGAGTCAGAACACACAGTGCATCGCTTCTATCAGCGTTTTGGGCTGCGTAGATGGTGAACCATTTATGAGATCAGAGGTGGATTTCAGACTACCTCTGACTCTCTGTAGGCACTGTAGCTAAAGTGACTGAAACCTGCCAGATAGGATCCCAGAAATGGAGCCCCATAAATTTCCCCAAATAATTCTAAAGAAAAACACCATGTACACTAAAACATCAACCTCATATCCAGTATTATTTCCCAGCGTCCAATCCCTCTGAAAAACTTTCAGGGTTAAATTTTAGATTCAATGAGGTTGAAGTAGCTGTTCACCAAGGCATAGGGTGTATTTTACCGCGATTTACCGGGATTTTGCTAATCACATGTGTTTTTTCCATGCAGTTTTTGGCCGCGCGGCGGGCAAAAAACGATGCAAAAACCGTTTCGTGTGAATACAGATTTAATTGCGGAAAATCTGCAGCGTGTTACAGTAGCAGCAAAGTGGATGAGAATTGAACACATCTCACCCACACGCTGTGTAAAAGACACCCAAAAAAGTTCATAAATTTTAATCTGCAGGATGTCAGTTTATGATGTCGAATAGCTGCTTTTCTGTTGCTGGTTTTCCTCATTGAATTCAAGGGGAGGCAATAGTAGATGTTGTGATTTTTGCGGCAGAAAAGCTGTGATTCCACAGCCTAAATCGAAGCTCAGAAAAAAAAAAAAATCTCATACTTACCCAGATCTCCCAGCCTGGCCTCCAGGGATGACGTTTCATCCCATGTGACTGCTTCAGCCAATCCCAGGCTGCAGCGGTCACATGGGATGAAACTTCATCCCTGTAGGTAAGGCTGCAGGACATCAGAGGATGCGTCGCCATGGCTACGGGTAAGTATGAGCTTTCTTTTTCTTTTTACCTGCTATTTTCTGCAGCGGACATTCCAGCCGGAAAACTGCACCACAATTTGTGAACATACCCTTAGAATGATTGAATTTCTGACTTTAAACCAACAGTCCAGATCATAAAGTGTTTTGTGGAATAATTTGGAGTTGAAATGGGTTTTGGGATACATTTGGTGGATTACAGACTACCGTGGGTTCTGGTCTATAATGTACCAGACTAAACTTTAAAAACAAAGAAATTCTGGAGCCTATTCATGTAGTAGAAATATACAGTACAGAGCATTAAAATCGTATTGGTATGTAATAATACCAATTAAAGGGTTTTTTCCCATGAGAGACATTTATGACATATCCACAAGATATGTCATAAATGTCAGATAGATGCGGGTCCCACCTCTGGGACTTGCACCTATCTCTAGAACGGGGTCCCCTAAACCCTGTTCTGCCGCTCTTTGTTGCGGCAGAAGCAGATGAATTCTCACCATGGATTAGGAAACATCGTAGCTCGCTGAGCTACGCTGTTTCCGTAAGTTCTATAGAACTAAATGGTTGTTACGGAAACAGCGTAGTTCGCATGCTACGTTGCTTGCGTAACTGCCATTCACTACTATGGGACTTAGGGAAACAGCGTAGCTCAGCGAGCTACTCTGTTTTTGTAACTCCCGACCATATAACCAGAAAGTGGCCAGGAAGCAGCGAGAGCAGGAAAAGGTAGAAAAGGGTTTAGGGAAACCAGAAAATTGCCATTAAAGGGGTTTTCCCATGAGGGACATTTATGACATATCCACAGGATATATCATAAATGTCAGATAGATGCAGATCCCACCTCTGGGACCCGCACCTATCTCTACAACGGGGTCCCCTAAACCCCATTCTACCTTTTTCTGCTCTCGCTGCCTCCCGGCCACTTCCCAATTATATGGTCGGGAGTTACTAAAACAGGGTAGCTCGCTAAGCTGCGCTGTTTCCCTTAGCCCCATAGTAGTGAATGGCAGTTACGGAAGTAATGTAGCATGCGAGCTACGCTGTTTCCGTAATTACCATTCAGTTCTATGGGGCTTATGGAAACAGCGTAGCTCAGCGAGCTACGCTGTTTTAAAAAATACTAGTGGAGTCCATATAATTTCTATCCACAATTAAATTCCCATATTTTAATAATTTAGGACTGTAGTTGAGTTTGGGCTTATATATGACAGCCCCTATCGGTTCCTGTAGACGTTCTCTCTGTTGGTTAATTTGTTTTTAATTGGGATACCATTTGCACTCTCACTTCTCTCAGGGAGAAAAATCTAAGACGAAAATTAGCATGTAACACAATCCACCGCGTCCGGACTTCAGGTTGGTTCATACTTGCATTTTTTTTTAAGTATGTTTTAAGTAAAAATAAAATATATATATTGACAGATCCTATTCATTTTCATAAGAAAAAAACTGATGCAAAATTTTATAAACTTATGTTTTTATTTTGCTATGTTTTTCCCTTTTTCTCCTTCAGTTAGGCTTCATACACACAAAAGTATTATAGATCCATGTTGGATTCGTAATACAGCACCCAAAGAAATTATGGACCTACACTGTACCGTGTACTGTATGGTGCCTCTGATTTAATACAGAGGCATACAGAGATTTTTTCACAGAGATGTATTCTCCCCTCGAATCATTGCTTACAGGGGAGAATATACTACTTTACAGATCCACCCTGCGGTGGCACATGGCGTGCCTATGGCTTCATAATATGGACCTATAGGACCTTCATATACAGGCTTTCCTATGTGCACGAGACCTTACTTTGAGACCTGTGAGTTCACAAGAGCATAATATTCAGCCTGCTTAGCCAAAAGCTGGTCATGAGTGCCATATTCCACCACTTTCCCATTCTTTATCACTGCAATAATGTCAGCGGTCTGTATTGTGCTTGGCCGGTGAGCAATCACTATGCATGTGCGTCCTTGTCTTGCATTATCCAGAGCTTGCTGCACAATCTGTGAAAATAAATTACGTTTTACACTGAAATATTGCTTTACAATGGTAAGCAGACAGTATTAGACAATAAGGCAGCAATGATGTGGCTTAGGTAATAAAGCTAAATAATCATATTAGGACTGCAGTTAGGGTGGGGGTTCATGCAAGACAGCATTCAAACCCAAGTCTATAGATACAAATGTTAAAATGTCAACCACATGCCAAAAGAACACTCTTTCGGCATGTGTATGGCCATAGAAAACTACAATATGAGCAGTCACACTCTACATTTGGATACCTTTTTAATACCCAAACATTTCATTTTGATCTAGTTCATAAGTGTGGTCTGAAAGGTGCTTTACCTGAAATAAACTTGTGAACATGGAACCTCAAGAAACCCTTTAGGGCAGGACTTTTCAACCTTTTTCTACTGGGGCCTCAGCATTGGCCAAAGTCCCATGAAAAAATAAAAAATGTATCTCAATTTGTCTCCTGAACCCAGTATAACATTAAAATGAACATAAAAGGAGTCAATTATGTTGCTAAATCAAAGATTGGTGAAGCCAGGGAAAAGCCTGTGCATCATTTGGACAAAACACCATTTTTATGAAGCCCATGAAAAATTCCATAAAGTTATGTGCGGATTTTGTTGGGTTGCATTGCAGATTTGTTCCCACAGTCTGTCTAGACTGGCAAAATGGCTCGCCATTTATTGTGCTGATCGGCAGGGGGCCCTGGGGATAGGCCATCAAAGTTTAAAGCTAGAAGGAGTTCTCCAGGATTTAATTTTTACATTTTCAGCACTAAACATATTCAATTTTATTGATGTATTGGGCCTAACCAGCATATAAACTTCCCTATTTTTTTCCCTATTGAAATGAAGAGAGGTTGTTAGTTAACAATTCCTTAAAGGCTATGTAAACCTTTGAAAATATTTTATGTTTAATAAAAATATCTATCAGTGTGATTTGTGCAACTTTCTCAATAATTTTTATTAAAAAAGATTTTTACTTTTTGAGATACAGCTGCTTTGTATCCTGTGTACACAGCAGCTGTTTCTAGCGCTAAAACCTGTATCCGTCAGGTCAGCGGCACTGATGGGTTCAGTGTCAGCGTGTCTCTGATAAGCAGGATCCACCAGTTATCGATCACATTTACTTATGAACTTACTTAGATGTGATCGGTAATAGCTTGAGCCTGCATGTAAGAGACACGCAGGACCCGCTGACACTGAACCCGTCAGTGCCGCTGACCTGACGGATACAGGTTTCAGCACTAGATACAGCTGCTCTGTATACAGGATACAAAGCAGCTGTATCTCAAAAAGTAAAAATAGTTTTTAATAAAAAGTAATTAGAGAGTTGCACCAAACACACTGATACACATTTTTATTTAACAAAAATAAATAAAAATGTTTTCAAAGGTGTACATAGCCTTTATTAATTAATAATAAGTATAGCTCTACGGTGAAGTTACGCTTTATGTAATGATGGAGATCACAGTATAGATATAAAGAGAACAGCAAAGAGAAAGGTTGCTTAGGACTCATACACATTAGAAAGTCCTATCTACAGGCCCAGGACAGTGACAAATTAAGTCCTTAAGGGTTCATCTTTACTTGATTGGTGTGGCCCTATTTTCGCCTTGCACACTTATAATTTTTATTTTGTTACCTTCTCACTTTCAGTATCAATTGCAGAAGTGGCTTCATCCAGGAGTAAAACTTTTGGGTTTCGTAGAAGAGCACGGGCAATGGCTATCCTTTGCTTTTGTCCACCTGAAAGTTGAGTTCCCTTATCACCAACACAAGTGTTATATCCCTACAATAAAAATAGGAAAGAAAAAGAAAAAGTCAGAAAGGTTGAATTAGGAAACAAAAGGGCTAAAAGTTTAGGTATATGATAATAGATAATAAATTACTTGTGGCAAACTCTTAATGAAAGTGTGAATATTGGCTACTTTTGCTGCCTCTATAATGTCTTCCTGTGGAACAGATCTACTGTTGTCTCCATACTCTATGTTCTCTTTGATGCTGCAGTCAAAAAGGATTGGCTCCTGTGACACAATGCCCAGCTGAGACCTCAGCCACTTCAAATGTAAAGACTTGGTGTCAATTCCATCAGCAAGCTGAAATATAATATCAACTAAATATAATATGTAAAGTTATCATATACTTCCATTACATACAAAACATTTACCTCAATAATGAATGGTAATGAATGGTTCACCAATTTTCAAAGACCGTATTAGAGTATTCTGAGTTAGAAAATAGCTACAAAGAGCATCTTGCTTTGGAAGACCCAACATGTCCGTGCATTACATGGACAACCCGTTGAGTTCAGAGGACACTGTGTAATGATACATATCACAATGCCATTTAACTGCGGGGGAAACTGAACAATTTCTGCATCACCTGCTGATTTTAGCCATAGAGGTCCCCAGGTAGGTTAAAGTTTGGTGGGATGGAGTTTTGTGAACGTCTAAATATTTGTATACTGTATGTTTCTTGTGTACTTTTGTATAATACATGACTCTATGGCCAAAATATTATTCTAATACATTTTACATATAGTAAAGCAAAAACATTACCACTTGTCCTTCAGCAGGGTCATAAAATCTCTCCAATAGCTGAATCAATGTACTTTTTCCACAGCCGCTGCTACCGACCAATGCGAGTGTCTGACCTTTACAAACTTTCATGCTAAATCCCTGAAGAATCTGAACATTTGGTCTGGTTGGATAAGCAAATTGGATGTTTTTAAACTCAAGATTTCCCTCCATTTGGTTCTAAAATACATATTAAAAAAAAAGTTATTCAGAGATGCAGTCTGTCTGTCTGTGGCTTATGTCTATATGGTTTTGAGAAAAATAACTAATATTGTTATAACAATAAGTGATGTCAGGGGTAGACGTAGGCAGACACCTAGGGCATTATCAAGGGGGTGCGCAGTTTGTTTTTTTTTGTGTTTTTTTTGTATTTTACCAACCAGTGTTTCCCTTTATAAAGAAGAACGCTGGGAATTAATAAAGAAAGGAGCAACAGGGGGCAATTAAATTAATTATTGTCCATCCACCAACTATATTGCTGAACTTCGGGGACTGAGGGGGCCTTCTGAAACAACCAACTTGGGCACCAATAGAGCTTGTCCTGCCCCTAAGTAGTATACCTGAGTAGTATAGAACCATTGCAGATGGTGGATGACATTTTTACCTACGGGGTCCAGACCTATATTCGCCTCTTAATAATTGTGTTGCAGCTTACTCCGTATGAAACGCCAGTCTTAATAAATCTCCCTCACAATGTCTTTTTCAGATGGTGCTCAATCTAGTATATTCTCTAAGGGTGTAACAACATGACCTTTCAGATGAAAAGCCATGAGAATGAATATTTTTTTGAAGATTAAAATTTTGTTTCCTGGCTAAGCTGAAATAAAGCCACAACCAACACCACAGGACATGGAGAGGATCCGGTTACGCATTCCAAGTTCTGCTCATCTAGATTATTTACTATTTCTGTCATGAACAATCACTATCACATCTTTATTTAAAATTACAACACCTCCCTCAGACGAGATTTTCAGAGTTTCTCAAGATTATCTGTAATCCCCACTTGAGGTTCTAAATGTTTCTCAGAAGGCCATTAATAATATATGAATTTTCTTTGCATTTTTCCCTATTACAGCCAGTAAACATGATATTTTGTGGGTCTTTTCTAATAAAGACATAATATCACTATGTAAATGTTTAAGACAATGCCCCATAAATCTTATGCTGCCAACTAATACGTGAAAAAATATTATAAAGTAGAATATGTAGGTCTTTCTTTCTGTGGATACACAATATTTATATTTCTATATATAAAGTGTTCTTTTTTTTGTATAAAAAAACAACAACTTTGTAATGAAAATCTTAGTTCTATTATACAGGATTTTTTCGTTTTCTGAATGCAGCCAGCAATGGATGTATCCATTCTGGTTGTTATGTCTTTGTCATAGTTGCATAGTTATTTAGTTAGTACGGTTGAAAAAAACAAACTATTTTCCATAAATTTCAACCAAGGGATGGGAGAAAGGGACTCCAAATGATCAAAGCAAAGGTTAAAAAAAAATACCCATAAAGGCATAAACCAATCTGCCCTAAAAAGGAAAAATTTCCCTCCTGATCCCAAGTGGCAATCCGACTGGATGAACATTCAAATAGGAATTCTATACATTGACATAGGCGCTGATATTTTTTGTTCTAAGCCTTTTTTAAAGCCATCTACTGTAGCTACTGTGACCAGCTCCTGCGGTCGGCTATTCCATAGATTCACAGTTCTCACAGTAAAGAAGGCTTGTCACTTCTGGAGATTGTACCTTTTTTTCTCCAGACGGAGGGAGTGTCCCCTTGTTTTTTGAGGGAATTTTTACAGTGAACAGGTTTTCACCATATATTTTGCATGGGCCATTCATATGTTTATACAGTATAAGTTAATCATGTCCCCCCTTAGTCGTCTCTTTTCGAGACTAAACAAATTTAATTATTTTAATCTTTCCTCATAACTTAGATTCTCCATGCCCCTTATTATTTTGGTTGCTCTTCTTTGTATTTTTTCCAACACCAGGACATCCTTTCTATGAACTGGAGCCCAGAACTAAGCTGCATATTCCAGATGAGGCCGCACTATTGAATCATATATTCTGTTCCTGTCTTGCGAGTCCATGCCTCTTTTAATACACGACAATATCTTGCTGGCCCTTGAAGCAGCTGATTGACATTGCATGCTGTTATTTAATCTATGATCTACAAGTACACTCAGATCCTTCTCAACGAGTTTTTCTCCTCTTAGGACATATGATGCATGCAGATATTATTAGTACCCAGATGCATAACTTTACATTTATCCATATTACAAACTCATTTGCCAAGTGGATGCCCAAACACTGAGTGTGTCCAAGTCAGCTTGTAATTTCTGAACATCTTCCATAGATTGAACTATATTACATAGCTTGGTGTCATCTGCAAAAATAGAAACCGTGCTATTAATCCCATCCTCTATATCAGGGGTCCTCACCTGGTGGACTGTGGTTCGAATCCAGATGGCTGATGCCAGTTGCTCGGACTAGTGTCAACGCTAGCACCGGGAATTCGGGCCAGTTTCCCCAGTTTTTGGCCCGGTGGCCCGGATCCCCGGACAACTGCCACGTTCAGGACGCAGATATAATTGAATACTGTGGTGGAGCAGAGAACCATCAGCTTCCTGCTCTACCATTCAGTAGGCTACAGGTGATATTAGGCCTGCACATAGACATGATCTATGCACAGGCCGGAGCAATAATGTCACTGCATCGCGCTATCCTATGCAAGCGTCTTGTCTCGACGTCTCATAGGTGGCTGGCCTAACATAGCTGAGGAGGCTAGCTGTGCAGCTTCAGACGTCGTGCGAATGGGGCTAGGTGAGTGCAAGTTTGTTTTATTTGTTTGGGGGGTACTATTTTTTAATAGGGGCACTATCTACACGGGAAGTGTGGCTTTATCTACAGGGGGCATTGTGCCACTATCTACAGGGTGCACTGTGGCACTATCTACAAGAGGGTTGTGTGGCACTATCTAAAAGGGGGTTGTGTGGCACTATCTACAGGGGTTATGTGGCATTATCTACAGGGGGCACTGTGTGTGGTACTATCTTTCTGTTTTCTTGTCATTGTGAGATCATCAAAAACACCAAAATGAAGATAATTCCGCACGCCATAGGAGGTCTGTAGTAGGTAACGCCTACCCATCCACCCCACGTAAATTAACATTCTAATGACATGGACCCATCCAAATTGCTTTAAGTTTCTACTTAGATGGCAAATGGGTGCTCAAACAGTGGCATTGGCAGGATCCTGTACTGTGACAGGTAACTGAAAACAATTATATCCCTGTAAGTAAAAAGTGGTAACAGTGCTTTTATTGAGCACTGTGTTCCCAAATGCAGAAGCATTCAGTCAGCTGCTAGGGACCCACGTGACTTCATGTAGAGAAGATGCGACCTGTGTCTACTCTGCATGTCTATATACAGATCACTTGTGACAGTAATCTAATGGGCTACATCAAGATCACTATTTGAATACTGTTATAGGTGATTTACATATTGAGACAAATAACACAGAAATCACGTATTTCTGCTAATCTCAGCCAACATGCCCCAGTATTACAATTCCTGTTTAACACAAACTAATTTTGCATCGGCATTATGGTCTAAAACATTCGTAAATTCATATCACCCACAATTTATGTTACATAGAAAATTGACTCTTAGCCACTAATTTTTGCTTTTTCAACCCTGTCCCTATCTGGTCTTGCGGCTTCATTTAAACCTTTCTTTACCTGTGTGATTATCACCCATATTCCAATAGTCCAGCACATCTGACAATCCAATACCTCGGTGGTCCCAACAGTGCCTGATCATCTGAATTCTGCTGTATTTGTACTGCCCCATTATAATTCACAACACTTTACAGAGATTCTTTCCACTCATATCTGTTCATGTCCCTACTGCAATATACACAATAAGGAAAAACAACTAAGATATTATTTACCAATGTTTCTCCTTCTTCACTGTATACGTCAATAGCTGGTTTTCTGTCCAACAACTGAAAAATATGTTGAGCTGATAACTTTGCTTTTCCAAAATCGATACCCATGGAACTGGACTGCGCAATATGAGCAGCAGAAAAAATAACAGTGAAAATAACTCTAAAAAAAAAGACATAGTATCAACAATCCATCAATAATAAAAAGTTAACATAAAAGCATAGGTGTACAATAATAAAATATAATACCATGTATTGTCATCTGGTGCAGTGCCTTTCAAATAGGAATTAGCCAGTTGTTGGTGGGGCGCAACTGGGTAAGCAAATTTGACAGAAGTGATAATATGCAGCACCTTTCTGTGATTATCTTTTCTTTACATTTATTCAAATATTACCATGGACTACAAGCAACCAATGGTAAGGCCTAGGAATCACCATGTTCTTGCTGGTGAGGAGCAGGGCCGGCCTTAGGATAGATGGCGCCTCATGCGAAATGATCTTTCGGCGCCCACCCTCATCCTTAAAAAAAAAAATGCCCCATAAAAAAATGATAATGCCCCTTTAGTGCCCCATACAGTATAATAATAATATTTAATAATATAATATAATACAACCCCTTTAAGGACACATTATTTTGTCCTCTAATTGTGCCCACAGTATTATGCTCCCTGTAGTACCCCTACGCAGTATAATGTCCGCTTAGTGGCCCCCACACAGTATAGTGCCCCCTGTAGATATTGCCATACAGCCTCCCTGTAGACACTGCCCTAATCCTCCACCTCCTCCTTGTAGATCGTGCCATACAGCCCCCCAACCTCCCCCTTCTAGACAGTGCCATTCAGTCCCCCACCTCCCTCTTGTAGACAGTGCCCCCAAACAAAAACAAAAATTGTACTCACCTAGGCCTCGTTCCCACGACGAACTGAGCTGCTCCACGACGGGATCCTGTAGCCTATTACAGAGTTTCCCAACCTTTTCGGAATCGAGGCAGCACTGGAAAAATAAAATTTCCTCAGGGCACCCCTACCAAAAATTTTTTAAGAAAGACAGAAAACGGCTAAAAAAAAACAAAAAACACTACACTTGTAGGGTATGTTTACACACTTTTTTTGTAAGGCAAAAAAAATCTTGTGTTTTTTCTTAAATAGTTGAAGCTAATGCAAAAGACGCAGGCAAAAAAAGCTCCATATGGGCGCCGCAGGTATTTTCTGCCTCCTATTAATTTCAATTGGAGGTCAGAGGCGAAAACCACTTGAAGGACATCAGCTCACAGTAAAATGACCATCAGCCCCCCACTCACAGTAAAATGACCATCAGCCCACCACTCACAGTAAAATGACAAAAAGCCCACCACTCACAGATTGCCCCTGTGGGTACCACCACACAGCGCCTTGTAGGTAGCACCACACAGCCCCTTGTAGGTAGCGTCACACAGCCCCTTTTAGGTAGCGCCACACAGCCACCTTGTAGGTAGTGCCACACAGCCCCATTGTTGGTAGCGCCACACAGCCCCCTTGTAGGTAGCATCATACAGCCCCCTTGTAGGTAGTGCCACACAGCCCCCTTGTAGGTAGTGGAGGACACATCCCCATTGTTGGTAGCGCCACACAGCCCCCTTGTAGGTAGCGCCACACAGACCCCCTGTAGATAGCGCCACACAGCCCCCTTGTAGGTAGCGCCACACAGCCCCCTTGTAGGTAGCGCCACACAGCCCCCTTGTAGGTAGCGCCACACAGCCCCCTTGTAGATAGTGCCACACAGACCCCTTGTAGGTAGTGCCACACAGCCTCCTTGTAGATAGCACTACACAGCCCACTTGTAGATAGTGCCACACAGCCCCCTGTAGATAGCGCCACACAGCCCCCTGTAGATAGCACCACACAGCCACCTTGTAGAGTGCCACACAGCCCCCTTGTAGAGAGTGTCACATAGACCCCAGCAGAGAGTTCCACACAGCCCCCTGGTAGGGAGTGACACACAGCCCCCTTGTAGGGAGTGCCACACAGCCCCCTTGTTGGTAGTGCCACACAGCCCACAGCCCCCTTGTAGGTAGTGCCACATAGCCCTCTTGTAGGTAGTGCCAGACAGCCCACAGCCCCCTTGTAGATAGCAACCCCCCCTTCCTGTAGATAGCGCCACTGTAGCTCCCTAAATGGACAGTGACATCAGGGGAAACTCGGGAAGCAGAATCCCCATCCACAGCATTGCCGACGCTGTGACTAGGGATTCCACTCCAGGAGAAGCTCATGTCGTCTGTGTCCATTTATGGACAGTGACTTCATTGGATTCTCGTGGAGTGGAATCCCTGGTCACAGCGTCTGCAACGCTGTGGATGGGGATTCCGCTTCAGGAGTTTCCCCTGATGTCACTGTCCATATATGGATAGAGACATCAAGGAACGCTCCAGGAGCAGAATCCCCGGCCACACCAGGATTCCGCTCCTTTAGGGAGCTACAGTGGCGCTATGTACAGGAAGGGAGGGTTGCTATCTACAAGGGGGCTGTGGGCTGTCTGGCACTACCTACAAGGGGGCTGTGTGGCCCTACCTACAAGGCGGCTGTGGGCTGTGTGGCACTACCAACAAGGGGGCTGTGTGGCACTCCCTACAAGGGGGCTGTGTGGCACTCTCTACCAGGGGTAGGGGATTCTGCTCCTTCAGGAAGCTACAGTGGCGCTAATAGTTAGCAGAGCAGGGAGATACCTCCCTGCTCTGCTATAGTGCCGTCACTTCCGCTGTAGCAGCCGCAGCGGCTGCTACCGGTGCCACCGCCCTCAGGCCCGGTGTCGCCGCTAGCAGCCGCTATGGCTGCTACAGCGATAGCGATGGCCACTGAATGAAGACGTGCCCGGGAGGAAAAGCGACTGCTAATGGTCAGTGCACACAGAGTCTTTTGACGCGGAAAACGCGCCAAAAAAATTCCAAAAATGCCTCCTATTGATTTCAATGGGAAGCGGTGGCGGTTTTTTTTTCGGGAAAAAATGGCTCGTGGGAAGAAGAAGTGACATGCCCTTTCTTCGGGCGTTTACGTCTCTGACCTCCCATTGACATCAATGGGGGCCAGAGAAAGCGTATTTCGCTGCGTTTTTTGCCCGCTGCGCTCAATGACTGCGGGTGAAAAACGCTGCGGAATTCGCTGTGCAGGCAGAGCAAAATTTGCCTCAAAATTCCAAACGGAATTTTGAGGCAGATTTTCTGTCTGCAAAAAACTATGTGTGAACCCAGCCTAAGTCGCCAGGCCCGGGCTCTTCTGAAACAAGCAGGGGAAGGGAGCCAGCGCAGCGCCCCCTTCCACCTGCTGGAGTGATGTGCCCTGTGCGAAGGCACAGGTCACATACCCCTAAGGCCGGCCCTGGTGAAGATCAATAGAAAAGATTGAGAAGCCATGAACTAGAGGATGTCTATCTTATTTTTGTTTTTAACATTAACACTGTCAGTTCCATATCACAATCAGTAATTCAAGGATTTGAACTGGGATCACTGTTGTTTGGTCCCAAAACGGTAAAAATATGTGTATTGAGACTGTATGACTTCATAAGGATTGACTACTATTTAGACTACTCGATAAAGAGAACAGCTATAGAAATTGCATTCTTACTATTCTGTTTATACAGATTGGAGAGCAGATCTCCTGAACTTGATATGCTGGGGAGGTTGGAAAACCAACTATTTTTTCCTACAATGTGGAAATCCTATGCCTGCGTTATTGCTAACATCTATGTTTTTAGTCAACTCTGCAGTAAGGTAACATCATTGAGCATTAGATCATGAAAGAGCATATGATGTGCAAAACCAAATATACCATTATATCCTATTGTGCTAGGAATTTGCAATCTTTATACTTTAAGCAGCTATTCCATCTGAATAATCCCTGTCCATATGACCTATTAGGGCTTATGGACTTCATAGAGCAAGGTCCCCTACTGGGGGCCTTCCTCTATGAGCCAGGGCGTTGAGCTGCTGAATATTAGTGGCTCGACCCACTGACAGACATGGCCTGTTCTGTCTTGCTGCTGCAGGGAAAAAAATGTGTGGCTGGCCGCGAATCGAGTATTGAGCAGTCCTGCAATACTAACCTGACAAGGCTATAAAACTTACCGATTATGTCAACTCTTATATCGACCCCCTATTGTATCCACAATATTTGTACACTATATTTAGATTGTTACACTATGTATATGATTCATTGTTTATGTATACAGTATGTTGTAACTGTTTTACCTCAAATTTCTTGTTTGATAATGTATGAGTCTACAGACAACATAAATCAATAATAGTAAAAAGAAAAATAGTAGCAAAAATTAAAGATTAATTGCACCAACTGAGTTTTAGGAAACAGTAATATGTTGTTTGGGAACTGAGAAGAGGGGGAGGGGTATGAAAGGGACAGGATAATAAGTCATAAATAAGACATTTTAAAAAACTATTTTGTTTAATACTTGGGATCAAAAAGTTTTATTTACATACTTACATGAAAACATTTTCAAAATGCATGTAGCAATGTGAAATGAGCCATGCCCCAAATCTAAACACCGCTGCATTGATAAAGAAGCCTAATGAATGTGCTACTGCGTATGCCAATCCATAAATAGGTGCTTTCTTTAATGTATCCCTGAAGGAAACAAGAATTTATAAACTAAACATTGGTGTAATTGTCATTATGATAAATTGCAAAATAAATACATAAATTATCTAGCCAAAAGTATGTGAACACCTGGCCATCACCCATTTATAAGCTTGTCGGACATCCCATTCCAAAACCATGGGTGTTAATATGGAGTTCGGTCCCCTTTTGTAATTATGTCAGGTCCACTGACAATTATACCAGCCGGGAAGCCTCTCCACAACATTTTGAAGCGTGTCTGTGGGAATTTGTGCCCATTCAGCCAAAAGAGCATATGAGACGTCAGGCACTGCTGTTGGGTGAGAAGGTCCGGCTTGCTTTCAATGTTCCAACTCATCCCTAAGGTATACAATAGGGTTGAGGTCAGGGCTGTTTGCAGGCAACTCGAATTCCTCCACACCAAACTCAACCAACCATGTATCTATGTGCATATGGGCACAGTCACGCTGGAACAGGAAGGGGCATTCCCCAAACTGTTGACACCAAGTTGCATACAATTGTGTAAAATGTCTTTATATTCTGTAGCATTAACATTACCCCTCAATGGAAATAAGATGCCTAGTCCAAACTCTGAAAAACAGCTCCAGAATGTTATGACTAGCAGATTTTGTGGACCCACTGGGCTACTCCACCGGTTTGGTTTAGGGCCACCTCTAAGGGCGCTATCTAAGTAGCCTCCCCGATCTTCACCCTTTAATTTTTATACAGGGATCTGTTTTTTGCTGCGGGGAGGTTACCAGGTTGCTACCTCTTGAGGTGGTCCCGGCGGAGCAGCTGCTGGCCAAGTGAACTAGAATGTTCACCAACGGTTGGAGGCAGACTCACAGCGAGTAACTCGATGGAAGCTGAAAATGGTTTGCTGAGCACTGCTGGATAGCAGATGACAGGACACAGGCAGATAGCGGACAGATGGACACAGGCAGGTAGCTGGACATGGTAAACAGTGGATAACTGTATACTGTCTGACAACAGGCAGCAAAAGCGGACTGGATACAGGCTGGTAGCGGATGACTAAATACTGACAGACAACAGGCAGCAATAGCGGCTGACAACAGATAGCGATAGTGGACTGGAATCAGATGCACACAGGAACCTTCACAGGATAGAAGTGTAAAGGATCTGCCAGGCACAGCTTCGGGGTTAACGCCCATAGATAATCAGTCTGCACCTGCTTCTATGTCTGTGAGACTGACTCCATCTTCCACCACTCAGGGTGGCAGGCTTAGGAGTGGGAGAACCTATCACAGCCTGGCCAGACGGAGCTAGTGTTAGGGATCTGCCAGGTACTTCATCTAGCTATACTCCTGGGATTAATCAATCCACACCTGAGGCCAGACCTGTTCGACTGACACCATCTCCCACCAACCAGGGTGGCAGGCTCAGGAGTGGGAGAGCCTATCGCGGCCTGGTCTCTCGGAGTTAGCTCCGCCCCCTGCCCTTTATTACCTGCCCTGTGCTCTCCCTCAGTGCTTGTAATTCTTTTGGATTCCTGGCCCCACTGCTGCTTGCTCCAGCCTGCTTCTGCCGTGCTTCTGCCTTGCTGCAGTTCTGCTTGACCTGCTTTGCTTGCCCTGGCTTGCTTCTGTCTCCGTGCCCGCTCGGGTGTACTCACTTCGTCCTGGTCCTGACTGTTCGTTCGCCGCCCCGTTTCCTCGTGGCGTTCCGTGGCTACTGCCCCTTCCCTTGCGTGTTCCCTGTTTGTCTTCCTGTGCACTTAGCCAGCGTAGGGACCGCCGCCCAGTTGTACCTCGTCGCCTAGGGCGGGTCGTTGCAAGTAGGCAGGGACAGGGCGGTGGGTAGATTAGGGCTCACTTTCCCTTCACCTCCTTCCTGCCATTACAGCTAGCTCCCGCCCTCTGTCTATTTATACCTGCCTTTCCTGTTCCTCCTTAGAGAAAACATCGACGAAGTCCTGAACAAACTCAAGTAGCGTGTTCACCTCCTCAGGGGGAGAAATAGAATTAACAGAAAAACATGACGTCAAGCATTCATTACCCCACTTGGTAAAGTCCCCAGAATTCCAGTCAAACGTGGGATTATGCAACTGCAACCAGGGAAGGCCTAAAACCAAGTCGGACGATAATCCCTGCATTAACAGTACAGAGCACTGCTCCAACTGCATGGAGCCAACAAGGAGTTCAAAAACAGGGGTATGCTGTGTAAAATAACCATTAGCAAGAGGAGTGGAGTCGATACCCACTACTGGGACAGGTTTAGGCAAATCAATCAAAGGCATAGCTAGAGACATAGCAAATTCCACAGACATGATATTAGCAGAAGACCCTGAATCCACGAAGGCACTGTCGGTAGCAAACCTACCACCAAAAGAGACCTGAAAGGGAAGCAAGATTTTATTACGTTACATATTTACGGGAAATACCTGTGCGCCCAAGTGACCTCCCCGATGATCACTTAGGCGCGGAAGTTCTCCGGCTGCATTCTTACACTTAGGACAGTTGTTCACTTGATGCTTGTCATCCCCACAGTAGAAGCAGAGACCATTCTTCCTGCGGAAATCTCTACGTTGTTGGGGGGACACGGAGGCCCCGAGTTGCATAGGTACCTTCGAGTCTTCCGAGGAGGAACGAAGCAACGGAACCTCGGGAGGCATCATGGGGGAGTCAGAGGAGAAAACATCAAGACGTTCAAGTCGTCGTTCCCTGAAACGTCGGTCAAGTCATACCGCTAAAGCCATAACCTGGTCTAGGGAGTCAGAAGAGGGATAACTAACTAGCAGATCTTTCAGGGCGTTCGACAGACCCAACCTAAACTGGCACCTTAAGGCAGGGTCATTCCACCGAGAAGCTTCGCACCACTTCCTAAAGTCAGAGCAATACTCCTCAACAGGTCTCTTACCCTGACGTAAGGTCAGCAGCTGACTCTCGGCAAAAGCAGTCTTGTCAGTCTCGTCATAGATGAGTCCGAGAGCAGAAAAGAAAAGATCAACGGAGGAAAGTTCAGGGGCGTCAGGAGCCAAGGAGAAGGCCCATTCTTGGGGCCCTTCCTGGAGCCGGGACATAATTATACCCACCCGCTGGCTCTCAGAACCTGAGGAGTGGGGCTTTAAACGAAAATAGAGCCTACAACTCTCCAGAAAGGAGAGAAAAGTCTTCCGGTCCCCTGAGAACCGGTCGGGCAACTTGAGGTGGGGTTCAAGAGGTGAGGTGAGGAGGACTACCATGGTAGCATCAGGCTGGTTGACACTCTGAGCCAGGGCCTGGACCTGTAGGGAGAGACCCTGCATTTGCTGAACTAGGGTCTCAAGGGGGTCCATAGTGGTGTCAGGGACCAGGGTAGACTAGGTATGGGCTTGTGATTATGTAATGACGGGGGTGGGGAGACAGACAAGTGAGCCCTAATCTACCCGCCACTCAGTCCCTGCCTACTTGCAACGACCCGCCCTAGGCGACGGGGTACAACTGGGCGACGGTCGCTACGCTCAATAAGTGCACGACAGACAAACAGACAAGGGTACACAGAGCTAGGGGGAGAAAGGGGCAGTTGCCCACGGCAACACCGTGAGCAACAAGAGAAGTGAACAAGCCGAGGTAAACCAGGACAGTACGAGGTGCCAAACGCAGAGCAGGAGAGTAGTGAACAAGCCGAGTCAAACCAGGAGTGTACGAGGTACCAAACGCAGAGCAGGAGAGTAGTGAACAAGCCGAGTCAAACCAGGAGTGTACGAGGTACCAAACGCAGAGCAGGAGAGTAGTCAGCAAGCCGGGGTCAATATGAAGCAAGGACAATAGTACAAGAAGCTGCAGCAGGGCCAGGAAACCAAACGAGAAGAATCACAAGCAAAGGAGGAACAGGAAAGGCAGGTATAAATAGACAGAGGGGGGAGCTAGCTCCGTCTGTCCAGGCTGTGATAGGTTCTCCCACTCCTAAGCCTGCCACCCTGAGTGGTGGAAGATGGAGTCAGTCTCACAGACATAGAAGCAGGTGCAGACTGATTATCTATGGGCGTTAACCCTGAAGCTGTGCCTAGCAGATCCTTTACAAGAAGTAGGTTTTTCCAATGTTGCTCAGGCACTAGGTGGAGGTGCCTTAAATAGTCCTGGGAGCAACAGGGATTGGTTGAGTGATTTTTGGATTCAGAGTAGGGACATAGCGGCCGCGAGCGGAGGACAACAAAAGGCGCCAGTGGCCTGGGTGAGAGGCATGCCACCAGAGGAGGTAAGAGGCCCAGCGAAAGGGAGCACCGGCAGGAGTGGGACCTGTCGCCGGCGTTACACAGAATATTACCCACCAACTTTTACTGTAGGCACTATGCATTCCGGTAGGCAGTGTTCTACTGCCATTTGCCAAACCCAGATTCATCTATCAGACTGCCAGATAGTAATCACTCCAGAGAAAATTTTTCCACTGCTTCAGAGTCCAGTGGCAGCATGCTTTACACCACTTCAGCAAACGCCTGCATTGTGCATGTAATCTTAGGCTTGTGTGCAGCTGCCCAACTATGAAAACTCATTTCATGAAGCTCTCAACACTCAGTTCTTGTGCTGTTATTTCCAGAGGCAGTTTACAAAGGATAGGCAATTTTTACATACGCAGGCACACCAGCGCTCAACGAGCCCGCTTTGTGAGTTTGCGTGTTCTACTACAAGACTGAGCTCTTATTACACATGGACACTTCCACTTCACAATAATGGCACATACAGTTGACCAAGGAAGATCTAGCAGGACAGAAATTTCATGTTCTCACTTCTGGCAAAAGTCCCAGGGCTGTCCTTTGGACAGGTCAAGCGGGGCATGTGACCCACCGCAGTTGTCGCTGTCGCTGCCGCCATCATTCCACATACCTATCATCCCCACTCCTGGCATGTCCTCATCCATGTGCAGCGCTAGCTCCTGAATCTGTTTAGCGTCAGGATGTTGTATGTTCGGCAGAGAAAATATCCTGGCGTTGAATGGCGTCAAGAGCCAGTGCTGCGTCCGGAGGTGAAGAGGACTTAACTCAGAAGCAGAGAGGGTAGCTATAATATGGTGGATACCGTCTGCTGCGGACCTGAATCTAAGCCTATCATGTTTTATACTCTGCTGGGGCCCTGTATAAAAGCCTATTATGTATGAAACTGGCTGCTGGGGCCCTCAGAACAGAGCAGCACCATCTTACACTCGCGCGGATAACATGACATGACAGACAGGTAGTGTCATGTGATGTGATCACTGGGCCCGGCTGGCGCCTGAATAGAATAAAAGAAGGACTCATAAGTGATTCAGTGAAAACAGGGTAAGTTAAAAAAAATACCATGAGCTGGAGTGACATGCAGATATTTGTGAAGTAAAGGGGGCCCCCACAAACGCTTAGGATGGCCCTGTGGCATCCTATGACAGTGCTACATTTAAAGTTATTGATCTCTTCAGTACGACCCATACTACTACCAATGGTTGTCTATGGTGTGATTTTATGCACCTGTTTGCCATGGGTGTGACTGAAACACCTGGACCCAATAATTAGGAGGGGTGTTCACATACTTTGGCCATATAGTATACATGAATATACAAATTTGAATAACCCACTAGTATTAAATAATATTATTTGTTCATTATCTATATTTATGAAACATAATTCATAGAAATATAGATGGAATATTCCAATCAAACTTTCCAGACTTTTATTAACTTCAGAGATTTTGAGTAAAACTAGGCCTAGAGGCCTGGAAATACTAAAGGGGTTCTCCAGGTAAACAAGGATAATGAAATAATTTTTAAAAATACCTTACGATAAATAAATTCATAAATACCTTCAATTACTTAAAGTGTAGGTAAACGTTCTACAAACTTCTGACATGTCATAGTGACATGTCATAAGTTTGGATTGGGGGGGGGTCCAAGCACTGAGACCCTCACCAATCGCTAGAACTAAGCAACTGAAGAACTCGTGTGAGCGCTCAGCTGCTTCGTGTCTGTTCGGCTTTTTCCGGAAATAAATGTATCAGTGTACGGACTCAATACAAAGTCTATGAGCCCGTACACCGATACATCGACTTTCCGGAAAAAGCCGAACAGAAACGAAGCAGCTGAGCGCTCAGACGAACGCTTCAGATCCCCACCAATCCAAACTTCTGACATGTCAGAAGTTTGTCGAACATTTAGCTACACTTCAAAAACTACTAGAAAAAGTATCCGGCGCTGCCCGAGTATAAAGTGTCGGTTTGTCTGTTTATGTGATCATTGGATTTGTTCCAAGTGTGCCTAGGAGACCAATCCATGCCCTCGTTTTTTTTATTACATGGGAATCGCTAGTAGCCCTATATACCCTGGCAGTTACACATTTTTAACCTCTTGAATACCTAACAGTAAACTGATAGGAGATGGAGTCATACGATTCTATGACAGAGCCTGTGGATAAACAACATTGGCAGTTTTATTGCCATTTCCATAGACATAAAGATTTTTACATGATCCAACTCTGGAGCATGCAACATAGTATTGTTCATGCGAGAAACATGCAGAATGCAGATTCTTGCCAGCCATCTGCAATGATTGGCCTTGTGCCTTTTTTTCGTCATTGCAAATGATAACTTAACTGTTAACTGTAATCGTTGAAAAAGTTTTGTTTCATCTGAGTTAATCAATAGAATTAGTGGAATAAATACTTCTGCTCCAAAAGCACATCCAGGGAGGATGGATGCTTCAAGCACATGGGAATGGCATGTGTTAGTGCACATCCTGGTTCCATTACACAGTCTTGGTGCATCCAGATTTCAAAAGAGAATAACTAGAGCAGCAACCTTTAGATCCAAATGATGACGAGGCAGTCCCGTTGGTTATAAAGAGTTTAAAAACTCAACTGGGTACTGCAACATCTGTTCTGGATCTGTTATGGTGTCAATGGAGTTGTAAGAATAAACTAATCCCAGCAATTCATTAAGAATTTGCAAGTTGATTATGTTTACCACATTTATTTATTTTTGAGCCAAAGTAGATCTCTGACATATCCAATCGTAGTAAGGGGTTCTTCCTTTGTTAAAGAGGCTCTGTCACCAGATTTTGCAACCCCTATCTGCTATTGCAGCAGATAGGCGCTGCAATGTCGATTACAGTAACGTTTTTATTTTTAAAAACGAGCATTTTTGGCCAAGTTATGACCATTTTTGTAGTTATGCAAATGAGGCTTGCAAAAGTCCAAGTGGGTGTGTTTAAAAGTAAAAGTCCAAGTGGGCGTGTATTATGTGCGTACATCGGGGCGTTTTTAATACTTTTACTAGCTGGGCGTTCTGATGAGAAGTATCATCCACTTCTCTTCAGAACGCCCAGCTTCTGCCTGATCACTGCTGTGACGTCACTCACAGGTCCTGCATCGTGTCAGACGAGCGAGGACACATCGGCACCAGAGGCTACAGTTGATTCTGCAGCAGCATCAGCGTTTGCAGGTAAGTAGCTACATTGACTTACCTGCTAACGCCGATGCTGCTGCAGAATCAACTGAAGCCTCTGGTGCCGATGTGTCCGACACGATGCAGGACCTGTGAGTGACGTCACAGATCTGCACTGCCAGAAGCTGGGCGTTCTGAAGAGAAGTGGATGATACTTCTCGTCAGAGCGCCCAACTAGTAAAAGTATTAAAAACGCCCCGATGTACGCACATAATACACGCCCACTTGGACTTTTACTTTTAAACACACCCACTTGGACTTTTTGCAAGCCTCATTTGCATAACTACAAAAATGGTCATAACTTGGCCAAAAATGCTCGTTTTTTAAAAATAAAAACGTTACTGTAATCTACATTGCAGCGCCTATCTGCTGCAATAGCAGATAGGGGTTGCAAAATCTGGTGACAGAGCCTCTTTAAACTGAATGCCAATGTCAGGGAACACTGCTCTTGTGAGGTGCTCAAGTGACTCTACAGTCCTGCAGCAATCAGCAATAAGAAGTGGTATATTGCCATCTGCATCTTGTTTGGCTACAACATTTGGGGTCAAATGGTTCAGGGATTGGGATGCCTATAGAGAAGGTACAGATGAAGCCATCTTTATCTTGACTCTTAATGCATTAAATACAGAGTGGCAAGAAACTTTAACTTGACTTTCAATGGCTTTTGTTGTATGATATCACGCTGCAGCAATTTATCACAGTCAAGATAAACTTGGCTACATCTGTAAGGAGGAGGGACGAGACGCAGGCTGTTAGAAAACAAAATACCCCACAACAGAACTACATCTCATCCCTCCTTGTTACTACTTCAGCTGTGTCTGCGTGCGCTCAGTTCCTAAATAGCCTCTGAGGCACACAGATGCAGCTGAGATGGTGTGTCAGGTGTGATATGTAGATAGCCTATAAGTCCTTTAGTTCTGTCAGGGTAACGGTTTGCCTGTTCCCTGAGGACTGACAGCCAGAACAGGAAGGAGGGCTTACGTCAGTCTCGTGTTCTGCGTCCTGACACAACCTGTTCTGCTGTGTGTGTTCTCTATTATAGGACAAGTTTTGTGTTTACTAACATGATGGAGGACATTTTAACCCCTACCCGCACCACTCAGTAACTATAGGTTACTTTCCACACGAGGACGTATAGTCGTTCCCATTGCACACTGTGTCCGACAGCTGACACTCCACTCTTGCCGGCCAGCGGTTCTTTGCCGCTGATTTCGGCAAGTAACCCCTTAAATGCGGCGATCGGATGCGATCGCCGAATTTTAGGGGTTTCTAGCACATTGGCAGACCCCACTCTGAAATCATGTGGATTGCCGATGGTTGGTTCAGATAGGCTTCCTGTCAGAGTGACAGGAAGTCACTGTGTCGTTCCCGATGCACACTGTCGGTGACAGTGTGCATCGGGAATCAGGAACCGGGATGTCAGCAGTGTGCCCGACAGCTGACACTCCAGTGTTGCCGATCAGTGGCTCATCGCAGCTGATTTAGGCAATTAACCCCTTAATATTTTGGCGATCGCCGCATTTAGGGGGTTTGTAGCACATCGGCAGCCCCCATGCAATCGTGGGGGTTGCCATAGCAAACGGAGGCCAGACAACAGCCTCCAGGTCTGCCATGTATGGAAGCCTATGAGGACCAGCCTCTGGTTGGTCCTCATAGGCTTACTGTCAGAGTGAATGTGACGTTACACTGACAGTTGGAATACATTACACTACAAGGTATTGTATTATAGCAGCAATCAGACATGCAGGTAAAAAAAGAAAGTGTAAAAAGTTAAAAAAAAAAAGTAAAGCAAAATGTTAATAAAAATGTTTTATACATGTGTTAAAGTTTTTTTTTCCCCTATAATAAGTCTTTTATTATAGGATAAAAATGAAAACGTGAAAAAAAAAAAGTACACATATTTGGTATCGACCCAAGCTATAAAACTATAATGTTATTTTTCCCGCACATTGAACACTGCATTTTTTGGTCACCACCCCTCCCAAGATATAGAATAAAAAGTTATCAAATAGTCACATGTACACCAAAATAGTACCAATAAAAACTAACACCCATCCCACAAAAAACAAGCCCTTACACAGCTTTTTTGACTGAAAAAGAATATGGTGACACAAAAAAGAAATAATTTTATAAAAATGTGATTTTATTGTGCAAAAGCTGCAAAACATAAAATAACTATGTACATATGGTATCGCCGTAATCATACCGACTTGCAGAATAAAGTCAAATGTAATTTATTGTGCACGGTCAGCGCCGTAAGAAATAAAGAATTAAAAATGACAAAATCGCAGTTTTTTGGTCACCTCAGGTCTAAAGAATTTTTCATGAAGAGTGATCAAGAAATTGTATGTACCATAAAATTATACCAATAAAAGCTACAGATTGACCCGCCAAAAATAAGCCCCCACAACGCTCAATCGACCAAAAAATCTAAAAGTTATGGCTCTCAGAGTGTGGTGATACAAAACAATTTTTTTTTAACAAATAGTCTTTTCTTTGTAAAAGTAGTAAATCATAAAAAAAAACTATACAAATTTGGTATCACCGTAATTGTATTGAGATGCAGAATAAAGTTAAGTTGTCGTTTTTACTGCACGGTGAAAGACGTGAAAACAAAACCCAAAAAACAATGGAGGAATCAGTTTTTTTCCAATTTCAGCCCGCAAATATATTTTTTTCAGTTTCCCAGTACATTATATGGTCATTTAAATGGTGTCAATAGAAACTACAACTCACCCTGCAAAAAATAAGCCTCACGCCACTCTATTGACGGGAAAAGAAAAAAGTTATGGCTTTTGGTACGCAGGGTGTGAAAAACAGAAATGAAAAAGCAAAAAAGGATCAGTCCTGAAATGTTTAATTAATTACTAATAAAATAACATTTATGACCACATATGTGGTATTGCCGCAATCGGGAGAAATTGCTTTACAAATGTTGTGTGGCTTTTTCTCTTTTATCCCTTGTGAAAATTAAAAAATTCAACATTATAGTGGACAAAAGTTGATATTAATTTTCATGGCCTAATTCCACAAAATTCTACAAAAAAACCTGTGGGGTCAAAATGCTAACTATACACCTAGAAAAATTCCTTGAGGGGTGTAGTTTCCAAAATGGGGAAAGTTTTGAGGGCTTTCCACTGTTTTGGTCCCTCCAGGGCGTTGCAAACGAGACATGGCACCAAAAACCATTCCAGCAAAATCTGCGCTCCAGTTTATGACCCCATATGTGGTATTGCCGTAATATGGAGAAATTGCTTTACAAATGTTGTGGTGCTTTTTCTCCTTTATTCCTTGTAAAAATGAAAAAAATCTATGTTTTAGCATAAAAAAAGTAGATTTTCATCTTCACAGACTAATTTCAGTAAAGTCTGCAAAAAAAACTGTGGGGTCAAAATGCTAACTATACCCCTAGGAAAACACCTTGAAGTATGTAGTTTCCAAAATTGGGACAATTATGGGGGGTTTCGACTGTTTAGGCACCACAAGACCTCTTCAAACCTGACATGGTGTCTAAAATATATTCCTGAAAAAAGGAGGCCCCAAAATCCACTAAGTGCACCTTTGCTTCTGAGGCCGGTGCTTCAGCCCATTGGCATACTAGGCATACTAGGGCCACATGTGGGATATGACTAAAAACTGCAGAATCTGGGCAATAAATATTGAGTTGCGTATCTCTGGTAAAACCTTCTGTGTTACAGAATTTTTTTTATTACAAATTAATTTCGCCCAAAAAAAATTAATTTGTAAATTTCACCTCTACTTTGCTTTAATTCCTGTGAAACGCCTAAAGGGTTCAAATACTTTCTGAATGCTGTTTTGAATACTTTGAGCGGTACAGTTTGCAAAATGGGTTGATTTATGGGGACTTTCTAATATATAAGGCCCTCAAAGCAACTTCACATCTGAACTGGTCCCTGAAAAAATTGCCTTTTGAAATTTTCTTGAAAATGTGAGAAATTGCTGCTAAAGTTCTAAGTCGTGCAACGTCCTAGAAAAATAAAAGGATTTTCGAAAAATTATGCAAACATAAAGTAGACATGGGATATGTGAAATAGTAACTATTTTGTCTGGTATTACTGTCTGTCTTACAAGCAGATACATTTAAATTTAGAAAAATGCAAATTTTTGCAAATTTTCTCTAAGATTTGAAGTTTTTCACAAATAAATATTGAATTTATCAAAGAAATGTTTTCACTAACATAAAGTATAATATGTCACAAGAAAATAATCTCAGAATCATTTGGAAAGGTTAAGGCATTCCAAAGATATTACCACATAAAGCGACACGTCAGATTTAAAAAAAATCATCTGTGTCCACAAGGCCAAAACAGGCTCAGTCCTGAAGGGGTTAATATACCTATAGATTAAGAAGACAAGCGTTTATAAGGCCTTATTCAGACGAGCGTGTCCATTTTACGTCCGCAAAAAAACAGGCCGTATTTCATTTCTATTCCGTGTGGTATCAGTGGTGTCGTCCGTGTGCTGTCCGTGTTTTTCACGCACCCATGGGCGACTCGGTCCGCAAAAACTGACCAAAATAGGACATGCAGTGAGTTTTGCGCAACGGACACACGCTGCGTGAAAAACCCCGGATGTGTGAATAGCCCCATTTAATTGCATAGGCCCGTGTGCTGTCTGTTTTTTTAACGAACAGCAGACGGACGTACAATGCGCTCGTCTGAATAAGGCCTAAATAATTGAAGGGATATAATGTATTTATTTATCGTAATGTATTTTTTATTTGTTTCATTTTCTTTTTTTTATTTATTTCCCAGATAACCCTTTTAAGCAAAATGTAACATCTCCTCGTCATGTCATCCAGGGTTCCAGGAGGCTGAATAGGGACTAAATAGGGAACAGGGACAAGAGAAGGTAAACAAACCAGTATTGACCCCGCTTTATCTGCTCTACTTTAGAAATACTGTCATTCACAATACTACGCATGCAGATTATTATACACAAACATAACATTTCATTTTATTGTCTTTTGACCTATGTTTATATTTTAAGAGTAATAACCTGTATGAACTTGTTAAGTTGGCATTGTATTTTTCATAAAAGACATCTTCTCTGGTCAATGACACTACTGTCCTGATATTTTCAACAACTTCTGTTGATATCTAAGGATTATGGGAAAAATGTTTATAATAAAAAGTTATAAAACTGCATGCAAGGAAAAAAAACAAGCATTTATAGCATAGACACTGAAATACACAAATGCTAAACTGGTCATTCACTGTGTCCACATTACGATTTCACCCTGATTATAATATTAGAGTAGCTCAATATATAAAACTTAAATGGTCAAAATCTGAGATTTGACAAGAACCTATAGTGCACACACGGTGCCCCTTGTAGATAGAATGCCTGTAGATAGTGTCACAGAGTACACCGTGTAGATAGTGCCACAAACAGTGCCCCATGTATAGAGTACCCCTGTAGATAGTGTCACACAGTGCCAAACAAATATACTCAGCTGTCCCATTCTCCTTGCTGTCCAGTGCCAAAGTCCTGACATCTTCTAGCGAGGCTTGATGAACAACACAGGTGGAGTGATGACGTCATCACGCCACCTGCCTCACAGAAAAACTGCGGCTGGATCCCTTGCTCCCGCGTGCTGTTTAGACTATTCAATTGTACCTGCTTCATATAGGCGCAGACACAATAGAGTACTATGTGGATCGGTAGTGGCGGCTGTTGTGTGAGTTCGGCTGCACCTCTGCCCCTGAGGAAACTTAGGCCGCTGCCTGAGGCGAGATAATCATCTCTACAATCAAACTCTACACTCACTCAATAACAAGAGTCAACTATTAGTCATGAAAGAAAAGCAGCAGAAAGATTGAGAAGGAGGATGGTGGAGAGAAAGGTCTACACACACACACACACACACACACACATACATACACACACACACACACACACACACACACACACTCACACACACACACGCGCACACACACACACACACTCTCACACACACACACACACACACACTCACTCACACACACACACACTGACACACCCACACGCGCACGCACACACACACACACACACACACACACACACGCGCACACACACTCACTCACATACTCACACACACTCACACACACACTCACACATTCTTTAATAGACTGCAGCAGTGCTGTTTTTTCAGTGTATAAGCTAATGTATAATATCCAAGGCACTGCTACTGCTGCTTCTGCGTCTGTAGGGTTCTGTAGACAGGCTGCCATTTTTCATGTGTCACTAAGGAGCATGTGATTGATCACAGCATTGAGTATGGGAGATCACGATGAGCTCACCCAGGGCATCTGATCACAATCTGCAGTTAGTTTATAATAATCCGTCACAGAACTGTGGGCTGGGGGACAGGGTGCAGAGCTTTATAGCAGGTAGTGACAATTAGAGATGGAAAAACTGAAAATTAGAGATGGAGCCTGCAGAGGGGAAAGAGTATTGAAAAATGCACTATACAGGTAATAGTGTGGTCAAAAATACTGTTATTACTTAAGTGCATGTAAGAATTTAATGGTTAATCGCCATTCTTTAAAGGGATTATTCATTGTATTTACTCTATATTTGCTTCTTATGCCAGATTATTGTGTATCTTTGTTTTGTACTGCCTCTTTAAATGATTGCGGTAAACAGTTTTTTCTTGCAGGGGTGTTATCCAGAAGGAGAACATATCTTGTGCAATAGATGCTTGTCCCATTTTATGTTTTTACAGTATTATTTATTTATATTTTCAGGTTCAGACAATGATGCGGGCGCCATGTTGGTTAGGGTATTGCCGTGCCATAACAGCTATGAGGAGGTTACCAGCGTGGCCACGGAGGTTGAGCAGACGACAGCCATTCGGCAGCAGAGGTGTTGCTGCATTGGTGCCAGACAGCACGAGTGAGGGCTAAGAGTCAGAGTGGTTTTGAAGTATCAGCGGGTGATGGGCAGGAGCCTCCCCTCACATATGTATTCTACTGTCGGTCGGGTAATGGGCAGGAGCCTTCCTGTGAGACCCAGTGTGTGTGGTGGGTAATAGTGGCCAGATCCTCTCCGCAAGCAAGCAATAAAATTTGGATAGGCTGCAAGCCAGAAGGTCAAGAAGGACCTGCATTTAAAGAGACTGTATCAGGGAGGAGTGCCCTGGACTCTATCCTACAAATCAGTGGTGGGCCAGCCATCATTGCCTGAACCTACTTGAAGTGAAAGGTGTTAAAGAGACTGTATCTCTGGTGTATCCTGAGAAGTGTTGTGTTGCGGTCTTCTGTGTTTTTGTGTGAGTTAGACTTTGTTATGCCATTATCCTGGCATAAATTCCACGACTACCCTGCACATGCGCCTTACACCACCCAGGTCTCGCATTACATGCACATACATGGTGGCTTATTCTCATAATTTACTTGGATTGACAGGTACTCTTTAATTTCACATTTGGTAATACCATCCGGATTGTGCTATATTGTAAACTATAGTGTGTTGGTCCTCATGTAGATGCGACGCTTCACTTTTATTAGGCATTATGCTCTTGGCATAATTTATACATGTACAGTCTCTTTCAGACTACTGCCTTCTTGTTACTTAATTAAAAGTGAAAATTTACTAAATTACACATTTTCAATAGTACATTTCAATATCAATCAAAAACATAAGTCAGCAATTGGAACATTATATTTAAAAAATAAATAAATATATAATTCCCTTGGAACTAATATACTTTCAACTATATTAGTGTTGTAAATAAAGAGGATTTTACCACGCAGGGGTGCTTGAAGCAAGAACAAAATTAAGACAGTAAATAGTAACTGTAAATAGCTGTTTTAAAGTAGTTTGCCGTGTTTCTAGTATATAAAAATACCTTTCGAGTTTTTTGGTTTTATTTGCCTCCCTGTGTCCCTGTTGATGCTGCAGCTAATCTCTGATGTGGTATTAATCTCCTTCCGCCACTGCCTGTCTACAATATAGTCCCTTCTTACTTTCCCTGCAGATAGGTAACATGGGATCCAGAGTAGTGAAGCTATATACTGTGTGACATGTAATAGCAAACATTGTTTATTTTTTATGATCTATACCATAAATATGATATTTAACCCCTTCCCGACATTTGTCGTAAGTATACGACATGGAAAGCCAGTGCTTCCCGCAAAATGTTGTATACTTACGACAAATGCATGGCACCGGCTCAGAAGCTGAGTCGGTGCCATCATCCCCGGATGTCAGTTGTATCTTACAGCTGACATCCTGCTGTAACGACGGTGACCGAAGTTAGCTTCGATCCCCGCCATCAACCCCTTAAATGCAGCCGTCAAAAGCGATCGCTGCATTTAAGGTGTTTGAAGCTCATTGACACCCCAGCAATGAAATCGCCGGGGTGTCGGTGTCTTCAATGGCAACCAGAGGCCTAATACTGGCCTCCCGGTGTGCCTAGCATGTAAAACTTCCAGCCCCCGCCCGGAGGTGGGGCCTGAAAGGCTTCCGTAGCCGCCAGCAAGATGGCGCCGGCTCAGGAGATAAGCCGGCGTCATCAGCGGTGGATATCAGCTGTATGTTACAGCTAACATCCAACTGTAATGGCAGGAACTGGAGCTAGCTCCGATCCCTGCCATTAACCCCTCAGATGCAGCGATCGGATTTGTGGTTGCTAGCAGATCACCAGCTGTGCCCTGCAATCACACGACTGCCGACTGCTATTATGACAACAGGAAACCTAACAATGGCCTCCTGTTTGCCATTAAAGAAGCCGATTAGGCCCCGCCCAGAGGCAAAACCTAATCGGCTTGCTGTCAGTGAATGACTGACAGATCTAATACATTGCACTACGTAGATAGTGCAATGTATTAGAAAAAAAATCTGAAAGTTGGACCTTCAAGAAAAGTGAAAAAAAGTTGTAAAAAATATAATAAAAGTTTTAAGTAATAAAATAAAACACAATCACCCTTTTTCCCTTATCAAGTCCCTTGTTATTGAAAAAATAAAATAAACCATACATATTTGGTATCGATGCGACCGTAACGGCCCAAACGATAAAAATATTAGGTTATTTATTCCACGCGGTGAATGGCGTAAAAAATACCAAAAAATAATGCCAGACTTTCTGGATTTTGGTCACTTTGCCCTACAAAAATTGAAATAAAAAGTGATCAAAAAGTCTCATGTATCCAAAAATGGTGCCTATAAAAGCTATAGCTCGTCTCGCAAAAGACAAGCCCTCACACAGCTCTGTCGACGAAAAATTAAAAAAAAGTTATGGTTCTCACAACATGGTGACAGAAAAAGTACATTCTTTTTAAAAAAGTAATTGTATTGTGCAAAAAGTTGTAAAACATAAAAAAGTGCTATAAATTAGGTATCGCTGGAATCGTACTGACCCGCAGAATAAAGTTAACATGTAATTTATAACGCGCGGTGAACGCTGTATAAAAAAAAACCATAAAAAAACTATGCCAGAATTGCTGTTTTTTGGTCACCTTGCCTCCCAAAAAATAGGATAAAAAGTCGCCTGTACCCCAAAATAGTACCAATAATAATTACAGCTCGTCCTGCAAAAAACAGCCCTTATACCACTACGTCTATGAAAAAATAAAATTAGTTAAGGCTTCCATAAGCCAGGAATATTTTGTCTGTTTCAGGAGGCGATTTATCCAGCCCCTAAAATTAGGGAACCAGGAAGGGGAGGGCCCAAACATATCTGCTAGAAGCAAGGGCACCCGTATTATACCAGGACAACACTTCCTAGTAATATTCCCCAAACTGCAAAGGTGCGGAATGTGGACCAAAAGGGGGATAAGTAAAGACACCATTTATCAGTGCGACACTGGCCTGTGCAGAAAGGATTGCTTCACAGCGTAACACACATCTATAGATTATTTTATTGTTTACCCCATTATTATACCACCTGACTATGCCCCTGATATACTCTGCCCAGCTTACATATGCCCCCACATTATAAATGGAAACACCAGCAATACTCAAACAAAACTACTACAACGCAGAATCTACTCTTCAAAAGCCAAATGGCGCTCCCACCCATCTGAGCCCTACAGTGTGCCCAAACAGCAGGTTACTTCCACATATATGGCACCGCCATACCCGGGAGAACCCTTTTAACAATTTTTGGGGTGTCTGTCTACAGTGGCATAAGCTGGGCACGACACATACTTGCCACTGAATTGGCATATCTGGGGAAAAATTGTAATTTTTAGTTTGCACCATCCGCAGCGCATTCATTTATGGAAAAGACCTGTGGAGTGAAAATGCTCACTACACCCCTTAATAAATGCTTGAGGGGTGTAGTTTCTAAAATGGGGTCACTTCTGGGGGGTTTCTTTTATTATTTCCCATCTGAGCCTCTGCAATTTTGAACCAATTCTGTGTAAATCGCCAAATTAGGCCTCAATTTCGCATGGTACTCTCTCACTCCTGAGCCCTTTCAAATGTCCAGGCAAAAGATTAGGGCCACATGTAGGGTGATTCTAAAACCGGGAAACACAGCATAATAATTAGAAAGCTGTCTTATTATGGTGGCACAAGATGGGCACCACATATTGGCATATCTATTAAAAAATCCCATTTTCACTCTGCAATATCGAGTGCACACTAATATGTGTGCGGGGTTAACATGCTCACTATACCCCTAGGTGAATACCTTGAGGGGTGTCGTTTCCAAAATGGGGTCACTTCTGAGGGGTTTACACTGTTTTGGTCCCACAGGGGTTTTGCAAATGCTACATAGCGACTAGAAACCAATCCAGTAAAATCTGTACTCTGAAAGCCAAATGGTACTCCTTCCCTTCTGAGCCCTGCCGTGTACCCAAAAATGAGTTTCTAACCACATATGGGGTATTAACATACTCGGGAAAATTGCTTAACAATGTTGGGGTTCTTATTTTTGCTTTATTTTTTGAGAAAATGAAAAATTTTGCGCTAAAGCTACGTCTTATTGGAAAAAAAAACAATTTTTTATTTTCACTGCCCAATTCAAATAAAATATATAAAACACCTGTAGGGTCAAAATGCTCACTACACCCCTAGATTAATTACTCTAGGGGTATAGTATCCAAAATGGAGTCCCTTTTGGGTAGTTTCCACTGTACTGGTACCTTAGGGGCTTTGCAAAAGCGACATGGTGTCGAGAAACCAATCCAGCAAAATCTGTGCTCCAAAAGCCAAATGCCGCTCCTTCTCTTCTGATCCTTGCCGTGTGCCCAAACAGCAGTTTATGACCACGTATTGGGTATTGCCGTACTCCAGAGAAGTTGCTTTACAAATGTTGTGGTTCTTTTTTTCCTTTATTTGTTGAGAAAATGAAAATTTTTGAGATAAAGCTACTTCTTATTGAAGAAAAAGGATTGTTTTTATTTTCACTGCCCAATTCTAATAAAATCTATGAAACACCTGTGGGGTCAAAATAATCACTATACCCATAGATGAATTCCTCAAGGGGTGTAGTTTCCTAAATGGAGCCACTTTTTGGGCGTTTTCACTGTTTTGGTCCCTCAGGTGCTTTGCAAATGCGACATGGCCTCCGTAAACCATTCCTGCTAAATTTGAGCTCCAAAAGCTAAATGGCGCTCTTTCCCTTCTAAGCCCTGACATGTGTCCAAACAGCCGTTTATGACCACATCTGGGGTACTGTTTTACTCGGGAGAAAATGCTTTACAAATATTGTGGTGCTTTTTCTCCTTTAGTCCTTGTGGAAATGCGAAAAAAATTAGTTAAACCTACATTTTCTTTGAAAGAATGTAGATTTTCATTTTCACGGCCTAATTCCAATAATTTCTGCAAAAAACCTGTGGGGTTAAAATGCTCACTATACCCCTAGATAATTTCCTCAAGGGGTGTCGTTTCCAAAATGTGGCCACTTATGGGGGGTTTCCACTGTTTTGGTCCCTCAGGGGCTTTGCAAATGCGACATTGCCTCTGAAAACCATTCCTGCTAAATTTGAGCTCCAAAAGCCAAATGGCGCGCTTTCCCTTCTAAGCCCTGCCATGTGTCCAAACAGCCGTTTATTACCACATATGGGGTATTGTTTTACTCGGGAGAAATTGCTTTACAAATGTAGATTTCCAGTTTCAAGGCCTACTTCCAATAATTTCTGCAATAAACCTGTAGGCTCAAAATGCTCACTATACCCCTAGATAATTTCCATAAGGGGTGTAGTTTCCCAAATTGGGTCACTTTTGGGGGATTTCCAAAGGTGCTCCTCTGCTTCTGAGGCCGGTGCTTCAGTCCATAAGCACACTAGGGCCACATGTGGGATATTTCCTAAAACTGCAGAACCTGGGCAATAATTATTGAGTTGCGTTTCTCTGGTAAAACTTTGTGTTACAAAAAAAATGGTTTAAAAATGAATTTCTGCAACAACAAAAAATTAAATTTGTAAATTTCACCTCTACTTTGGTTTAATTCCTGTGAAACGTCTAAAGGGTTAAGAAACTTTCTAAATGCTTTTTTGAATACTTTGATGGGTGAAGTTTTTAAAATGGGGTGACTTTTTGGAGGTTTCTAATATATAAGGCCCTAAAAGCCACTTCACAACTGAACTGGCCCCTGTAAAAATAGCCTGTGAAATTTTCTTGAAAATGTCAGAAATTGCTGCTAAAGTTCTAAGTCTAGTAATGTCCTAGAAAAATAAAAGAATATTCAAAAAACGATGTAAATCTAATGCAGACATGCGGGGGATTTTAATTAGTGACTATTTTGTGTGGTATAACTGCCTGTCTTACAAGCAGATACATTTAAATTTAGAAAAATGCAAATGTTTGAAATTTTTCGCAAAATTTTGGTGTTTTTCACATTTAAATACTGAACATATCGAGCAAATTTTGCCAGTAGCATAAAGTCCAATGTGTCACGAGAAAACAGTCTCAGAATCGCTTGGAAAGGTTAAAGCATTCCGAAGTTATTTTCACATAAAGTGAAACATGTCAGATTTGAAAAATGAGGCTATGTCAGGAAGGTCAAAAGTGGCTAAAGAGAGAAGGGGTTAATAGTTAGAAAACCCCTATAAACAAATGTTTTAAAGCAAAATCAATGACTTGTCTAAAAAAAATTCCAAGACCTAATATATATTTTTATTTATTGTCGGCCGCTTTATTTTCCAACACACAAACCTCCCTAAATACCTTTTTATTACTTTTTCAGTAATTTCAGTGCTGTAAACGTTATTTGTTGACATGCCTCCGTTGCTTCTATGACAGCTTCCGGTCGGCTCCTGGCATGCACCGCTTCTCTTCCAGCATGTCATGTGTCACCCACTACACTCTCATGTCCACACTCCCTCCTCCCCATCACCATTTTACTGCTCTCAGTACATTACAGAGTAGCAAAGAAAGTAGCATGCACGCGGTTGATGCCTTGTTGGCTGGGACATCTCACTGAACGAGTCATTGATGACACGCTGTTCAGGGAGCCGGCCGGAAGAGGCCTTCGTCCAGAAGTCCAGAAGGGCACTGAACGTTCGGAACGTCATCGGAAGTCCAGAATTCCAACAATTGCAACAATTCACGTGACCGAGGTTGCAATGAGGACAAATCAAGATCTTTAAAAAGGTAAGTATATTAGAAAGATTGTGTAACAGCTATTTGCTATGTGTTTGTTAATAGTTATTGGAAAGTGAAAAACCCCTTTAACTGCAAAGAGAAAATTAAGTAATTTTACCCTTCCAGCTTCTTCCAAGGTAGTACGATCATTAGCGGTATTACCCATTACAGACTTTTGTTTCATCACGTTAGCTCCGACAAGGATTGGAATACATGCCAAGATAATTAATGTCAGCTGCCAGCCATGTACACATGCAATGATGACTGCAGTAAGCAAAGTGCACACAGCCATTGTGAGTAAACCTAGTTGGCTTCCAGTAACCTAGAGGACGAAAAGGGAAACTCTTTTAAAGTAATCTCAAAAGAGAACAATGTGTCAATGCTGAAAACAAAGCTTAAAGGCACCTTTATTTTTTCTTAAATGTATTTTTTCTGTTGCATAAAAATCACTTTTGTAATGTACTTTTACTAAACATTTTCTGTTTTAATTCTGCAGCTTCTATGCAACACTGTAAAAAAAGAAGCTGCAGAACGATATTCTCAGCCAAATCTGTCAATGAACTGGTCTCAGCTGACAGCAGGTCCTTTGTGCTCCTGAGACATCTCCAAAGCCTTATACTAATCAAGTCAAAGTTGATCCTGAGACATCACCTGAGCCTAATAATGATGAAATCAAAGTTAATGACATTTAATTTGATTAGTATTAGGCTTAGGTCAGTGGCGTAACTACCGCCGTAGCACGGGACCCGCGGCATGAGGGGGCCCGTGTCGCCCGCCGGCACGGGCCCCCACCATGGCCGGAGGCTCCGCTAGCAGCCGCTATGGCTGCTACAGCGGGACGCCACTGAACACTACGGCAGAGCAGGGAGGTATCTCCCCGCTCTGCCATTAACTGGTTCCCGACCACTGGCTGTATATTTACGGCCAGCGGTCAGGGTCCTTGAAACCCGAGCCATAGACTTTCTACGGCTCGGGTTTTAACTTGCTGCCCGCGCGATCGGGCAGCTGAATGTCGGGTCTCCGGCTGTCAGTGACTGCTGGGGACCCTGAGGAGAGGATAGAAGCAGCTTTCGCTGCTTCTGTCTTCTCTGATCACTTGTACACAGCGCTGAATGCGCGCTGTGTACAGGAATAGAGACAGCAGCAGCGGCGCTGTCTCTATTCCTCCCGGTGATCATGTGACTGGTCACATGATCGCCGGGTGCCGTTAGTGGCAGACTGTTGCTGGGTCTTACTAGACCCAGCACAGCCCTATTAGTGACAATCGTCACTATGAGAGGGCTGATTTCCCCTGTAGCTGTGCAGCCCCAGTTACAGTGGAAAAACATGGTGTAAAAGAAAGAAAAAATATATATAAAGTTCCCCAAAGGTCTTCTTTGACCTTTGGGGGACAGACCATAGTAATAAAAAAATAATAAAGTAAAGTGCAAAAAAAATTTAAATAATAAATACACATAAAATAACCACCCCAAAAAAAAAACGTCCCCCCCCCCCGCCAATCATTGTTATAACGCTAGCGCTGACCCAATTACCCTAATATAGACATGTAATATATAAAAATTTACGGTAGACAATGGCGATCACAAATAAAAGGTCTATTTTAGGGTAAAACTATGTTATTACCAAAAAAAATAGCTGAAACTTAAAAAAGCTTATTTTTTTACTATTATTTTCAAACTTTATGAATAAAAATTCTAAAATAGCAAAAAAGGATGTGTATAAAAACGATAAAAAATGAAACCTGCATTGTCTACGGAAAAAAAAGTCGCAAAAATCACGTCGTTAGCACAACAAATAAAAAAGTTATAGCCATATAACGAACACGTGCTAAAAATGGCTAAACGGTGTCTGGTCCTGAAGGCGCAAAATAGAGCAAAAGACATGTATCCCCTCTCCACAGGACATGTATCCCCTCTCCACAGGACATGTATCCCCTCTCCACAGGACATGTATCCCCTCTCCACAGGATCTCCACAGGACATGTATCCCCTCTCCACAGGACATGTATCCCCTCTCCACAGGACATGTATCCCCTCTCCACAGGACATGTATCCCCTCTCCACAGGACATGTATCCCCTCTCCACAGGACATGTATCCCCTCTCCACAGGACATGTATCCCCTCTCCACAGGACATGTATCCCCTCTCCACAGGACATGTATCCCCTCTCCACAGGACATGTACCCCCTCTCCACAGGACATGTACCCCCTCTCCACAGGACATGTACCCCCTCTCCACAGGACATGTACCCCCTCTCCACAGGACATGTACCCCCTCTCCACAGGACATGTACCCCCTCTCCACAGGACATGTATCCCCTCTCCACAGGACATGTACCCCCTCTCCACAGGATATACACAGGATAGGGGATACATGTGTGATCGCTTCCGGGGTCTGTGTCGGCAGCTCCGTAGAAATGAATGGAGCGCCGGTCGTGCTTGTGCGCATGCGTGACCAGCGCTCCTTTCATTTTTATTGAGCTGCGCAGACGCCGGAAGTCAGAGGTTTTTCATGGAGAAGTTCAGGGGACTTTCAGTCCCCCGTTCTCCCTATCGCTGCCAGCGATCACACATGTATCCCCTATCCTGTGGATATCCTGTGGAGAGGGGATACATGTATTTTGTAGGACACGCTGTAGGTCGCATTTTTTTGGGAGGGGGGATGCTGTATGGCGTTCCCTACAGGGGGGGAACGCTGTATGGCGTTCCCTACAGGGGGGGGGTGGCTGTATGGCGTTCCCTACAGGGGGGAGCTGTATGGCGTTCCCTACAGGGGGGGCTGTATGGCGTTCCCTACAGGGGGGGCTGTATGGCGTTCTCTACAGGGGGGGCTGTATGGCGTTCCCTACAGGGGGGGCTGTATGGCGTTCTCTACAGGGGGGCTGTATGGCGTTCTCTGCAGGGGGGTTGTATGGCGTTATCTACAGGGGGGCTGTTTGGCGTTATCTACAGGGGGCTGTATGGCGCTATCTACAGGGGGATGTATGGCGTTATCTACAGGGGGGGCTGTAAAAAAGGCACTGTCTACAAGGGGGGGGGGTTGTGTGACACCCAGGGGAGGGGGGCCCCAGTCAAAAGTTTGCTATGGGGCCCAGTCTTTCCTAGTTACGCCCCTGGCTTAGGTGATGTCTCATGAGACATCAGACCAGCTCACTGACAAATTTATCTGACAACGGCGTTCTGCAGCTTTTATATACAGTGATACATAGAAGTTGCAGAACGGAAACTGAGCAACAATGTTTATAAAAGTACATTACAAAAGGGATTTTTATGCAAAAATACATTTATTTAATTAAAAGAGGATGTATAGTACAGTACAGTATATCATTGTCTCATGCTTGACTTCATCAATATATTTGGCATAGGTGGAATTATTTTAGGTTTTCCTTATGTCCAAGACTGTTTTAAGTTTGAGGACAGGGTTCCGTTTATCACAAGTATACTTTAAAATGTATAATACAAATGTGACATTTTCAGCACCAAAACACTGTTCGACAGACCATGCAAGGGCAACATCAATGACGGCTTGTATGCTGCCATACAGGATTTCAGTGCAATTGTAGGGGGTTTTATTTCTCTGCAACAGTTCTGGTGTTGATACCTACCTCTAAATTTATTAATACTCACCCCTTTAATCTGAGAAGTATCCATGGCAAGTCTTGTAAGAAGGACTCCCACAGCATTTTTATGATCATCAAAATAGGCCATATCCTATTAGTAGGATTTGAAAAGAATATTATATTATTAGATGACTAATAAATAGGATAGCTTTAGATAAAATAGGTAGAATTATATAGGATGGAGACGTTAACAGAGTAATTTCCTGAACTAGGAGTGCAGAAGAGGCCTACAAGAAGAACCCAAGAAGAGTAAAGCTGGAAGTGAAACTTTGGGGGTGGATGCTTCTACTGGATTTCCAGCTTCCGCCTGTAGTGTCACTTTAATGTGCCAGTTCTATTAGCCTGCACAGAATGTGTTTTGGGGCAACTCATCCTATTATAACTGGGGACAGAAAATTTCACCCATAGTCAGCCATTACAATGACTATGGCTCTCCAAGTCACAGACTCTTCATTACTCTCCCCTCTCTAACCCCTCTATTCTGTCCATGTTTGTATCTCAATATTTATACATCAGCGTCTGCCTTCTTGGGTGAATACAATAGTGGATAGCACTCCCAGACGCCCCTTAGGAACATCCCTAAAAGCAGATCAAAGCAAGAATGTATAAAAGCAAAAACAGGAATAAGCCCCCTAACTTGTCGATCATAAACTGAACAGTGGTGATACAAACCACAGCATAACCACTTTTACTTGAGCAGCAATCAAGGGATGGATAGAAAAACAGTAAAGAAAACTCTATTGCCACACATAACAACTTTGTTACAATTGAAAGTATACATCATCCTATGGGTCAGCAAATTCTGATTCCGAAGACACACTGCAGTAAAAAAAAAAACACCTCTCTCTAAGCTTAACTCTTGCAATACCCATAACTTTTTCCTTAATGGTAATAATTGAAAATTACCATTTGATGAATGAGAGATGCAATCTTTAAGTTTTCTAGCATTACTTAACCATTTCTGTTCATAAATTATAGATAGTGGTATCATATATTAGATCTTCTGAACCCACATAGTAGAGAACAGGAAGCCACCACTTTGTTTTTCCCCACAAAAAGTAACAACGCTCCTGTGTCTCAGTGAGTCTCTGGCTGCTATAGCTACTGTAGCTACACCTATATCTATAGGAAGTATTGAAGGAATAACTGGAAAAAAATATTTAAATGCATGAAGGATATCATTATCCAATCCTGGAAATAGGAAACAACTTCTGAGCCACAATAGTGCCACATCCAGAATAGCTTAACACTATGAAACCAAATTATCACAATTACAAGGGTAGAAGCTCACCTGCAGACATGCCCACTCACTGGGCTTCTGAAATACCCTTCAGAAAATGAAATATACCATTATGTTTCATTATTCTTTAATGAGTTTTTAAAAAAATGTATAGAAGTTACAACTAGACCCGTCTGTGTGGACCAGAAATACAAAGACAAAAATATACTTTACACAATGAACATTCATTACATCTCCAGCGAACCCTGGTACCAACAGTATTTCATGAGGGTTACAGTAAGTCTTAAAGGGGTTGTCTGAGCATTGGGTAGTTTTTCATACTGATGACCTATCCACAGGATAGGTCATCAGTATATGATCAGTGGGTGTCCAACACCAGAACCCCACAATGGTCAGCTGTTCCCGCTGCCTCCAGCAATGCAAGTTATTCAGTAGTCGGAGCCGGAAGCAGAAGGCTCCAACCACTGTATAGCGAATAGGAGCAGAGTTGCAGTAACACAACACGGATGCTATACAGTGTATGGAGCCATCTGCTTCTGGCACCAAACACTGCACAACTCCTGGTGCCGGAGCTGATTGGTGCGGGGTCTGGGTGTTGGACCCCCACTGATCATATATTGATGACTTATTCTGTAGATAGGTCATCAGTATGATAAACCGCCCCATCCCCAGACAACCCTATTAGAGTACCTATTGCCTGTAGAATGACCTAGAGTAGAGATCTGCTGCACTTATCCTCAAAATAGTCGTCTATGATAATAATCAGTGGGCTGGGGATGTTGGCACAAAATATCCATATAAACAAAAACAGTCAGAACTAGTATAAGCAATAAGTATAGAGAAAGCATAAGAAAGAGAGAAAAAGAGTGAAAGATAAATAAAGAAAAGGATAGAGGAGAGGAAGAAAAATAAAGGATGGGGGAAATTGGGCAGGGGCGAATTCGGGGACTCCAACCCTGTGTCAGCATCCTCCCCTGAGGCAAATAAAGTCTGGAATTCAGATAAATTCTTAAAAAGCAACCACGGTTGCCATACTTTTGGAATATGCCATTATGTAATGTATGGAGAATTTAAAAAAAAATTAAGGGTTAGTCAAAGCAGAACCTGAACCATTAAATGCATTTGTCAACTGCTACCACTTTATTAATGTCTTTAAAATTAAATAAAATTTGTGTATTTTTCCTTATTTATGGATTATGTCCAATATGGTAGTCTGAGCTATACTTTTATTCTTTATGCCACTTTTGTATGTTACATCTTATACTGTGGAATCTAGCAAGACTTCTATCAGTTGTAAGTAATATGTTAGAGACCACCTATCACACAGGTGTATGAAAGATAGACCACATTGGTGTACACCACCTAGATAATTGTATGAAGTTAAAGGGAAGGAGAAGAGGGAAGTGTGTGATCTATTTAATATATAACTTTTAATAGTATCATTAAAATAAAGAAATTGAGATAAAATTTCCAATGGTGCAATTGGGTTTGTGCGAGTGACCCACAAACTCACATACCCTAGGGCCATATAGACAGTATAACAATTTGTCACTGTGAAAAACCACAATTGATTGTGTGCTGTCCTGCGGTTTGCAAGCAGCACAATGTGAATAGACTCCAGCCAATTAATCTCCCAATTAATCTCCCCCCCCCCCCACCACCACCATGGTTCCTTTAAGCTGTGGTCTACCTTGCCTCTTTGGAGAAAGAAAAACACGGAAAGTAAAATATTTCAGATAAAAATAAATCACCAATAACCAAGTACAGTTCTGTTCACACTAGTATCATTCTAATATTCTAGCTAACAAAAGTACTGTAAACCCTGATGGAATGGCAAAAACGCCAATGTGGACAAAGAGCCAAAGTAGCACCATATCAGCATCCAGATTATACTATAGTAACAGGAAGGATCATAGAGTACAAAGAAATGTTCATTTGTTTACCTGTCGGAGCAACGCTTTAAATGACAGAGATCTGAGCCTCATTGTTAGATTTTCCCCAGACTTTCCAAACATTAAACCCTGAAAAAATACAATGAATGGAAAAAAAGTGTGTTACTGTAATTCTGTCCTTGTACTTCAATTAACCCAGAATCATACTGTGTGGCTGTTTTCCAAGAAAATGTGTGATCTTGGAATAATTTTGTGGAAATCTGTGTTTTCGGGGGAAATATTACAGATAGGTGAAAATTCACACAATTTGCAAAACATCCCATGTTATTAAAGAAAACCTGCTTGATATATTAAACAAGTCATTTTTCTATCATGAGACAGACTATGTAAATGCTGATGATGATTTAGGTAGGTTGACGATGTCTGATAGCAATTGAATACCTAAAAAATATGAAATGTTTGTTGAATATTTTCCCTGTAATGGGAGAAAGACAAAATATTTCCTATGTGAGAAGTTTTCCTTCTTTTACTTGCTTTGATATGGATTCAAGATCTTTTTTTTTCCTAGAGACGTTTATCTATCTCCCCCTTCCTTACCCCTGTTACACTTGGACTATGAGAATAATAATATAATAATTTGGGAAAAGGGGCAGCACAGGCTACTTTGTCGGGATGAGTGGGAGTAGGAATCTCCATCTAGGGTACATTCACAGGCAGTGGCTATGTTGCACTTTTGCCAGATATTACAGTATATTAAATAAGATGTTTTATATAAAATTTATATATAAAATTGGGAGGAAATGTTGCATTCCCTATTTGTAGAGTTTTTCAGGTTTTTTTTTTGTTTTCTATTGTTGTTCTCCATTAACTATTAAAGAAAAAGTACAACTGCAATGAAAACCAAAATTACAACTTTTGCATTTTTTTTTAATTACGATATCACAATGAGATTTTCTATGGACATAGGAAAATGTTCCTTTGGAAAATTGCAACCACGATCATAGCAAAAAACTGGACAGTCTACAAAACTACCACCAGTCTGAAATGTACCTCTGCTGCAATTCACTTCGAACCCACCCCTCTGATTAAGCCACGCCTCTTTTGACCAAAACATAGAGAAAACCACAGTTTCCATAGCAGAATTCTTGACTACTGTTTCAGAAACTTGCGGAAGCCACTGAAGTTTGACAAACAAACAGGTGTTTGGTTTTGTTTTAATTTTAGGTTAATTTTAGGTTTACTGCTAAATGATTTCCTAAAGCGAGAAAATTTTGCCACAACGAGTAATGGTAATAATATAACAAGGTCAATATAACTGGCCCTGATACATCTACAAATTGCTCTGATTCTAACTTTTTCAATGGAGGCTTCCTTTTATATCATTTTTACAGTCATATGTTGGGCGGTTTTCAGTATTATCTGTTTTATATTGCACTATTAGACTAAGGTAAACCATTATTTACCAGTTATATGTCTTTCTTTAATCTTTGTAAATGCAAGACTAGTCTATACAATGAACATACCGGATGAGAAGCTTGATTTCATCATGGATATAAAAGCTTACATTATGGTTTCCTTCGTTTTCAAGCAAGAATTGTATTGAACTACACAATTCTTGCCAACCGAAGTGAGAGAACTGCCAACAGAGGCTCTAAAAGTAACCCTGAATGGTTGTCTAAACATTGCCTTAGGCCTGTTGTATTAGGGCAAGTTCTGAGTTACCCATTGAAGTCTATGGCCCCATATTGTATCTCTATATGCCTCCGATTTCATACAGAGGCCTATGGAGGTTTCTCTCACAGATTCATAGCAATACTTGTATTTATATTGTTAATATTTTTTACTGATATCCTTGGCAGATAGCATAAATATTTATACATATTATGGTGCCCTTTATTTCATAAAATACATATACAGATGTAGCCGAGTTTATCTTGACTCTGATAACTTGCTGCAGCGTGATATCACACAACAACAGCCATTGAAAAGTCATTGAAAAAGTCAAGCTAAAGTTTCTTTCCACTGTGTATGTAATGCGTTAAGAGTCAAGATAAAGATGGCTACATCCGTATATTTAATTATTATTATTATTATTATTATTATTATATAAATATGTCTTACCATGATCAAATACCCTGTACAATTGATTAGTCCCAGGACTACCATTATTAATGCTATTAAATCAGTCTTCTGTGTTCTTTTAACGATGTCTTGTTCATTAAATGCCTGTGAAATCGAAATCAAGAACACTTCTATTACATTATAGCAGAATGCATGGTCTGTTCACAATGGACAACCCCAATTATTAACCCCTTAAAGAGGCTCTGTCACCAGATTTTGCAACCCCTATCTGCTATTGCAGCAGATAGGCGAGGCAATGTAGATTACAGTAACGTTTTTATTTTTAAAAAACGAGCATTTTTGGCCAAGTTATGACCATTTTTGTAGTTATGCAAATGAGGCTTGCAAAAGTCCAAGTGGGTGTGTTTAAAAGTAAAAGTCCAAGTGGGCGTGTATTATGTGCGTACATCGGGGCGTTTTTAATACTTTTACTAGCTGGGTGTTCTGATGAGAAGTATCATCCACTTCTCTTCAGAACGCCCAGCTTCTGCCAGATCACGCTGTGACGTCACTCACAGGTCCTGCATCGTGTCAGATGAGCGAGGACACATCGGCACCAGAGGCTACAGTTGATTCTGCAGCAGCATCAGCGTTTGCAGGTAAGTAGCTACATCGACTTACCTGCTAACGCCGATGCTGCTGCAGAATCAACTGAAGCCTCTGGTGCCGATGTGTCCTCGCTCGTCTGACACGATGCAGGACCTGTGAGTGACGTCACAGCGTGATCTGGCAGAAGCTGGGCGTTCTGAAGAGAAGTGGATGATACTTCTCGTCAGAGCGCCCAGCTAGTAAAAGTATTAAAAACGCCCCGATGTACGCACATAATACACGCCCACTTGGACTTTTACTTTTAAACACACCCACTTGGACTTTTGCAAGCCTCATTTGCATAACTACAAAAATGGTCATAACTTGGCCAAAAATGCTCGTTTTTAAAAAATAAAAACGTTACTGTAATCTACATTGCAGCGCCTATCTGCTGCAATAGCAGATAGGGGTTGCAAAATCTGGTGACAGAGCCTCTTTAAATGGACACTAAGTTTTAAACAACTTATGCTACTCTAATAGTATACTCACAGAACCAAGCAAATATAGCGGCTTTGGCAGGACAAAAGTTTAGTCAGTTATTATGTAGTCAAAAAAAGTAACCACAGAAAAAAGCAGCTGATTAAAAAAATGACACAGTAAAACGTAACCGTTGATTAATATATTGGGATAAAAAAGGAAAATGATTATCCCTCCAAACAATGATGCAAAAATAATAATAAGGGTGAGGGGAGTTTTTTTTGTTCACTGAGTTGAGAGAACAAGAAAAACCACAGACCCTGGTATACCCTGTCGGTCACCCTTCCTATTCGGTGTAATAAAAATTGGCAGGTTCATCTGGGAACAAAACTAGTAGTCAAAAAGAAATAGTCAAAAAACAAGATCAATACTTGTAAGATATAATGCAACAAAGATGGATGCAAAAAGTCCTACTGGTTCAAGATTATCAGCAATGTACAACAGCAAATAAAACCAATGTGTCATGTGGGTTGAGGAGTTCACTCTTATGCCTGCGGTCGCTGACCACCGGCATCGCCTACCTACTGGCAGCCGCGACCACAGGACACATAGAGCTTGCCGGCGTCTCCCTCTTTGGACACACCGGCACACGCGATTGCATCTCTCCACTGTTTCCCCTAGTAAAATTGTCCATGCCCAATCCCAACTTACCCTGGACTTTGAAAAGGACTCTGCCCACTTCCTCTTGAGCGTTGTTGTGTCTACCCATGTTTGTTTTGCATATGGTTCATTATTTGTAACCTGTATCCTGTTTTCTCCTATCCTGTTACCCTTATCTAGTAATTGTGTTTAGTTCCAGTGCGAAGTCTAGTGTCGGAGTAGAGTTCACCATCTGTGCCCGGTGCCCATGCCGGCCCGAGGGTCCAGACAACTACACTACATCTGAGTCAAGTGTCTGCCGAGTCAAGTGTCTGCCGAGTCAAGTGTCTGCCGAGTCAGGTGTCTGCCGAGTCAGGTGTCTGCCGAGTCTTCTATCCAGGTTCTCTTGTCATAAAGACTATCATTGACTCTTGTTTGGCCAGCTGATTCTCCGCTACGCTGGAGCGGCCCAGTGGGTCCACATACCCCACAGTCGTGACAGTCACAACCCAGGTTACCATATGTAGTACAGAGAAGGAGATGATAACCCCATCAATTCACAGGGAAGCTCTCCAGGCTAGTTCAGTTCTGTAATCCATCATTGCAGACCATGATGATAGTACATGTTTTAGGCCTACCACATGCACTATCATCATGCTGTTTCCATAACTCCCATAGAACTGAATAGTAGTTAAGGAAACAGCCTAGCTCGCATACTGCATTGCTTTCGTAACTGCCATTCACTACTATTAGAATTGCGGAAACAGTGTAGCTCAGCGCGTTACGCTGTTTCCATATCTCTAGACAATGTCCCGACCACGTAATCAGTAAGTGACCAGGAGTCAGCGTGAGCACAAAAAGCTAGAAAGGGGTTTAGAGGACCTGGTTCTAGACATTGGTGCGGGTCCCAGAGGTGGGACCTGTATCTATCGCACATTTATGACATATCCTGTGGATATGTCATAAATGTCCCTCGTGGGAAAACCACTTTAATAAAAAAAAATTATATGTACCCCAAAATTGTGACATTGAAAAATACAGCTCATCCGGTAAAAAACACATCACAAAAATAGTCTTTCAATAAAAAGAGGGGGACGACGACTCTTGTCTGCAACTCCTTACATGAAAAGTCTAAATGAAGAATGACAATGAAAGCAAATGTTCTATACAAACAACACCCGTCATATAATGTTCTCTGTAAAACACTGGAGAATGTGGGATTTATCAATGGGCTCAACTGGTCAGAGCATGTAGGTGGTAGAGTGGCATAGTATTTATGTAATGGCAAATTATTTACTGGGGAATGAATATGATTAAGAAGGCAAAACGGATATGATCAAAGATGTAGTTATGAGCTGGTGGTGCTTGTACCCAGGTGCTAGATGCCAGGGGGGCCATCAACAAGAGAGCATGCCTTGGCCAGGGTATTTAGATACAGGGCTATGGCAGCAAACTCAATATTTGCCCAATGCAAAGGAAAACCTAACTACATATCTAGAAAATGTCATGTGTAAATAAGGACAACACATTACAGACATCATATAATTATGGTACAGAAATAAGAATTTGTTTATCTGCAGAGAGTCAGGTATTTTTTGTTCATCTCTAAAAATGCAATCATCCATATAAAATATTTTTTGCAGAAATCTGTTGCAATCTGAACCTTACAGTATGAATAGTTAGTTGCAGCAGATTGAACCTAATAATAGAGAATGCGTTTGGTATTTTTGATCTTTAAACCTGCTTATCTTTACATTGTTTGCAGGAGTATTTCACAAAATGAGCGGTCATGCATTTGATATCACATTTTTATTTGGTGTCTATAGCCAGCTTCACACACTGTACTTTACAACACATACAGTAAATATCCAGTACCACAATGTAAACCATAAAACAAATGGCGGAAGTGCAATGAGTTCTACCAATTATGAGTGTCAGGGAGATTAGATACCTACACTAAGAAACTTTGAAAAGAAAATTGCAAATGTAGGATATATGCCCCCATTGATCACACCAGCCATCATTCCAATCACAATGTAGATCCACTCTGGTTTGTTTAGCATTAGAAGTCTTCTTAGAGGTGCAACAGAAATCCTCTCTTGCTCCTGCAAAGAAATTAGTAAAATAGGAAATGATTAAGACTATGTACACCTTTAAAAACTTTTTTTTTGTTTTTTTAAATAAAAAATGTCAGTAAGTGTGTTTTGATGCAACTTTCTACTTCGTTTTTATTAAAAAATATTTTGACTTTTTGAGATACAGCTGTTTTGTATCCTGTATACAGAGCAGCTGTATCTTGCGGCACAGACACCCACATGCCGGTGGCATCGCTAGCACAGAGGGGGCCCCGGTGCTAGCGACGGCCACATTCAATTGTATCTGCGTCCTCAGGACGCAGTTACAATTGAATACTATGGCGGAGCAGCTCCCTGTGGCTGTGTGTGCCACTATCTACAAGGGGCGCTGTATGACAATATATACAGGTGGGCGGTGTGGCACAATCTAAAAGGGGGGCTGTGTGGCATCATATACAAGGGAGGGCTGTGTGCAATATGTACAAGGGGGCTGTGTGTGGTGCTATCTACAAGACAGGGTTGTGTCTGGAGCTATCTACAGGGGGCTGTGTGTGGCGCTATCTAAAGGGGGCTGTGTGTGGTGCTATCTACAAGACGGGGGCTGTGTCTGGAGCGATCTACAGGGGGCTGTGTGTGGCGCTATCTAAAGGGGGCTGTGTGTGGTGCTATCTACAAGACAGGGTTGTGTCTGGAGCTATCTACAGGGGGCTGTGTGTGGCGCTATCTAAAGGGGGCTGTGTGTGGTGCTATCTACAAGATGGGGGCTGTGTCTGGAGCGATCTACAGGGGGCTGTGTGTGGCGCTATCTAAAGGGGGCTGTGTGTGGTGCTATCTACAAGACGGGGGCTGTGTCTGGAGCGATCTACAGGGGGCTGTGTGTGGTGCTATCTACAAGACGGGGGCTGTGTTTGGAGCGATCTACAGGGGGCTGTGTGTGGCGCTATCTAAAGGGGGCTGTGTGTGGTGCTATCTACAAGACAGGGTTGTGTCTGGAGCTATCTACAGGGGGCTGTGTGTGGCGCTATCTAAAGGGGGATGTGTGTGGTGCTATCTACAAGATGGGGGCTGTGTCTGGAGCGATCTACAGGGGGCTGTGTGTGGCGCTATCTAAAGGGGGCTGTGTGTGGTGCTATCTACAAGACGGGGGCTGTGTCTGGAGCGATCTACAGGGGGCTGTGTGTGGTGCTATCTACAAGACGGGGGCTGTGTCTGGAGCGATCTACAGGGGGCTGTGTGTGGCGCTATCTAAAGGGGGCTGTGTGTGGTGCTATCTACAAGACGGTGGCTGTGTCTGGAGCGATCTACAGGGGGCTGTGTGTGGCGCTATCTACAGGGGGCTGTGTGTGGCGTTATCTACATGGGGGCTGTGTGTGGCACTATCTACAGGGAACTGTGTGGGACCTCTCTAATTTATTTTCTTTTAATTCATTGTTATGGTAACTCACTTATATAACTATATTGCTTGTCAAATTTACAAATGGTTTTATGCTCCATTTACATTAAAAAAAGTGAAAAAAATGTACACCTCATTAATCGGTAGAGAAAGCAAACATGTCGAGGGGGACGGACATGTCAGGAAAGAAGTTGGGGGGGGGGTGCCAATCCGAATCTTTGCCCCGGGTGCAGGAGAACTTAACTACACCTCTGCCTGAATCCGCGGCATTGACATGTTCAGTGACAGCGGGTCCTGTATGTTTCTGACACGCAGGATCCACCTGTAATCGATCACATCTAAGTTATGAACTTAGATGTGATCGGTAATAGCTCGATCCTGCGTGTCAGAAACATACAGGACCCGCTGTCACTGAATCCATCAGTCTCGCTGACCTGACTAATACAGGTTACAGCGCTAGATACAGCTGCTCTCTATACAGGACACAAAGCAGCTGTATCTGAAAAAGTAAAAATTATTTTTAATAAAAAGTATTTAGACAGTTGCACCAATCACACGGACTGACCTTTTTATTTAAAAAAATAAAAATAAAACATTTTCAAAGGTGCACCTAGCCTTTAAGACTTTTTTAGGACTTGCATTTCAATGCTGACAGTGAAAGTTTTGCTGGACACTGAAATATATAATAATACTAATAATAATGCCATGTATATATACATATATATATATATATATGTATATATATATATATGTATATATATATATATTATATATATATATATATATATACATATATATATGTATATATTTATATATATGATATTATTATTAGTATTATTATGCTATCATTACTACTAATATTATTGGTGGTAAAGACAACAACAGTATTCTTATTATCATCATCATCATTTTTATCATTAATAACACAATGAATGTGCGTTCTCTGAACGGCAGCAATCACAGTTAATATACTTTATTACCACTAGATGGCGTCATTTACTATGTGGTTACAGAAAATAATATAAAATTACATATTAAAGGTAACAACAAAAATGGAGTGAAGTACGACATATATATATATATATATATATATATATATATATATATATATATATATATAAAACATTTGAGCTTCTTTTATCGTTCTTCTAAGATGTACAATAAATTTGAAAAAAAATGCATCAAAGAGATGTGGCTAAACAACTTATGATGGTTGTCCTATTTATTTGTGGCTTTTTTTTGGTGCAAAATACTGTTGTACATAAACAAGATGATAAAGCATTTATTGTGTCTTGTATCTTGTGTTCTGCCAAATCTATATGGCTCATTCACATTTGCATCAGAGCCTCCATCACAAATTCCATCAGATTTGACAGGAGGAATAGAGCTGCATGGAGCATCATTCTTCCTGTCAGAGTTACGGAAACCGCAATGGAACCCCGACGAGCCCCATTGTAAGTCAATATGGCTAGTTGGGCGCAGCTGGTATTCGTCGTACGATCATTGTGGCTTCCATTATAAACAGAAACCACATCGCAGATGTGAACAGGAGCCATATGTGAACAGGAGCCATATGTAAAATGTGTAATATTCAGAACTCAATTTTAAGTATTGTATTCTTATGTCTTCCTACCTCATCTGTGCTTCCAGACTCTTTCTTACTAGTTTTTATTTCTGAAAGATCCATTTTACTTTCTCTTCTAATTGAACCTTTTCGGAAGCTACCCGTTTTGATGGGTGCCAGCATGTTCTCAACATCTTGTAAGGAAGGACGGATTTCTTCTTCATCTTGTTTTTCATCCATGTCACACAAGTCTCCAGAATTTTCACTGTCTGTACGTTCATTTTCTACATTGCTGTCTTTGCCTTGTTTCTAGAAAATGTGCCAACACAACTATTATCAGTTACAGGAGTTCATGTTCTAGTAAATAATACATATAAAAATAATAACTCTTGTGCTGCACACCGCCATCACTACTGACTGATATTATTACTACAGACAAATACACACATATGCCAGTTAAAAATATGTGGTGATCTCCGAACCCAGGAGTGTGACATAACAATATTTCAGACCAGAGCTGTCAATGACATTGAAGTCCCACCCACATTAAGCTGATAAGCATTGTAAACAATGGGACCAACGTAACAATTATCAGTAGAGAATAAGAATTTTCCTTCACAGTGGTCCTTATTTTATTATAGACAACAACCCCAGATCATGTTTGTTTTAACATTTTAAGTGACTGTCCACCATTGAATACCATTTTGTGTTTTTTTTCTAACCCAAATAGTAAAAATGTTTTGATCAATATCCGATGGTTTCTCTTTGCAACCCTGAGATTCCGGTCCACATAGCAGACGCTGTAGGATTCAGAGAGTCAGAGTGCGGGTTATGTGATCTAACTGCAGCCTAGTGCGGGGAACTTTACAATAATTAAAGAGAATTCTTTTCATTACCTTTTACCTACTTTACAAATGAAGTCGAAAGAAAAAATATTTTCCCGGAGTGCTTCTTTGAAGGGGTTTTACGACTTTATTCAAAAAAGTGGCTAATGTAGAAGGGATGCATTAGAAAAACAAAGAAGCATTACTCACCTTACAGATCCCTTGGCATTCCAGCGCTGCCACTCCGGTCCTCCCCGCCGCTGTTTATTGATATGGTTGCACCGATGACATGCCCTTATACCCACATGATCACTGCAGCCAATCACTGGCCTCAGTGGTCCTGTGCTGTATACCTACTGAGACCAGTGATTGACTGCAGGGATCACATGGGTTTAGAAGCACGTCATCGCTGCAGCCATCTCAATAGACAGTGGCAGCGAGGACCGGAGCAGCGGTGCTGGAACACCAGGACATGTGAGGTGAGTAATGCTTCTTTTCATTATTATTTTTTTTAATGCACCCATTCTTCCTTGGCCACTTAAATATTTTGCAAAACCCCTATAAGGAAATAAAATGGGTTGTCCAGGTTTTATACTGATGTCCTATCCACAGGATGAGTCATCAGTACATGATCACCCAACACCCGGACCCCGCACCGATCAGCTGTTCTGTCTGTCTCAGGGCAGGAAGCTATGCAGGGGTCAGTGCAGGAAGCAGAAGGCCCCAACCACTGTATAGCAGCCATGATGCAGGACTGCAGCTCTGCTCATATTCAAGTAAAGTTGGAATGCAATACTACAGACTAGACTATTAGTGCATATTTTTTGCGTAATCCTTCAATTTCTGGATTATTGGAATTTCTTGAATTAGACACTAGATATTAGACTGTTCTGTATTTTGTTGCATTTGCATTTTGATGTGTTATACTTTACATGACCACTTGAAGTTCTCAATAGATGCCATACAGAATTCATTACCTGAAGCATTACAAGAGAATAGTAGATCCCCTTCTTTTTTATGAGCTCACTGTGTGTTCCTTGCTCCACAATCACCCCTTCATGGATGCCAGCAATGATATCAGCTGTCCTGATGGTGGACATTCGATGTGCTATCACAATGGTGGTCCGACCAACCCTAGCCTCAAAGTAACAATAAAAATATAAAATTACATTAAAACACTATATAATTACATAGAAGTAATAATGATAATTAGAGTAATAATAAAAAAAAGTAATCATAATAAATGATAAAACATATTACAATGTGTATGAAATATATCACCTTATCCAAGGCAGCTTGCACTAAAGCTTCACACTGAGTGTCCAGTGCTGACGTCGCTTCATCTAGAAGCAGTATTTTTGAGTCTCGTACAAGAGCTCTTGCTAGTGCTATTCTCTGTTTCTGACCTCCGCTGAGCTGGGCTCCTCTCTCACCCACCATTGTGTTAAATTGCTGTGAAAAGCAATAAAATAACGCAATAAAAGTTAAAATCTCTAGATATTTAGCTGTTTTGTAGATCTAATTTTCCCATTTAAAAAAGAAAGATAGTGCTACAAAAGCAAATGAGGTCAGAGTAGCATTGTACATGTAAGAGTCACCACCATGAATTAGTTGTAAGTTATCTTAAAGAGTAACTGTCACTTTATAAAACTTTTGACATGTCATAGTGACATGTCAGAGTTTTTGATTATTAAGGTCTTGACCCCCACTGATCGCTAAAACAAAGCTCAGCAGAGCGCAGTGCCCCTTCTGTAACTATATAACTTCAACTCTTTTTGGAAAAGCTGTGTTAACTGTAGACGAACTCATAGAAGTCTATGAGCCCCTCTTCAGTTAACTCCGTCTTTCCGGGAAGAGTCAAAAAGAGCTGACGTTTTGCCATTACAGTTGAAGGGGCACTGCCAGTGGCATAGCTTTAGGGGTCGCAGCGGTTGCAGTTGCGACTGGGCCCCTAAGCCTGGGGGACCCATGGGGCCCCCGTTGCCATACAGCATGACGATTACATAAATTTTCTGTGCTTTGTGCCGCGAAGCCGGCATTTCCTGGTTACGGTCACATGGTACACTTAGTGTATTTATATTTGTATTTCCCATGAAATAACAATGCTGGAACACGTTGTTTCCGATCTTTGCATTGTGCAGTTCCTCAGTTATTCCTCCTGGAATTGTATAAATAAATTTACAGCTATAAATGTAACTTCTACAGTATGTCTAAATCCAGCAGTGGAAAAGACTCACAGAATTAAACAGTGATATTTTTAGTGGCGTTTATCAAGAACATAAAATCAGTAAAAACCTACTAAACAGTTTAAACTGCACAAATATTAGTGAAATTATAATTACGTTAGGGAGTCTTGTTATGAAGTCATAGGCATTGGCTTCTCTGGCTGCTTTCTCAATCTCTTCATCCGTTACTCCATCTCTACCAAAACGAATATTTTCGCAAATGGTTGTTCCAAACAAGACAGGTTCCTGACCTACCACACTAATATTATCTCTTAGCCACTTGACATTGAGGGAACGTATATCATGTCCATCCAATGTAATCTAAAAATTGGGAATAAAATTAAAGAATTAACATTTATATTTCCCCAATACCATTCAAATAATTATACTGTCATACATATTCCTTAATTTCTTCCATCAAGAAATAGTAACCAGTCCCTCTAGGGGTGAATGTGAAAGAAAGTTATTGTACTCTCTTCTGAAATTATGCAGATAGTCTGGATTAAAGCCTAATTTCACTTCTGCTGTACAAAGAGTCATCTTTGCTTGTGCATGCTCTAATGGCCTTCCTCTGTATAGGTTATAACATCATAGGGGCCTTTTCACATCAGCATCGGGTTGCATTTGAGGTTTCTGTTCATCCATTCCATCAGAGCAACAGATGAATGGAAAGCCGAATGGAAAATATAGCATCTGTTTGCATTGCCATTAATGTCATTGGTAATTCTTCCGTTGCAGTTGGTTTCCGTTCTGTAAATTTTCTGTTTTTTTAACCGAAACAATAGCACAGTCAACTACGCTATTGTTACTGTGAAAACAGCCTGAAACTTTACGGAACTAAAACAAATGGAAACCAACTGCAACAGAAACATTACCATTAAAATCAATGATAATGCAAACGGAAGCTATAGTTTCCATATGTCTTTCCGATGGATGAACGGAAACCCCAAACGGAACCCGACGCTGATGTGAACAGGCCCTCAAAGAGGATAGCAGCCAAAGTGGATGTGCCTGGGCCTGGCAGTAAATTGGCCCCACAGGACCAGTTCACCAAGGAAATAAAGATAGGTGTGTGCATGTGTTTATCATTCATTTATAATACACATTATCAAATAGAAATTAAAATTCATCACTTATTTAAAAAAAAAAAAATCCTACCTCCCCTTCTGTTGGATCATAAAACCTCTGTAGCAACTGGATGGTCGTGCTCTTCCCACAGCCATTCATACCAACTAGAGCTATAGTTTTACCTGCCGGTACTTTCAGGTTCAGACCAGTGAGAATCTAAAATTAAAAATGTACATAAACATCCAATATTTGAATGATTTGTTTAATAAATTATAAATACACAAAACATACCTGTGTATCCGCACGGCTTGGGTAAGCAAAATGAATATTGTTAAATTCAATATTTCCGATCACTTTGTCTGGCTTGTATCCCTCGGTAGATCCACTATCAATGGGGCGATGCTAAAGTAAAAAAATATATTTTTATATTTAAAATATCAGTTCTTTGTGTCCTACTGACAAGTTCTTCTCTACACTATCCTTAACTCTGCTATATGAATAAACTACCTCTTCTCCCCTTCCTCTAATTCTAACCCCCCTCCCTGTCAGTGCCTCCACTGGCTGCCCATCCACACAAAGAATCCAATTTAAAATCATGACGCTATCCTAAAAATCCCTATTCAATTCTGCTCCGTCCTACATTTCTATCATAATATACAGATATCACACATAACCTAAACACTACCAATGACAACCTTCTCTTCACTGCCTCCTCACACTCTCACATACAAGACTGGAACTCGCTTTCTTCGACCCTACAAGCAAATGCTTACTCAAAACAAGCATGTAACCTGGCCTAAAGTGTTACTCAACTGGTATTCCAACACCACCTCCACCTATGTCTGAAGATGCTTACTCCTTTCCCTGACCTCTTGTATCTATGTCTTATTACTTTTAGATTGTAAACTTGTATGGGCAGTGGTCCTACTTAATGTATTTCATGTAGGATATGTATCTTATCCTAATGTAAACAATGTTTCATTTGTCTGTACCACACTGTCTTATATAATTGTTACAATGTGTAACACCAATATTGTGCTATTTAATGCCTTACGGAAGTTGATGGCGCTATATAGATAAATAAATAAATAATAAAATAATAATATTTATATCTGTCAATCTATAATCTAATCTATTTATTTACTTCCTCAAAACAAACACACTAGAGCAAATTCAGAGCAAGGCATTTAACAAGAAAGTCAAACTGAAGTACCCAGTGAAAACCCATCAAACTACCAGACAACTACCAGGCAGACCAATATACAAGTCCACACTCTCTAGACACACTTAGTCTTTCAGTATAACAAGACAATATTTATTACGATATGCTATCAAATATAGATGGTGTATGCTCTTAATGATATATAACATTCTCTGTATATCGTACCAAATGGATCACATACAATACATTAATGAATTTTGATATACTTTTTGAAGCCCTATAAACAGAATAAAATGATATACAACATATAACATATACCTCAACAATTGTGCAAATTGCAACAAAATAATACAAATGAATACAAATAAATGCAAATTAACATTCAGTTTCTTTAAAGGTTCATTGAGTACTTCATCCAAAAAATGTGTTTCCAAAATAGATCCATTACGTCAGGCTTTTCATTTAGTTTATGAATTATCCTTAACAATGTTGTGATAAAAACGCTAGATATTTGACATATGTTATACGGAAACAGATTCATATAGACAACCGCATTACATAATAGATCAATACTTTGGTGTGGCTTCGACAAATGTTATATTGCTTCATAAATTGCTATGTTTCATGCAGTGCGGTGTTGCTTCGTGTGGAGACAATATACAATTGTCAGTCGTTCAATATGCATACGATGACTGATGGTACCACTTTTTCTTCTGTGTTTCAGATTAAATACATCTCGTGTGTGCTCTTGACATTAAGCACATTTAGTATAAACCACGTCACTCACGGTTAGTTGCCTTTACTGATATTTATGAATTTCTGTATTCATCCTGACCTAGAAAATACATCTTAAAACAGTATCTAAAAATATGGGTCGGATCTGAGAATTCACGTGTATTTCAAAATTGAAACCTTCTTTCAAAATTGCTGTATACTAGTTGAACATATAATGAAAAATGCATGCAAATATAAAAACTATATATATATATATATATATATATATATATATATATATATATATATATATATATATGTGTGTGTGTGCCCCAGTAGGATTATATTTATATCAAGATTAACTATATTGATACTAACATGTATTCAATCACACAATATAATTTCTATAACGTTAATCAGTGCTAATCCTCCATAGAAGTCTTGCAAAGCAACTGACCATTAGTAATGCAATTTGTACCAAATGTGGTTTAATGTCAAAAGCACACACAAGATATATTTAATCTGCTACACAGAAGAATAAGTGTAACCATCAGTCATCCAATACATATTGAATGACTAATAATTGAAAATTGGCTCAACATGAAACAACACAGAACTGCATAATACATAGCACTTTATAAAGCAACAGCAATGCGTTAAAGAGGCTCTGTCACCAGATTTTGCAACCCCTATCTCCTATTGCAGCAGATCGGCGCTGCAATGTAGATAAGAGTAACGTTTTTTTTTTTTTTCTAAAAACGAGCATTTTTGGCCAAGTTATGATCATTTTTATATTTATGTAAATGAGGCTTTCTAAAGTACAACTGGGCGTGTTTAAAGTTATGTACAAGTGGGCGTGTATTGTGTATGTACATCTGGGCGTTTTTACTTCTTTTACTAGCTGGGCGTTGTGAATAGAAGTGTATGATGCTGACGAATCAGCATCATCCACGTCTCTTCGTTAACACCCAGCTTCTGGCAGTGCACAGACACACAGCGTGTTCTCGAGAGATCACGCTGTGACGTCACTCACTTCCTGCCCCAGGTCCTGCATCATGTCGGACGAGCGAGGACACATCGGCACCAGAGGCTACAGTTGATTCTGCAGCAGCATCAGCGTTTGCAGGTAAGTAGCTACATCGACTTACCTGCAAACGCCGATGCTGCTGCAGAATCAAATGTAGCCTCTGGTGCCGATGTGTCCTCGCTCGTCCGACACGATGTAGGACGTGGGGCAGGAAGTGACGTCACAGCGTGATCTCTCGAGAACACGCTGTGTGTCTGTGCACTGCCAGAAGCTGGGTGTTAACGAAGAGAAGTGGATGATGCTGATTCGTCAGCATCATACACTTCTATTCACAACGCCCAGCTAGTAAAAGAAGTAAAAACGCCCAGATGTACATACACAATACACGCCCAGTTGTACATAACTTTAAACACGCCCAGTTGTACTTTAGAAAGCCTCATTTGCATAAATATAAAAATGGTAATAACTTGGCCAAAAATGCTCGTTTTAAAAAGAAAAAACGTTACTCTTATCTACATTGCAGCGCCGATCTGCTGCAATAGGAGATAGGGGTTTCAAAATCTGGTGACAGAGCCTCTTTAAGCTATAATATACTGAAATACACTTACAACAATACAATGCATTCAGAAAGTCTTCTCATTTTTTCCCCATCATTCTACACTCAATAACCCATAATGACAAAGTGAAAACATTGTTAGTAATCTTTGCTAATTTATTGAAAAGGAAAAACTAAAATATTGTATAAGTATTCAAACCCTTTACTCAGGAATTAGTTGAAGCGCCATTGGCAGAGATAACAGTCTCCAGTCTTCTTGGGTATGATGCCACAAGGTTTGCACAGCTGGATTTATGGATTTTCTGCAATTTTTCTCTGCAGATCCTCTCAAGCTCTGTCAGGCTGGGTGTGGACCGTCGGCGGACAAACATTTTTCAGGTCTCTCCAGAGATGTTCGACAGGGTTCAATTCAGGGCTCTGGCTGGGCCCCTCAAGAACATTCACAGAGTTGTCCCTAAGCCACTCCCGTGTTGTCTTGACTGTGTGTTTAAGCTCATTAAGGTCATTGCCTTGTTGGAAGGTGAACCTTCGGCCCAGTCTGAGGTCCAGAGCACTCTGGATCAGGTTTTCGTTAAGAATATCTCTGTACTTTGCTTCGTTCATCTTTCCCTCAACCCCGACCAGTCTCTCTGTCCCAGTCACTGAAAAACACCCCCACACCATGACGCTGCCACCACCATGATTCACTCTAGAGATGGTGATAAGCAGTGCCTTGTTTCCTTCAGACATGATGCTTAGAATTGAGGCCAAAAAGTTCAATCTTGGTTTCATCAGACTACAGAATATTGTTTCTCACAGTCTGAGAGTCCTTTAGGTGCTTTTTTGCAAAATCCAGAATGGCTTTCATGTGTCTTTTACTGAGGAGAGGCTTCTTTCTGGCCACTCTGCCATAAAGCCCAGATTGGTGGAGTGCTGCAATGATGGTTGACCTTCTGGAAGTTTCTCCCACCTGCACACAGGATCTTTGGAGCTCAGCCAGAATGACCATTGGGTTCTTTGTCACCTCTCTACCAAGGCCCTTCTCCCCCGATTACTTAGTTTGGTGGGGTAGCCAGCTCTAGGAAGAGTCCTGGTTGTTCCAAACTTCTTCCATTTAAGAATTATGGAGGCCACTTTGCTCTTGGGAACTTTCAGTGCAGCAGAAATTTATTTGTGCCCTTTTCTCGATCTGTACCTCCACACAATCCCGTCTCTGAGCTCTACAGGGAGTTCTTTCCTCCTCATGGCTTGGTTTTTGCTCTGATATGCATTGCCAGCTGTGAGACCTTATATAGACATATATAATCAAATTAATTTACTATAGGTGGATGCCAATCAAGGTGTAGAACAATTTCAAAGATGATCTAGAGAAATGGGAGGCCCCCAGAGCTGAATTTGAAGTGTCATACAAAGGCTCTGAATACTTATGTCCATGCGAAATTTGAGTTTTTAATTTTTAATAAATTTTCAAAAATGTCTAAAATTCTGTTTTCACTTTGCCATTATGGGGTATAGAGTGAAGAATGATGTCGAAAAACGTTATTTGTTTTATATTTTAGCCTCAACTTAACAAAATGTGAAAAAAGCGAAAGGGTCAGAAGACTTTCTGAATGCACCGTATCTAATGGCAGAAGAATATTGTTGTATAAAAGATACCATAAGGGCCCAGCGTGTGTCTACAAACTTTACCACTGGATATGGATCTGTTTGCAAAAAACATAATGTATGTCCAATATCTATTGTTTTTGTTCATCACAACATTGATAAGGATCATTCATAAACGATATAAAAAATTCTGACATATGGATCGATTTGAAAAACATATTTCGGATTAAATACTCAATGAACCTTTAACACCTTAACGCAATATAACATACAGTATATATAGATATATATATACATATACATATATACATATATATATATATATATATATATATATATATATATATATATATATATATATATATATATATATGTGTTTATTAGTACAGCCACAGTTGCAACAACCCATACAAAAAGACAACACATATCAGATATGGCATGAACAAACAAACTAAAAAAACAATGGTGGAATTGCTGTTTTTTCCCATTCCTTCCATAAAAATATGAGTCAAATAACGTATTTTATATACCCCAAAATACTTTAAAAAAAAAACCCTACAACTCATCCCACAAAAAGAAGGCCCTGATACGGCTACGTCTGTAACATACACTAGTCTTTACAAATTTTTTTAATTAAATTAAACCAGGTCTACCCTCATTTTACTGCATTGTCGGTGAGCTATTGTTATCTATTGCTGTTGCCATATCCAACTCCATGAAGGTGAGGCCCTCGGTCAGATTTAAACATTATACCCCTATATTTATTTCCCAATGAACTGGATGTATGTGGACCACCTGCTAGATCACAGGTTCAAATGAATTCTAAATTATGTGGAAATTATCCTAGTCACTTCATGGTAATTGCTAATGACATAGAAGAAATTATATGATAAGCTATTGTAGCCATAAGAATCTTTATTATTTTGTTCTAGACACTGCTGAAAATTTTTTACCATCTGCAGACTCTAGTACATGTGAACTACTACAGTTCTATCCAGCATCCTGTAGTGCCTCTTTCACTTTCTGCAGGTTCTCTGTCTAATGTTCAGAAACCTCCTCAGTCAACAAAAAATCCCTCTAGTATAAAACAGATAATACAAGACATAGAGGAGTAAGGCATGAGAAGAGAGGAGGAGCAGCAGTGAGAAGTCATCTGATTGGTCAGAGCACACAGCACAGGTTGTACTTCATATCAGGAAAAGCTGGTCCAGTCAACAAGAATGGAGAGAGAGAATGTACTTTTACTGAAACCACAAGAAGAAAAGGAAAAAGATTCCAAATATGCACGTTAAAAAATAAAAAATAAATTCTATAGTGATACTTTAGTAGTTACACTTTAAAGCAAGGATTCACAATTGAGCAACCTCTGCCCAGAAGGTATAATATGCACTATTATTTGCTCGTACCTTCATTGTGGTTCTGACAACCCAATTTGCTTCTGTTGGACCAGGTGCCGACAGAAGAAAAATCCTAAGTACTCAGTACATAAAGGCTGGGTTCACACATTGTGGTAGAAAAAAGTACACTTTTGTGGTGCGGTTATTGGCTGTGTGGTCATAACTGCATCCCCAAATCGTGGCCGCAGATGGCACACTACCGCAACGAGTGACCACTGCCAAAGTCTTCTTGAGTCCCTTAGCTCAAGATTTGAGTACCAAATTGTTACAGAATTATACACTACAACTGTATGACAATTTTAGGACTTTGTAAAACAGAGCGCTTGTTGCACAAAGTTTGGAATCCCAAATAATCTTGAGATAGGTATCTTACATTATACATTATATTATCTAATTGCAACAAAATCTTGTGAAGCACCATAAAAGTGAAGATTCTTTTTATTAACTTCCAAATTAATGTATCCCCACATTTACTAATCCACAAGCTACCATTTATTACCTTGTTTATAATTTTGTATATCTCGAAGGCTGCTCCTCGTGCATTGTTAATACTTTCTATGTTTGGTAACATCTGTCCCAGTGTAGATGAAGCAATCAGCACTGAAAAGAAGACCTTAAAAATGATAAGTGCATTAATGTTACAAATAAACAACAAATGAAAATCCTAGCAATAAAGATGTATCACAGCTGTCCCATCCTTATATGAAAACGTACAGCAGCATAAGTAAACATTGAAGAAAATAACGTAAATAGAGTTTTTCCATCTGTGTCTTAAAGCGGATCTGTCAGCTTAAAGGGGTTATTCAGGTTTTTAAAATTGATGGCCTATCCTTAGGGTAGGCAATCAATATTAGATCGTTGGGGTGTTATTACGGGAACTCCAGCTGATCAGCTGTTTGAAGGGGCCCCTTTCTCGTTATTACTTTGCACGCGCTGTTATATTTGCAGCAGTTGTAGGTGTTGCACCACAGCAAAAATTTAATTTTAAATTTGTGATCTACTCTTTCAAATTTTACCCATTCTGTAGGCCACCTGATTTAGTAACAAGTTCACGACAGGGGTTTCTAACTCCTGAGGTCAAGCCTGCTTAGCTGTTTCCATAACTTCAGCAGACTTGAATGGGGGGAGTCACTACCTCTTTATTCAATCTCTGCTGTATGCACCCAGTGGATCATGGGGTGGATCGGGGGACCCCTATCCACTGATAGGTGCGGGTCCCAGAGGTGGAACCTATTAGAAATTTATGGCATATCTTACATATATTCTATAAATATCTTAAGTGGGAAACTTCTTTAACCCCTTCCCGATGTATGACGTATACCAACGCCATAGCCAGGTAGGGGACATATGTATCGGGCTCATGGGCTGAATCCGATTTATACAACGCGGGTGTCGGCTGAATGTCACAGCCGACACTTCACTGTAACAACCCCTTAGATGCCGCGGTCAATAGCGACCGCAGAATTTAAAGCAGTATAAAGAGGGGGACGACCGCCTCTAACAGCTCATCGGCCCCCCGGTGACGTGATAGCAGGGTGCCCATGGCTGGCATGGCAGGCTGGGGGCCTCCGGCAGGGCTTAATAGATGTTTGTCAGAAACATGATATACTGCAGTACATTAGTATTATTAGTATTGCAATATATATTCCTAGTGATCCATCGATCACTAGTTCAAGTTCCCTGGGGGGACTAATAAAGAAAAATCTGATAAATAATGGGGTTTTTTTCTGTAAAAAAAATAGTTAAAAGTTCAAAAAACTCCCCTTTTCCCATTTTCTCCCTAAAGCATTGAAAAAAAAAGTTAAAAACATAATTGGTATCACTGCTACCGTAAAAGTCTTAACTATTACAATATAACACCCAATATTATTTAACACCCACGGTAAACACTATAATGGTAGAATAAAAAAGTTAGGGCTCTCAGAATTTGGCGACACACAATAAATGTTATTTTTTTACAGTTTGTTTTTTTCTTATAAAATATGTCAAATACAAAAAAGCAATATCAATTTGGTATTGCCATAATCGCATTGACCAGCAGAATAAATTTAACATGCCGTTTTAATTGCACAGTGAATGCTGTAAAGAAAATGCGCATAAAACAATGGAGGGATCGCTGTTTTTTTTTAAATTTTCCACCCCACAAAGATTTTCCTAGTATATTATATGGTACAATAAATGGTGGCATGAAAAACTATCACTCGTCCCGCAGAAATCAAGCCCCCATAGGACTATAATGGCGGACAAATAAAAAAAGTTATGACTTTTGAAAGATGGGGAGCAAAAAATAAAAATAAAAATCTGAAAAATAGCTGCGGTGGGAAGGGGTTAAACATACAGTATCAGTATTAAGGGATACTAGAAATAGAGGTGGGTCTGTGACAACCTTTCATTTCAATCATGAGAAACTTCTCAGTCAATGCAAATGTTCCTTACACATGTTATCAGGAATAGATGTTGTTCTTAATTCTCATTCCTTAAATAACATCACTATGCCACATAATTCTGAGCTAATGCTACCATATTGACAGGCATAACAGACTCTGCTAAATAAGCAAAAATAACACCTTCTCTTCACACACAGTGCCGCATCTGCCATGAGGCCAGGTGAGCCGACGGCCTCAGGCGGCACCACCTACCCAAAAGGGGGGGGCGGCATTTTCAGCCCGGGATGGACTGGACCGGGGAGAGACGTGCCGAACGTCTGTAATACTCCTCCTCCTCTCTGACGCTGCACACAGCACATGCAGGCAGAGAGGAGCAAGTCTGCAGGAGGAGCGACGAGCAGCACGAGCAGCATGAGGTAAGTTCCTGCCTTGCTGGGACCGGGACCCGTGACGTGAGTATACTGCAAGGGGGGGTCTGGGCATTTTACCGACAGCAGAGGGCTCTATGGGGCTGGAATAATCCACCCCATAGAGCCCTCACATCACTATAATGAAAGGATTAGTGTGGGTGGGGGAGGGTCTGAGCGTCTGACTTACTGCAGAGAGCTCTATAGGGGGGGATTCTGCCCCCCCCTTTAGAGCAGTCAGTCAGATGCTCAGACCCCCCTAACCTTTCAGTATAGTAACTAGTCAGGGCTCTATGGCGGGGGGATAATTCCCCCCTATAGAGCCCTCTGCTGTCAGTAAAACGCCCCCCCCCCCCCCTTGCAGTAATACTCCTGGCTTTGTAGCTTTCCTGTGCTTAATTAGCGTGGGAAAGCTACAAACAGGGCTGTGACTGGTGATTCTCACAGTCACTCACAGTGCACACAGAATGCGGCCGCTGCGGCAGCCAGTCTGAATGTGAGTCTCTGACTAGTCACCACCCACACGCAGCAGAGACTAATAGTAAACCCCCAACTACTACAGTTTCACAGGCATTGTCTATGACAGCTTCTATAATGTAGTGGTTAGCTTGTCTGTCTTACACATGGAGGTTGCTGGTTCAAATCCCAGCTGGTTTTTTTTTTTGTTTTTTTTAATATTAATATCTTGTATTGGGCTTTGTTCACACTAGCATTAATATACGTTTACCTCTCTTCCGTCAGAGGGAGAGGATCGATACGTTAAACGGAAAGCAACGGTTCCATTGCTTTCAATGGTAATTCTTTTGTATCAGTTGCTTTCCGTTTGTCTCCGTTCACTAGGTTTCCGTTCTTTTGAACGGAAATAAAAGTTCTGCAGACTGCACTTTTGTTTCCTTTAAAAAAAACGGAAACTTAGCGAACGGAGACAAACGGAAAGCAACTGATACAAAAGAATTACCATTGAAAGCAATGGTAATTCTAATGGAACCGTTGCTTTCCGTTTAACGTATCGATCCTCTCTTCCTCTGACGGAAGAGATGTAAACGTATATTAATGCTAGTGTGAAAGAAGCCTTAGGGCCTGTTCACATCAGCGTTGGCTTTCCGTTCTGGGGTTCCGTCGAAGGTAACCCCGCAACGGAAAGTCAAACTGAAACCACAGCTTCCGTTTCCGTCACCATTAGCGCAGTCGACTGCGCTATTGATTCCGTCACAAAAATGGAAACCTGCCGGAATGGTGACGAACGGAAACCATTAGCAATGTTTCCGTCACCATTGATTTCAATGGTGACTGAAACGGAAGCTGTGGTTTCAGTTTGACTTTCCGTTGCGGGGTTCACCCGACGGAAACCTCCCACGGAACCCCGGAACGGAAAGCCAACGCTGATGTGAACAGGCCCTAATCCTTCCCCATAAACCTGCCCCCGCTAATTAAAATAAATATATTATATAATGTATATAGCGCTGTATCCTGTATCCGTCAGGTCAGCGGGTCCTGCAGGATCGAGCTGTTACCAATCACATCTAAGTTCATAACTTAGATGTGATCGGTAATAGGCGACCTAATGGATTCAGGTCTCAGCGCTATATACAGCTGCTCTGTATACAGGATACAAAGCAGCTGTATCTCAAAAAGTGCAAATCATTTTCAATAAAAAGTAATTAAAACTTGCACCAATCGCAGTAATAGATATCTTTATATATCATAGGGACATGTCCGAAGTTTTCATCGGTGGGGGACCGAGCACTGAGGCCCCCACCGATCGCTAAAACGAAGCAGCAGAATTGCTCGGGTGAGCGCTATGCCGCTTCATTTATGATCGACTTTCAGCCGAGTGAGCGGTGTACGGACTCCTAGACTTTCTATTGAGCCCGTACACTGCTCCAAGGAAAGCCAAACAGAATTGAAGCGGCACACCGCTTACCTGAGCACTTCTGCTGCTTCGTTTTAGCGACTAGTGGGGGGTATCAGTGTTCGGACCCCACTGATCAAAACTTCTGACATGTCAAAAGTTTTTAAAAAAGTTGTTACACTTTAAAGAGAATCTTTCACCTGCCCACAGATTTGCATTTGAGTGCAGCATGTAATGGTCAGGGCTGCACAAACTCTGGGGCACTTTATATATTTTTTTTCCTACCCTCTTTCCTTACTTAGATATCGGTGCCGTAATGTTTGGCGCCGATATTTAAATAACCCCATGAACTGCCAATGGGGCGGTAATTGGCAAGGGGGCGTGCAACATCGCTGTGACACTGTCCAATCAGCTACGGACAATGTCAACAGCAAGAGCTGGAGAGAGGAGAGCATGTGCGCACACACGCTCTCACTCTTCAGCTCTCGGCAGGCAAGTACAAGACTGTGATCTCAGGTAAGAGATCAGTCTTGTCGTCCTTGTCTGCCAAGAGCTAAAGAGTGAGAGCGTGCGTGCGCGCACAGCTCCGATGCCATGAAACACAAGAAGAAGAATTCACATTCTTCTTCTGTTCCTTAGTGGTGGCGGAACTGCGCGCTCGCGCGCACGCGCTCTCTGTCCAGCTCTTGCTCTGAAACTGTCTGTAGCTGATTGGACAGTGTCACAGCGATGTTACACGCCCCCTTGCCAATTACCTCCCCATTGACAGTTCAGGGGGTTATTTAAATATCGGGCACCAAATATTACAGCACCGATATCTAAATAACGAAGGAGGCTAGGAAAAATATGTAAAGTGCCCCAGAGTTTGTGCGGCCCTCCCCATTACATGCTGCACTCAGCTGTACATGTATGGGGAGGTGAAAGGTTCTCTTTAAAAGAAAGGTGTTATAATTATTTTTTTTTTATTTGATATGTTTTATTTTATGGGCCTAATTTTTCTAATTATTTTAATATGTTCCCGAAGGTAGCTATTTATTCATATGTCTGTGGGGGCAGCCAACTTTATTTTTATTTTTCATACTGCTAATTTTTGTTTTGCAGGTTCCGCTGGACCATTTGGACTACGTCGTAGATTCGTTGGACTACTTCGCTGATGTAAGCTTTTTTTCTTTAATAAAATGGTTAAAGTGGATTGTGTGGAAGAGTTGTCATTTCAATAAAATAAATTACTTTAAGTCTCTGTTTTTTAATACTTCATTACCGCCTTAGTAATGGCTGCTGTCTGATTGAGAGCGTCCATTACTAAGAAGGGGCTTAGTGTTAGCCAGTAATAAGGCCGTCACTAACCCCTATTATTACCCGGTACCCACCTCCACCAGGAGTACCGGGAAGAGCTGGGTACGATCCAGCACCCGACCATCTGAAGTGAAGGGCACTTGGGTGGCCGCAGGCTGGTACTATCAGGCTAGGAAGGGACAAAAACCATGGCCCTTCCCACCCTGGTGACGCTAGGCTGCTGCTGCTGCTTTATTGTATCTGGCTGGCTATGAAAAATGGAGGGGATCTCACGTAATTTTTTTTTCAATTTTTTTTTTAAAAATGACGAGGGGTTTCCCCAATTTTTCATAACCAGCCAGATACAATAAAGCAGCTGCAGCCTAGCATCCCCAGGGTGGGAAGGGCCACTTTTTTGGCCCTTCCCAGCCTGATAATACCAGCCTGCGGCCTAACAGTCGTTTCAGATGGCCAGGTACTGAATCGTACTCGACTCTAGCCCGGTATCCCTGGCGGCAGTGGGAACCGGGGTAATAATAGGGGTTAGTGATAGCCTTTTTACTGGCTAATGCTAAGCCCCAGCCTTAGTAATTGAACGCTGTCAATCAGACAGCTGCCATTACTAAGGCCATAATAAAGTATTAAAAAAAAACAGACATAAGAATTTTTTTTTATTGAAATCAAAACTCCCCCATGCAACCCTCTTTCACAATTTTTTTTTTTTTTAAAGTAGATCATTGAAGTAGTCCAATGAATCTACGACGTAGTCCAAACGGTCCAGCGGAACCCACCAAAAAAAGTTAGCAGTATAAAATGTAAAAAAATAAATAATTTGCCACAATAGAAACCCCTGCTCCGCCGTTTGCTCTTGTAGGCCACAGCCTGGTTTAGGCCTGAGGCCTACAAGAGATCGGGAGCACGCTGATGACGTCAACTGCCTGGCACGATGACGTCACTGCATCATGCCGACCACGCCGGGCCACTGAACTCGGTTAAAAATCATAAGTCAATTAGGTAATAAAAAGGGGGCATAGAAGATGTTAATGCTGCGTTGCTGATCTATGATACTAAAGTAATATAGTAAAAAGAGTTCTTTAAATCTTCTCTATACATTAAACAGCACTTTACAAATAAACAACAAATGTTTTCCTATTTTTTTTTTTTTTATATATTGCGTGTTTGATGTGTAAAGGTAGTAATGAGAAAACTCCGATAGATTGGGGGGGGGGGGGGGCGCCTTTTTATAGTTCGCCTCAGGCAGCAGAGGGGCTAGGTTCACCCCTGTTCACACACCCACACTGCTCTCCTCCACCGCTAGAAAGTGAGTCGCCAATACGTGTCGCTTCCTCTTTATCTGATGATCAGAAATTAGCTGTCAGTGTATGACAGACTATCTACATATTCCAGGCTATGTGAGAGACTTGCCTGCTTTACATGGGAGACCTCTTTTTTTTTTTTAATAAGTCTCCAGTACATCCGGGAGATTAGGTAAACATTTAATTATGCATTGTTTTTTATTATATCCAAGCAAGTACCCAGTTGTACATGTATTATTTAGCAGATGTTCATACTGTACGCACAGCTCTACTTGTAATTGTATATGACAGAACCGACATCCGCATGAAGAGCAAATAAGGGCCTGTTCATATCAGCGTTGGCTTTCCGTTTCGGGGTTCCGTCAGAGGTTTCCGTCGACTGCGTTATGGATTCCGTCGTTAAAACGGAAACCTTCCGGAATGGTGACGAACAGAAACCATTAGCAATGTTTCCGTCACCATTGATATCAATGGTGACGGAAACGGAAGCTGTGGTTTCAGTTTGACTTTCTGTTGCGGGGAAACCTCAGACGGAACCCTGGAAAGGAAAGCCAACGCTGATGCGAACAGGCCCTTACACTGTTTAGGTGGATACAATATTATACCACGCCCTATTATCTTTCAATTGTAGATTCAAATTTGCTGCATAAATGTCTTGTTCAGATTAACATCTATCTAATATTATTACATATTTGCAAAGAGATGCTTTTTTTTTACCAAGTTCCTTTTCTTAGTACAATTTCAACAAAGTCAACTTTTAGAGATGGTAGTACTCTTGCGGTTAGTATTTATCTTTTGTCTTTGGATAAGGAACTTAATCCCAAGCCAAATGAAGGAGGTAGGGGGTTTAGGACTGCAAAAAAAATATTAAAAATTGTAGAACATATTTAAAAAATTTGCCCTTGAGACTTTCTTTTTTGGATGTTCTTAAGACCCTGCCTCAACTTTTTCCTTTGATTTGGGACTTTGAGGTCTACAATACTTTCTGGATCAAGAGATTCTATTCCCTCGACAGATAGAGATATTCATAGATCTCGTGGACCAAACTAGAGGCATCATTTGTAGAGGGGGATAAATATTATAGCACAAGGCATAAAATCTTTAAAGACTACTACTAACCATAATTTCTATAAGGGATAGAAAGATGTCAAACAATATATCTGGACTTATGTGCTCTCATTGCCCCCACGCCAGGATTTTGCCGCATTTATTGTCATATTTATGGAATGGCTACAGTAAGTGGGGCAGTAAGAATTTGGCCCTATTCAGAAGAATGGATTTTAATTTATCCAAAAGCAAGTTTAAAATGGCACATACATCTATTACCATGGTATATTTGCGTGCTCCTCCAGGTCTTGGATTTAGAATAACAAATATTTTGCTTTTCTAACTAACAGAGGTGGGTCCTAAGGGGGGGACTCCCTTTTATGATGTCCATAGAGCTGGAGTTGGTTAGTGGAGTTGGCCCCTTTAATTAAAATACCCTTTAATATAACCTTTATACTCTGAAAGTATAAAATGGTCAGAATCTTGTGTGACAGTAGACAAAAGCAGAGAAGGTTCAGGTTTTACATTCGAAATTATGGCTACATCTTACACTATTTCAATTTTGTATCAAGATAAAACAGAGGTTATGAGTTCTGCTCTAGAATGCTAGGCCCATATGTTCAATTCTAAACAAAGTACTATGTCTGCAGTCTATAAATATATATTTTTCAATTGTCCAAAATCACTGTAAAACTTAAGTCTTCAAGAGACAACCTCTTTAAATTGATGGTGTGTGTGTGTGTGTGTGACTGCCAAGAATATCAGCTTTATGAGCGCTCAGCCTTATGAGTGAGTGAGGTAACCTAGGGAGTTTACATAGATGTCCCCTTCCCAGCCAAAGGGGCACTTATCTGCCCATAGAAACGCCCTAAACTAGAATAATGATAAAACTAGTGGTAAAATAATGGCAATAATACTTTACAAGAGCTGACATACTTACAATTAACACATTGCTAAGTTTGTAATTTTCAGGTTCTTGTACAGTCAGTCTTGTTCCATACCAAATTGCCAGGCCATAGGCTACAAATACCATAAACTCTGTTAATCCAACAGACGTGTTTAAAGTGATAGACTTCTTTATTCCAAAATATTTTGCAGTAATTAAATTGCCATTGTACCTGTAATGAAAGAGCACATTAAAATCTGTCCCCAGCACAAGCACAAATATAGAGTAATACATAAGAATTTTTTGTTTATTTACTTCCAAAAGGAACTTGGTAATGTCATGGAAAAAGAGGTTAAAAAAAAATGTGGTAAAATTTAATAGTACTGAAAAATTCAATGAAAAGTAGTAGAGAAGTAATGATTATGTCATAATTTTACAAAGGTGCCCATGGATTTGTTGGCCAAGACAAAGTCAGCATACAAATCTAGTGTCCAGTGAGGAGGGGACCTTGACGGATCACAGGAGATGATTGATGAAGTTCAACAAGATTCTTTGCCACTTATCAAATGATCTCCCCGTCTCAATCATGACACGGGTAAAATATGGCAGCAAATTGTGCTCTGGGCAAAAAGGACTATCTGAAAAGCTGAACTTCAAAATGCCCATAAGATAGCAGTAGGTGGGACTTTCCATATTCTGCAATTCACACTAAGGGTATGTTTACCACGGCCTATTTTCGTCCATTTTTCGGGCCGTAAACGCCAAAAAAAACGGCCGAAGAATCGGAAGCAGAACGCCTCCAAACATCTACCCATTGATTGCAATGGAAAAACAGCGTTCTGTTCCGACGGGCCGTTTTTTTACACGGCAGTTTTGAAAAACGGCCGAGTAAAAAAACGGCCACGAAAAAGAAGTGCAGGTCACTTCTTGGGACGTTTTTGGAGCCGTTTTTCATTGACTCTATAGAAAACCGCTCCAAAAACGGTCGTAGAAAATGCCACGAAAAACGCAGCGAAAATCGCGGGTGGCTTTAAAAACTTCTGAAAATCAGGAGCTGTTTTCCCTTGAAAACAGCTCCGTATTTTCAGACGTTTTTGACTCAGCGTGTGAACATACCCTAAGTATTTACCGAGCAAGTTACCGCAGAAAATTAAAGACAATATTTTACAAATCCAGGTTAAGGTGTCAATGTAAGAAGTTAATTTACTTGCTGTTTTCAAATGAATCGGCAACACACCATGTAATTTCAAGTGAAAAAGTGATGCTTTATTAACCCATAGTAATGCGTTCAGTTTTTCACTTGAAACTACGTGGAGTGCTGTCTATTCCTTTGAAAACTGTCTATTGAAAAAAGGCTGGAGGTCGAGGTGCTGAGGCCAGTAGTTGAGCCAAGTTTTACTGAAGCATACACTCTCTAGAAGGGCATATTAGTTGCCGAGTCCCTGGTACATTTTAAAGGAAGCCTTCATTTAAGATTCATTAAGATGGATAAACTGTGCAAGAAAAATATGTTTTGGAAACCACAAGACATATGGAAAACTTTATTTACTAATTTGTGTCGTATGATTATCCATTTTAGTAGCAGAGGAATTCAACTATTTTAAAACTGCAAATTTCTTCATAAATAAATACAAAACATATTGACCAAAATTTACCAGAAAACAGAATCTCAGAATCACTTGGATAAGGCCTCATGCACACGACCGTGGTGTTTTTCTGGTCCGCAAATTCCAGGACCGTGTTCCGTGGAATGTCATCCGCAGTTCATCCGTATGTAATCCGCAGTTCATCCGTATGTAATCCGCAAAAATGCGGATGAAAAAAAAAAAAAAAAAGGACTTTTAAACAGGATGCCAAAAGCTTGGTCAAACCCCCTTTAGAAGGTCACATGATCGCTCTGGAGCCATTTCCTGCTGCATTTTTCCTGATCTTTGCTTTGTGCGAGTTCAGTGAGATTGCGCTGCTGATATAGCTGTGGTTTTTGTCAGTTACTCACTGCGAACATGTCTTCTGATGATGTGGATGATGTACTCCTGCACTGGCTCCTCTCCAGGCGATTTGGACAGCAACCACCAATGCTGGACGAAGAACCGAGGAGGAGGAGGAGATATTGGGTTCACCCCATTATCTCACAACGGCTTAGGAAGGGGCATTTTAACATGCTGTACTCAGACCTGCGGCAGCACCCGGACAAGTTCCTCAGCTACTGCCGTATGTCCGTGCAAACTTTTGACTGTCTGCTGGCGGACCTTCGTCCTGGACTGATCTTCCAGGACACCACCATGAGACGTTGCATTTCTCCAGAGGAACGCCTGATGGTCACTCTGAGGTAAGAAAACCTAAATCCCCTTCTACGACATGTCTCTACCCTGCAAACAATATTAGTATACTTGTCCCCTGTTCATATTGCCGCCTTGCCACCGTGCTGCAGATATTTTTCCTGTATGTGCATATTTTGTTATATATGTTTTTGTTTTTTTTTACAGATTTCTTGCTACCGGCAACTCCTTTGCATCGCTACATTTCCAGTTTCTGCTGGGGTGCTCCACTATTTCGAAGATTGTCAAGCTTACCTGCGAAGTCATCTGGCAGCAACTTCGAGCAGCAGTTATGCCAAAGCCCAAGCCAGAGGACTGGATTCGGATTGCCGATGGCTTCTTCCAATCAGCACAGTTTCCCAACTGTGTTGGTGCGCTAGATGGTAAGCACATCCGCGTAAAAAAGCCTGCTCACTCAGGGTCTCAGTATTTCAATTATAAGCAGTTTTTCTCGGTGGTGCTGTTGGCCTTGGCTGACAGTGACTATCGGTTTATAATTGTCGATATTGGGGCCTATGGAAGCTCTGCGGATGCTGGCATCTTCAGGGCTTCCAGAATGGGTGAACGTCTAGCATCTAACCAGCTCGACCTTCCGGAACCTAGACAGCTTCCAGGATCTACAGGACCACCAGCACCCTTTGTCATTGTGGGTGATGAAGGTTTCGGACTGTCCCCTCACCTGATGCGTCCATTCCCTAGGCGTGGCTTAGATGAACAGAGGCGCATTTTTAACTACCGCCTTACACGTGCAAGACGGTATGTGGAGTGCGCCTTCGGAATTCTAAGCAGCAAGTGGCGTGTGTTCCAGAGCTCCATTCAGATGAATCCTGAAAATGTGACAAAGGTTATACAAGCGTGTGTTGTCCTCCACAATTTTCTGAGGATTCATGAGTCGGCAGTGGACGCAGAGCTGAACCATTTCTCTACTAATTACATCCCTTTGGACTACACACCACATGGAAGACCTGGAGTGTCTGGACTGGCAGTCCGTAATTTGTATACAGACTATTTTGTATCACCTGAGGGAGCAGTTCCTTGGCAAAGGGATGTGCTTCGTCTGCCAAATTAAAATTTGAGAGGGACTGTTGTATTTCCGGTTTATGTTACAAATGTTAGTAGTTAAAGTTGCAGTAGTAGAGTAGGGACTCGCAAGAGAATGAGGACCCTTGACGCGGGTTGCGAGCTAATGTATTTCTGTTTTTTTTTTTTTAATTCTTTATTAATTTAAAAAAAAACAAAACGATTATTTGCATTTGGCAGAAATGCAGACCAATACCTCATTATGTTTTGCAATAATAATAAAGACAAACACATAATTAACTATAAACTTATTTTATTTCTTGCATAAAATAGTGTCAACAAACATAAACAAAACTATGTTATATAACTAAATTATAAATTGTAAAAGGATTGCGAAGGTGCAGGTTCATGATGTGGTCGTGGAACTGCCTCCCCCTGCTGCATGTGCCCATACTGTTGCTGAGAAGGTCCTGGCATGCCATAAACTGAACGATCGTGACTGAATAGCGGCATTGAGTCTACATATGACGGATGCTGGATGCCTTGCGCGGTTGCTGCAGGTGCTGGAGGGACAGAGTTGTAGGTGCTTGCATCACACCCCCGTCTATGAAACTCGATGGCCTGATGCATTGCACGTGGGTCAGGATGTGTCGCAAATATTTCCACGACTTCCATTAGTTCTGTTTGGCACCTTATCTGTCTGGAAATTGGCACTCTTTTAAGAATATTAGAGAGAGCGCGACAGAAGGTGCCCTCTTCAGTTTCAGTAGCTCTTTTCTCCAAGTGCTCTAATACACGCAAGTCGACTTCCTGCCTTGGCTCTGTATGTGTTGGACCTTTGGCAGAACGTCGACGTTTACCTCGGGGTATAATTTCTTCGTCCGCGGCACAGACTGGATTATCCACTGTTGTTGGTTCCGCTGTCACAGGAGTGGAAGTGGACCTAGCAGTCCCCAAAGCTACGTCAGGCTCTTCAATTTGAGTCTCATCAGAGTCTTCTTCTTCCTCCAGATTATCCTTGGTTCTGTTTGAAAATGAAAACATAATGTTAGGGAATTTTTGTAGTAATTTAACGTCATGTCTACAGCTGGGCAAATACACTATGTATGCATCACTACATGCAGAGCCCTAACTAGGAAAGACAGGGCCGCATAGCAAACTTTTGACTGGGGCCATCCCTCCACTGGGTGTCACCCCCCCCTTGTAGATAGTGCCTTTTTTGCTGCCCCCACCCCTGTAGATAACGCCATACAGCCCCACACTGTACACTGTATGGCATTATCTACCGGGGTACTATATGGCGTTATCTATAGGGGGACTGTACGGCGTTATCTAGTGAGGGGGCTGTATGCCGCTAATGCCATACAGGCCCCCCTCCCCGCCCCCCGGACAAATGCCACCTATAGTGTGTCCTACAAATACATGCCTTATCGCTGGCAGCGATAGGGTGAAGGGGGGACTGAAAGTCCCCTTAAGTTCTGCCGTCTGCACATCTCCCAAAAATTGAAAGGAGCGCTGGTTATGTATGCGCACAAGCACGACTTTGGCTCCATTCATTTTGACGGAGCTGGCGAAAGTACGAGGTTTGGGATGGAGAAGTTCAGGGTACTTTCTGTCCCCCGTTCTCCCTGTCAATGCCAGCGATCACACATGTATCCCCTATTCAGTGGTTAGGGGATACATGTCTGTTGTTTAATGTCAGAGCGGGGAGATACCTCCCTGCTCAGCCGTAGTGTTCAGATGCGTCCCGCTATAGCCGTCATAGCGGCTGCTAGCGGAGCCTCCGGACATGGTGGAGTCCCCTCATGCCGCGGTCCCCGTAGCAGTCGCTACGGCTGCTACAGCGGTACTTACACAACTGGCTACATGGGCAGACTACAATGATCAAAGTATATAAGCAATACTTACGGGCCAACCTGCATTACATCAAGAAGAAACGAAAGTTGTTTGGTGTACATGTATGGCTTTTTTTTCAGACGTCCGTCTCCGCTCTTCCCCTTGTCATTCATCTCACGCTTTAATTGGTCTCGGCACGTGTTCCAGCGTGTTTTGACGTTTTCGACTATGATATAAAATAAACCAATCACAGATCAACATTTTAGAAGAGTACATTACTAGATATTAGGAAATGTTGTTTATTATATGAAAATGATGCTGCAAATTTTTGTTGTTTACGCAACAAATCTGCACCTACATTTGCATATTTGACAGGTAATTCCGACGTTGCAGAAACTACAGCAGACTTGCCACGTTTTCCATGTGCCCACACGACAGCGTCCGTAACGGCTGAAATGACGTTGCTGGTTTCAGGAGAAAACATCACCCGTAATTTCAGCCGTAAAGGCATGTGCTGGCGCTTTAACGCAGCGTCCTTTACGGACGTAATTGATTTTCATAGGAGCCCATGAATAACGGCTCCAATTATGGCACAAGAAGTGACAGGTCACTTCTTTGACGCGGGCGTCTATTGACGCGTAAATATACACGCCGCTTGAACACACAAACGTCAGCCCATTGCTTTCACTGGGCAGATGTTTGTCAACGCTATTGCGGCGTATTTAGCGTGCGTAATAGAGGTCAAACACCCCCTAATTACGTCCGTAATTAGTGTGTGGGAACATACCCTCATAGTGACATGTCACGTTTTGATCGGTGCTGTTCAGAGCCATGAGACCCCCACAATCTCACGTGCACTTCTGCAGCTTCATTTCAGCGATTGGTGGGTGTTTCAGTGATCCAACTGCCAACAATCAAAACGTCAGGCATGTCATTATGACATGACAGGAGTACTCAGAAACCGCATCAAGGTGTGAAACTTACCCATGCGCTTCTTTTGCACTTTAGTTGCCTTCTCCCACTCGGTAAGATGCACCTCACTGCAGACCTCCTGCCAGGCAAGATCTTTCAGATTCCTGTCTGCATATTCTTCCACCCGCTTATTCCACAGACAGGGCTTGTGCTGGACCAGGATGATTAGTTTCTCGACGTTTATTGAAGCCATGCTGCTCTCTGCTGCTCTCTGCTGCTCTCATGCACTGTCTCCAGACTTCACGATGACAGAAGTCATTCCCGGTCGTCGCCTAGCAACACTTCCGCAAACTGCGGATGACACACGGCGGTGTATCCGCAATTTCCACGGGCCCATTGACTTCTATTGGCATGTCCGCACCGCATTTGCGGCCCATAATAAGACATGTCCGGAGTTTCTGCGGCACGGATGTGCGGACATGCGGAGAGCCGTGAAAACACGGATAGTGGGTATGGCCACATAGAAATGAATGGGTCCGCAATTAACCCGTGGATTTGCGGTTGAATTGCGGACGCAAAAACACGGTCGTGTGCATGAGGCCTAAGTAAAAGGAATTGAAGAGTTATTGCCACATAAATTGCCACATGCTGGATTGCCACAGGAAAAGTTGTCAATCACTCTGTGTGGGCGAGGGGGCGTAGGACTTACCGGTTTTCTGAGTCCTAGCAGCATTTAAACATTTATTTACAAGAAAAAGGTGCAAAATGAGGTAAGATGGAGAGCATATAGTCCATGCATTGACATACCACAATTACAAACTACAGGTATAAAGATCATACTTATTCATAGCTTTTTCCTGTCCATTAAATGCAATAACTGTTCGTATAGCTGTCAAAATTTCTTCTGCAACTGCACCCGCCTTCGCATAAGCTTTTAACTCCTTAGTGGTAAGTGATGCAACAAACTGGAAAGACAACAAGATCAATACATTGCTCAACCAATACCAATACTTTGGTATACTGGATTTTACAAACTTACCTTACTCCATAGTGTTATTGATAGACTAAGCAGTGGTGCGACTGACAAGATCACCAGTGTCAACTTCCAGCCATGCACAAATGCTATGGTGATGCCAGCGATACAGCTGGAGATAAATTGCACAAGTATGCACAACTTATCAGACAGTCCTTGATATATGGTATTGATGTCCCTACCAAAGAAAGGATATGCATCTTAGCAAAGTGCAAGAGCAAAAGGTATGTCAATAGATAATAAATAAGCATGGCATTATGGAAATACCAGTTAATAAGTTAAACATAGCCATGAAAATATTTACTTCTGGCATGGAGGACCCTTGGTCTAAATATTACAGATTGTATTATTATCCTATCAGCTGCCAAACTCTTGCTTGTTTTGCAGTTACTCCGCAGCATATCAACATAAAACAGGCAGACTATAGACCACCTGTATGGTAGTCTAAAGCTTGCTAATATGTTCGGAGGTAGTTATTCAAAACATTTTTGCTAAGCGAGTACCCCAGAAAAAAAATCTCCAATCCCAGAATACCCCTAACAGGGGAGAATGATGGGTTTTATTAAAAGGCACAGATAATGATGCACATACATAAGTACACAACTGCCCACATAGAGATACAGTTAGCCCTTTCTTAACAAACCCTATATAAATAAACATTATCAGCCACATGTACCCCTGGACAGGGTCAGTCCCACGTCGCTCTTAACAGTGTTAGTCAAATGCCCACATCAACTGCCCTCTTACAGTGAAACCCATATATCCCAGTACAGCACACAAGTTTAGGGTCCCTGGGTGTGATGGTGAAACCAATATCTGTGACACCTCTAACTAACTTTGTGCTGAAGAGCTTTTGCTCTCACAAGTATAGCCAGGTCTGTTTGGACAATTTAAATGAGCAGAAGCTGCATGAAAAGTATGGAGTAAAAGGCATGCAGTCGTGAGGGCTCTAGGGGGGCTCAAGCACAAGATATTGTTTGGAGAGGGTAGGCAATCACTGTCCCAATGGAAACAACGACTTTGAAATTGGCTCTGTATGAGGCATATGGAGGTACAGTAAAGTCTCCATGCACCTATATGGCTACCTTATTACGGCCGTAATACGGCTGTGGGCATGAGGTCTAAGGACGATTTCATACGGAGAGAAAAAATAGTAGCATGTTTCATTTGATGCCGTATGTACTAAGCTTTTCTATGAAAAAATAGCCCTGTATATATGGCACCCGATGGGGCCAGTACGGTAGCATACAAAGGAAATACGGCTCTATACACCATGCAGGTCCATACATGCTTTATGCACACAATGTGCATGAAGCCCGAGACAGGTTCCTCCAAGTTTTCCTCTAACAATGTTCTAATCATTTTCACCTGATCTGAGACACCTGGTGGTCTTCAAGGTGGTGATACATGTAAGGGTATACTAAGGCTCTTTTCACACTGCGTTTACCCTGCACGATTGATGTATGGATAAGGTAAGCTCCTGGTGCATATGTCAAACTTACCTATAGATTCCCATTATACCGGCAGAGTGTCCTTTTAGCCTCCTTTGGGGGGGAATACATTGGAGTTACCATTTTTTTGGTTAGAAAGAATAGCGTAGCGTAGTCGACTATTCTATTTTATTCAGAAGTATCCATTAAAAAAAATATACTGCTCGGTACAGGTTTTTTCACATGGGTGCCTATGGGTGAAGTATGCTACTATGTGGCATCTGTCATAGGCATCCATTTATTGTATACGTCATGAGCTTTTCAATAGCTTTTTGGGACATGTCTGATAAACAGATGACATAACAGCTTATGGGTGACGTATGCCTAACAGTGGTATCTGTCAACCATAGACAATTATGGAATCTGTTTAACTGATATGTCATGGAAAGGTCATGAGAGATCATGATGTATCTGTTTAACGGATACCATTATAGCCTATGGGCAGTGGCATAGCTATAGGGGTCGCAGCGGTCGCAATTGCGACCGGGCCCCGAAGCCAGAGGGCCCGTGGCCCCCCACATTACATCAATAAAAAGTTACTATAGAAAATCGGGCCGCGGGCCCCTGTTACTATAGTAACTGAGAGTACTTACCTTCCTGGTTACGGAGCGCAGTGGAGATCCTGACGTCACAGCGCTGTGCGCAGCGCATGGCGTCACAACGTTATGCGCCGCGCACAACATCGTGATCCTGGATAGAGTCAGGACAGAACTTCCGCCGCGGCTGAAGAGGAGGGTAAGATTAATATCCATGTTTACTGAAGCCGATTGGCGGGATTCGACTCCCGGGAGCCGGCCAATCAGCTGTTTTGAAGGGGCCGCAGCACTCGTACGAGAGTTACTTCCCCTTCATTCCGGTCACTTGCTCACACGTGTCGGCGATTCACAGTGTGGGGGAGTAAGGGAAATGAAGGGGAAGCAGCTCTCGTACGAGTGCTGCGGCCCCTTCAAAACAGCTGATTGGCCGGCTCCCGGGAGTCGGACCACGACACATCAGCTATTGATGGCCTATCCTGAGGATAGGCCATCAATGTTTAGGGACTGGACAACCCCTTTAAGCCTACCATGTAGCAGGCTTAGAGGGCCCATGAGACAGGATCACAGATTGTGTGATGCTGTCTGCTGGGCCCTGTATCTAAGCCAATCACATGGTAGGCTTAGATACATGGCCCATGTGTGATCATGTCTGATGGGCCCTGTATCTAAGCCTACCACACGGTAGGTTTAGATACAAGGCCCCAGCACACAGTAATCTTATACTGTATAAGATTACTGTCTGCTGGAGGCTTGTATCTAAGCCTGCCTTGTGGTAGGCTTAGATACAGGGTCCCACAGACAGTATCACACATGGGCCCTGTATGTAAGCCTAACACATGTGTTACTAATAGTTTTTTGTGTTTTCTTACAGGTTCGGTCGTTGGACTACGTCAGATTCCAGGACTACGTCGATGACGGCTTTTTTTATTATCAATAAAATGGTTAATGAGGGTTGTGTGGATTTTTTTTTATTTCAATAAAATATTTTTTCTATGTCTTTGTGTTTTTTTTTAAACTATATTACTACCGCCTTAGTAATGGCCGTCGGCTGATTGACAGCGTCCATTGCTAAGGCGGGTCTTAGTGTTAGCCGGTGCTGAGGCTAAAACTAAACCCCTTTATTACCCCGGTACCCACCGCCACCAGGGGTGCTGGGAAGAGCCGGGTACGATCCAGTACTTGACCATCTGTAGTGATGTTCGGGTAATGGGGTGGCCGCAGGCTGGTATTATCAGGCTGGGAAAGACCAGAAACAGTGGCCCTTCCCATCCTGGTAATGCTAGGCTTCTGCTGCTTTATTGTATCTGGCTGGTTATGAAAAATGGGTGGGGGGACTCCACATCATTTAGAAAAAATAAAATAAAAAATAATTGGAAAGAATGATGTGGGTCCCCCCAAATTTTCATAACCAGCCAGATACAACACAGCAGCAGCAGGCAGCATTACCAGGGTGGAAAGGGCCACTGTTTTTGGCCTTCCCCAGCCTAATGATACCAGTCTGCGGCCGCCCCGGTGCTCGACTATCACTACAGATGGTCGGGTACTGGTTCGTACCTGGCTCTTCCCAGTACCCCTGGTGGCGGTGGGTACCATGGTAATAATTGGGGTTAGTTTTGGCCTCTGCACCTGCTAACATTAAGCCCCGCCTTAGTAATGGAGGTTGTCAATCAACCAGCGGACATTACTAAGGCGGTAATAATAAAGTTTAAAAAAATACAAGCACATAGAAAAAATATTTTATTGAAATAAAAAAATACAACCCCCATTAACCATTTTATTGAGAATAAAAAAACGCTGTCATTGAAGTAGTCCTCGAATCCGAAGTAGTCCAACAACCGAACTTGTAAGGAAACACAACCACACAAAAATAATTAGTAACACATAAAAAAGCAAAACAATTATTATTCTTACCTTTTCCGGGTCCGGCGCTGGAGCCGCAATGTCAGCGAGCTGGGCCCTATATCTAATCCTATCATGTGTGATTCTGTCTGCTGAGCTGTGTATCTAATCCCATCATGTGTGATACTGTCCGCTGGGCCCTATCTCTAATCCTATCATGTGTAATACTGACTGCTGAGCCACTGTATCTAATCCTATAATGTGTGATACTGTCTGCTGAGCTGTGTATCTAATCCCATCATGTGTGAAACTGTCTGCTGGGCCTTATATCTAATCCTATCATGTGTGATACTGTCTGCTGAGCCACTGTATGTAATCCTATCATGTGTGATACTGTCTGCTGGGCCACTGTATCTAATCCTTTTTTTTTTAAATTCTTTTATTTTCCATTTTCCAAACACAAAGAAGAAAGTGCAGACATAATCAGCACTGACATCGGCTCACAGGCCAGTATTTGTAGATACAATAAGTGCAAGAGACACAATAGAAAACCATAACATTCAGCTGAAACCAATCCTGAAGAATCAGATAATTTATACATCCTGAACCAGCAGCCATGCACAAACACCCAAATGAGAACAAAATAGAAGTATAGAAAAGCAGGAAAGAAGAGGGAGCAGGAAGGAAAGGGGAAGGGGAGGAAACTGACCTCCCACACTTAAGTCTAGAAATTATGCTCAGGAGGCCATGATGGTCCTATACTCCACTTGACGATTGAAATCGAATCCACTCACGCCATGTTTTGAGAAACTTAGCATGGGCCCCTCTTATTGATGCCCTGAGGTCCTCCATTCCTATAATCTCCTGGATCTTGCCGAACCACATGCCCACTGTTGGCGGACAGGTTTTCCTCCTCAACCCGGGAACACACCCCCTATCTGCATTCACCAAATGGCGAACCACCGAGCGTCGGTACGTAGACAGGGGGACATCGCACAGGTGGAGCAGGAACAGAGCCGGAGAATGCGGAAGGGGGAAGTCCGTGAATTTGGAAGAAATGCGCCACACCTCAGACCAGAAATCTGACAGCTGCGGGCAGTCCCAAAAGATGTGTAAAATTGTGCCCACCTGGTTCCCACATCTCCAACACAACGGAGAGACTGCAGGGATCATTGCATTCAATCTGGAAGGCACCCTATACCAATGCAAGAGGATCTTAAATCCCGCTTCCTGGAATTTGCTAGCCATGGAGGATTTATGTGTCCCTCTCCCAGCTACTCAAGTATGGAGGTGTGGTAAGAGTAGATGGAGAGATCAGCAGCGCATAAAGTCTGGACAGCAAGTGACGCACCGTGTCCGTGCCCCTGCATAAGAGTTCGAAAGGGGAGCTATCTCGTGAGCATGCCTGTGGGTTAGGTAGGGATGTAAGGAAGTGTCTTAACTGGGTGACCTGCCAAGAAGTAAAGGAGATGGGTTCTGACAAAGATGCCAGCTGTGAGCCGGTCATCCATGCCGAATCCTGTATAAAACTGGCAGCGTAGCCCTTACCCGCCCTCAGCCAGTGTCGGAAGGGGCCCCCATCCTGTCCCGGTGGAAATGCAGGATTGCCCAAGATAGGGAACAAGGGAGAGGGAAACGGAGAGATCTCTTTCCGAGGGAAGAGCCGGGACGCGACCGCCAGGGTGGGCCCTATAGTCGGATGTGTTACTGTATCTAATCCTATCATGTGTGATACCTATCCCTAGTTTACAGGATCGTAGTGCTATAGATATGCTATGCTGTCTCCTATACACACACACATTTTTTTGGGTGGACACATATGTATTGGGGCTATTTCCGCTGACATCTTAAGTCCTTAGTGACGCCCTTGGCTGCTAGTGCTGCATTGTTGGGTCACTTAGGAGACCCAGCGATGCAGCTGAAAGCTGCGGACCGTCAGCCATGAGAAGTTTGCGGGGGGGGGCCCAATAAGAACTTTTGCATCGGGGCCCATGAGCCTTTAGCTACGCCCCTGCCTATGGGTGAAGGATGCCACTGTTAGGTATCCATCACAGCCCCACTTTAAATTATACGATGGGAGCTTTTCCATAAACACAGTGTGAAAATGGCCTTAATTTTTCCTTAGAAGGAAAACACAATGTGACCTGTGATGTGGAAGTATAGACGATGAATAAATCTTTGGACGTTGGATGAATGTGAGCAGTGCACTGCAATGGTGAACGGCTAGTAATAAAAATACTGGGTCTCATCCATAAAAACGGCAAAAATAATAAAAATAAATAAATGTGATTACGATTTCTACATGTCGTACTGTACGCTATTGCAAATGTGAACGTGAAAGAGCTTGTAAATTGCTTAGATTGGGCAGCATGAGTCTCTGACAGGTCCTCTGAGCTCAGGTGTAATAGAGTGCGTGCACAGTCTTAATTTTAAATACCAGCTCTATTATTACACTAGTTGCCTACCCCTAAATTATACTTTTGGCCACCATCATACTACCACCACCATGTTAGACCTTTCGCATGATGTTTTTACTGTTTTCCAGACATTGCATGGGTCGTGTTTCAAAAGTGTAGATTATATAACACTTTTGAATGAATTCTGTTGCACACTATTACTCAAGTTCATACAGTACTCTGGTTAGTACCATTCTATTGTAATTATATATAACGTATTTTTGCTATTTGTACATTTATTTAAGGGGAATTTGTCACAGAGACAGATGTCTAGAAATTAGGGCATCTGTCCGATACCCAAATATCACTAAGGTAGTGGGTGTGACAGCAGAACTAAACGCCTCAAAACTTCCAATCTACTTACTCTGTTAGTCTATTATTCAAAGTCCCAATCTGGTATGAATCAAACCAAGCCATTTCCTGATGAAGCACAGCATTAAAAAACCTTTGCCGAATCCTTGTGATTTGTCTTGTTGCAGAGACCACATATGTCCAGATTTGAAAACTACTTAATATTAATATTATAAATCCAAGTTCAATATAAACAATGGAGATCCTAAAAGAAGTGGAAAAAAAAATAACATGATAAGAATAGATCTATGTAAAACCTAAAGACATCATATGGCAACTGAAAATCTTCCTGGCCCATTTCTAATGTACGTATTGTATGTACTGTCACCATGTGATACAAGCCATATTCTACACTTCTACATATCTATCACTCATACAATGCAGTGTGTAGTTAGTTGGTCAGTAACACAGGGTATGGTGGGGAGGGGGGATTCTTGATTATATCACAGACATTTACTTTGAAGTTAATTTGTGATTTGGAGTCACATTAAAGGACTTACCCGAAGATTCACATTTAACACCTAACCACAACCCCACCAATCACTAGAATAGGGGGTCCCAAGTCCCCCGTTCTCGATTGCAGTGAGGATGTGCTTCAATGTAGTGGAGGATGAGCAAGCACTGTGCCTCTCTATTCAAAATCTATGGACGGAGACAGCCAAGTATAGTGCAGTCTCTTTCACTATACATTCCTATGAGATGCTCAACATGAGTCTTATAGGAAAGCATAGCGAAAGTGACTTCCGGTCCACACAGCAGATGCTGTAGGAATCGGGTAGTCAAAGTGCGGTCACCGAATATAATGGTGGCCGGGATCATAGGAGATTGTTCGGCAACAAAGCATCCGGTAAGAGGATTACCTGCCATACCTTTTACCGAATGTACTTTCCAAATGGGGCCGAGATAAAAAAGTATTCCTTTAAAAGTAAATATTTAACCTTGAACACAATGTATTTTTTTTATCTAAATTGGTCCAAATTTCTGTGCTAACTATTACCTAACCTCTTAACGACCAGAGTGTTTTGATCCCAGATGACCAAACACTTTTTAGTGGTTTTGTACATGTGGTGGCTTAACAACCCTTTTTTATTTGGTGGGCAACTAAAATAGTTTTTGTGTAGTTTTTTCATGACACCTAGGGCTATGTTTTCATACCTTTTTATTGTAATATTTTCTTTACTTTTTTAGTTTCATTAGTGGTAACGTAAACAAAAGTACAAAAAATATATTTTTTTTTTAAATGTAAAAATCTTTTTTTAAATATTTTTCCCTAAAATAAAGCGTTAGAATGGTTTATGCATTCTCTGTAGTCTCAGTTGATCGGCGCCAATGGTTTGGTTTGGTGCAGGCTGGGAATTTTTTTATTGATTTTTTACTTATTCTTGTCACTATGTAAGCTGAATTAGAGAAGACCATAGTAAACCTCTTCTGTCTCCTTTTTTAGGATGTCCGGCACCCAACCTGCTCCAGACCTTCTCCAGCTAAATTGTAAGAGCTTTAAACCCTTGCCGTAAATTCAAAAGCCCAGGATGATGTGCCATGTATTTACCCAAAAATATACCATGCTACCTGCCTCTAGTGATGTCTACGGGTTGCAACTTCTTGTAGCCATTACAATGGACTAGTAATAAAGTACTGTCCACAACAATTTTATTCAAGATTGTAATTTTTTGACCTGTGAGATAGTCATCCGCATATACAAAAGATTACAATAACCAATATAAATATTTATACACTCAATCACTGCAATCTGTCCTTTAAAGGGGTATTCCCATCTACAAAAATCTATCTATTAAGCTCACCATTCTAAAGATAATTATTTTTGTAATTACCTTTCTTTATCCCAGCGATGTCATTTTCTGGATATTCTTTCTTCTTCTCACTGTCAGTCCCTCTTTGTTTGTAGCTCGTTGTCTAGGGATCCGGCCAACATCATTTACCTTTAGCGGTGGCCGCACTTGCGCAATGATATCCTCTCCGTCATTAGGAGAGGTTGTAATTTCTAGCATGAACGCGCATATCGGCGCATGCGCATATCGGCGCATGCGCATTAGATGGCGGGCCGGCCACCAGTCGTGAGGAGAAGTCAGCAGTCCGCTGAAGGTACTGCATGTAACGTGTGTGGTTGTTTGTGTCTTTGTGTTTGTCTGTGTGTGTGTGCGCGTGCGTGTGTGCGTGTGTGTGTGTGTGTGTGTGTGTGTGTGTGTGTGTGTGTGTGCATATGTGTTTATATGTGTGAAGGGTGCCGTGGTGTTGCAAATAACTGTGTGTTCGTCTCAACCAGGCTTACCATGCCCGGTTGAGACGAACATTCTCCCGATGCTGCTAGAACTACATTAGCTAGCAATGTCAGGAGCGCGCACACTGCAGAGCGGCTTGATTGACATCGAGCCGCCCACTCCCTTTTTTAAAAGATAACCAGCACTAGCTGAGTTACCAAGTTTAAAAAAAGGTAGTTAGGGAATTAATTTTGTAAAAATTTTAACAGCAAATTATTTTTTATTTCATTTCAGCTTAGAATGCCTAAAAAAAATTTTTTTTACTCAACTCGGGAATAACCCTTTAACCCTGAAATGTAACCTAACAGTAATTGTTTTATTATACAATAAGTCTACTGAAATGGAATTAGCCAAAGATGTCATTGTCAAATTACTTAGAAACTGCACTGTGCACATAGCATGCAGTATGTAACTGAATGTGGTATAATGATAGGTTAATATGTCATCACTTACTTGGACATTTCAGCTTCCAAATCAATGTATGATGCACAACTAGAAACATTACTAGAAGCTGAAAGGAAAAAGAGGCATGTATTTAGCACGTGCATACACTTCAATTAATGTGGTGCCTATTGCACACAAAAGTCATATTGCAGACCAGTCCTCCTTTTTCATCTACCCATATAGCACGGTCTCCATTGCTAATCTGGCTGTATCTGCAACAAAAAGCCTGAGCATTAAGATAGTTCTGCTAACTTGTGATGAAATCTCAAACTATGTGATATCAGTTATATGCAACCACAATTTAGGGAACTTTTTTTCATAAATAAATATATGATATTTTAAATTAGTCGGTCAGAATGTGCACACTCCTTCTAGAATGCTTTAATAAGACTAGTCATGTGCATGATCAGCAGCAATTAAATGCTTTAACCCTTTCCTGCCGTATGCCGTAATTGTACGTCATGGTTAGCAGGTCATTCTCATGATTTGATGTACTATTATGGCGCACTGATGTGGCGGGCACAGAAGCTGTGCCCATACCATCACTAGAAGATGTTGGTAGTAATATACAAAGATAACTCAGATTCCAGCCATTTAAACCCTTAGATGCCTTGGTCAATCACGACTACAGCACCTAAGGAGTTTTACAGCCCATCGGTGCCTCCACGATATGATTGTCGGGTGACGATGGCCCCCAGGTCTGCCATAGGTATATATACCTGTAATGGCCACGGTCACTGACCACCGGCATCTTCCACTTACCGGCAGCCACAACCGCAGATCTCTGAAGTCTCCTCCCTCAGAGATGCTGGCATTCACTGCTCTCCTCTTTGACTGATGCCCATAAGCTGCGCGCTCGCTGGCCACCACGCTTAAAGGGACAGAATGCGCACCAGGAAATCTGTCCTCGACCTATCCCAGCATTCCTGGAACCTTAAAAGGAGCTCTGCCCACTCCTTCCTTGCCTGAGGAATGTTGTGTCTTTCCTATGTTTGCAAATGGTTCCTTAGCTGTATCCTGTACCCTGTATCCTGAATCCCGGTTCCTGTATCTGTGTCTAGTTCTAGTGAAAAATCTAGTGTCCGGGACAACTTCCCCATCTGTGTCCGGAGCCCTTGCCAAATCGAGTGTATGAGACGACTTCACCATCTGTGTCCGGCGCCCATGGCAAGCTGAATGTTTGAGACGACTTAACCATCTGTGTCCGGTGCCCGTGCCAAACCGAGTGTCCGAGACGACTTCACCATCTCTGTCTGGTTTCCGTGCCAAGCCGAGTGTCCGAGATGACGACTGCACTACTCCACTCCAGTGTCCTAGCCGAGTCCAGTGTCCGAGATGACAGCACTACTCCAGTCTGATGTCTTAGCCAAGTCCAGTTTCCTAGATGACTGCACTACTCCAGTCCAGAGTCCTTGCCAAAGTCCATTATCCTGTACAGGCCTGCTTCCCCACCACTGTCTTGCATTTACCTACTCCTGACTTCCCTGACTAACAGACTCTGTTGATCAGCAGCTGCTCCGTTACGGCAGACTGGCCCAGTGGGTCAACATACCTGCCAGTTTTTACAATACCTTTCAGGCCTAATAGATCAGTATAACACTGGAAGGCAATAATCCTACAGATTCCAAAGCATTATAAATGCAACAAAGTGATTGCAGCCTGAAGTACTCTAGTGGGACTAACAAAATATGGTATCCCCCTACTATTTTTCATAAAAAGCAATCAATAAGTTGTATGCACCCAAAATGGTGCCACAGTAAAAACTACAACTCATCCTGTGAGAAACAAGTCATCATGCAGATATATAGATGGAAATATTTTAGTAATGTCTCTTAGGATGTGGTGATACAAAAATATATTTTTTTCCCCAGAAAACAGGCTTTTATTGTACAAAAGTGCTAAAATATAACAAATTATTTATATTTGGTATCTCTGCAATTGTAATGACCGATTGAATAAAGTTAATAGGTTATTTATAATGCCCGGTTAACAGTGTGAACAAAAATCCCCCTAAAGCAAATTAATTAAAATTAATTAATAAATGATATTTATCCTAATATTGTGCCATTAAAAATACAATTTGTCCTGCAACCAACAAAGCATCATATAGCTATGTCCACCCTTAAATAAAAAAAAAATAACGGCTCTTGCAATGAGACGAAGAAACTAGAAAAAATAAAATGCTGCTTCCTGAAGACCCAGAATGTTCTTCAGGGGTTAGTGATGTTTTTTATTTTATAGTGAAAGAAAGTTCTGTATTAGAATTAATGCTTACCCTGTATAGCCAAAAATATTCTTAAAGAGGTTCATTTACCATTTATGGGTTTTTCAAATTGGACAAAGTCTTCAGTCATATGTCCAAATATAATGATGATAAATGGCAACCCTGTTCCACAAGCAGCAGCGCACACCAGCCCTATAACCATCAGGATGAAATCCCATTTGTCTGCATAACGCAACTAAAAATGAGCATAAAAAGGTAATTATGATAGGGTTTAGTTATACTTTTTTTGCATATGCTGTCTGTCTTTATTGTTAGATCGTTTTGTTTCAAGCTCATTATTACTGGTCAATATTAACCCGTTAACCCAGGGGTCTCAAACTCGGCTGGGTAAGTTGGCCACATATAGAAAAAATGTGAAGTTGACGGGCCGCATTACTTTCAAATTTGATACAATACAAAATTATTGTTAATCAATTAGTTATTTGAACTACTTAAATAATACTACATTACTATAATAATACTACATTACTATAATAATACTACATTACTGTAATAATACTACATTACTATAATAATAGCGCTAGGTTTAAACTTAACGGAAATTTGTGAGTTTTCTCCATGTGCTTATTTCAACAATTCTTTTTTCCAGCTTAAGTGTCGCTAAATGCAGTCCGGCGGCCCAGTTGGCAATGTTTGGCAGACACACAAATGTCAAGATTGGGCAGCCCCATTTTAGATAGTGCCACAGAGCCCTCTATAGATACTGCCACAGTGCCCTCTGTAGAAACTGCCATAGTGCTCTCTGTAGAAACTGCCACAGTGCTCTCTGTAGAAACTGCCACAGTGCACTATATAGATACTGCCACAGTGCCCTCTGTAGATACTGCCACAGTGCCCTCTGTAGATACTGCCACAGTGCCCTCTGTAGATACTGCTACAGTGCCCTCTGTAGTTGCTGCCACAATGCAATCTGTAAATGCTGCCACAGTGCCCTCTGTAGATGCTGCCACAGTGCCCTCTGTTGATAATGCCACACACCCCTTGCAGATAGTGCCACACCCTCCCCCAGTAGATAGCTCCATTGGGGCTCCCTCTAGGAGGGGAATCCCCAGCCAGAGCATTGCCGACGCTTTGACCAGGGATTCCTCTGCTGGAGGAGCCCCTGACGTCACTGTCCATACACAGTGACGTCAGGTGATCCTCCTGGACCGGAATGTGCTGTCAGGGGCTAGTATAGGCTCTGCTCCGGAACTCTGGGGAAGCCCCTGATATCGGTAACCATATATGGAGTCCGGAAGCAGAGCCGCTTCTAGCACTTTGCCTGGGATTCCAGCTCTGCTCCTGACATCACTGATCATATATGGACAGAGATATCAGGGGCAACCCCAGAGCTGGAGTCCTGGACAGAACGCTAATAGTGCTTTTTTCTTGTGACACATTGGACTTCATGTTACTGTTAAAATTTGCTCGGTACATTTAGTATTTAATTGTGGAAAAACACCAAAATTTTGAGAAAAATTTAGAAAATTTGCATTTTTCTAAGTTTTAATGTATCTGCTTGTAACACAGACAGTTATACCACACAAAATTGGTACTAATTAACATCGCCCATATGTCTACTTTAGATTGGCATTGTTTTTTTAACATCCTTTTATTTTTCTAGGACATTACAAGGATTAGAACTTTAGCAGCAATTTCTCACATTTTCAAGAACATTTCAAAAGGCTTTGAGGACCTTATATATTAGAGACACCAAAACATCACCCAATTTTAAAAACTTCACCCCTCAAAGTATTCAAAACTGCATTTAGAAAGTTTCTTATCCCTTTAGAAGTTTCACAAGAATTAAAGCAAAGTGGTGAAATGTACACATTTTTATTTATTTTTTGCAGAAAATCATTTTTAATCCATTTTTTTTTTTGTAACACAAAGTTTTACCAGAGAAAAGCAACTCAATATTTATTGCCAGGTTGTGCCGTTTTAGGAAATATCCCACATGTGGCCCTAGTGTGGTAATGTACTGAAGCACAGGCCTCAGAAGCAAAGGTGCACCGAGTGGATTTTGGGCCTCATTTTATTAAAATATATTTTAGGCACCACGTCAGGTTTGAAATGCTCCTGCGGTGACAAAACAATGGAAATTCCCCAAAAGTGACCCATTTGTGAAACTACACCTCTGAAGGAAATTAACTAGGGGTATAGTGAGCATTTTGATCCTACAGGTTTATTGCAGAAATTATTGGAAGTAGGCCGTGAAAATGAAAATCTACATTCTTTCAAAGAAAATGTAGGCTTAGCTATTTTTTTCTCATTTTCTAAAGGAGAAAAAGCACTGCAACATTTGTAAAGCTATTTCTCCTGAGTAAAACAATACCCCACATGTGGCCATAAACGGCTGTTTGGACACACTGCAGGGTTTAGAAGGGAAAGAGCGCCATTTGGCTTTTGGAGCTCAAATTTAGCAGGAATGGTTTGCAGAGTCCATGTCACATTTGCAAAGCCCCTAAGGTACCAGTAGAGTGGAAACTGTAACGTCCGCGGTCGCAGACCACTATCATCCTGCAGACGTCTTTCTCCCCGGAGATGTCAGCACATGCAGCCGTCCTGTCCTGCAGTGACCACTAGGGTGCGTGCGCAAGCTCATTCCTGGCCTTGAAGGGCCAGTGTGCACACATGTTAAAGATTTGACTGATTGCTCCCAGATCACCCTGGACTATAAGAAGGGTCCTGCCCCTTCACTCATTGCCTGAGCGTTGTTGTCAGTCTAGCAAATGTTCCCAGTGTTCCCGTTCCTGCTACCTGTATCCTGTATCCCGTGCTGCCTTGTTCCTGTGCTTTAGAGAGTTGGAGTCGTCCTGTGTTACACCATGCCTGGTATCTGCTGCCAAGGTCCCATCTGAGCCTAGCCATCGCTACTGTCTGGACTATCACAGGTACCCTTGCTCGGACTATAGACATTACTTGGTACCCTGTTTGGCCAGCTGCTATCCCGCTACGGCGGTACAGCCCAGTGGGTCCACATACCCACAGATCGTGACAGAAGCTACCCAAAAGTGACTATCTTTGGGATACTACACCCTTTGAGGAATTAATCTAGGGGTGTAGTGAGCATTTTGACCCCACAGGTGTTTCATAGATTTTATTTGAATTGGGCAGTGAAAATAAAAATGTAATTTTTTTCCAATAAGACGTAGCTTTAGCTCAAAATTTTTCATTTTCTCAAAAAATAAAGGAGAAATAGCACCCTAACATTTGTTAAGCAATTTCTCCCGAGTACGGCAACATTCCATATGTGGTCATAAACTACTTTTTGAGCACACGGCAGGGCTCATATAGGAAGGAGCGCCATTTCGCTTTTGAAGTGCAGATTTTGCTGGATTGTTTTCTGGTCATCATGTAGCATTTGCAAAGCCCCTGTGGGACCAAAACAGTGGAAACCCACCAGGAGTGACCCCATTTTGGAAACTACACTCCTCAAGGTATTCACCCAGCAGTGTAGTGAGCATGTTAACCCTGCACGTGTTTTGCAGAAATTAGTGTGCACTCGATGTTGCAGAGTGAAAATGGGATTTTTTTCCATAGAAATGCCAATATGTGGTGCCCAGCTTGTGCCACCATAACAAGACAGCTATCTAATTATTATGCTGTTTTCCCGGTTTTAGGATTACCCTACATGCGGTCCTAATCTTTTGCCTGGACATTCGACCAGGCTCAGGACTGAAAGGGCACCATGCGAAATTGAGGCCTAATTTGGTGACCTACAAAGTATTGGTTCACAATTGCAGGGCTCTGTTGTGAAATAAAATAAACCCCTGAGAAGTGACCCCATTTTCGAAAATACACCCCTCAAGGCATTTATTAAGGGGTGTAGTGAGCATTTTCACCACACAGGTCTTTTCCATAAATGATTGCGCTGCGGATGGTGCAAAGTAAAAATTAAAATTTTTCCCCAAATATGCCATTTCAGTGGCAAATATGTCATGCCCAGCTTAAGCCATTGGAGACACACGGCTCAAAAATTGTTAAAAGGGTTCTCCCGGGTATGGCGATGCCATATATGTGGAAGTAAACTGCTGTTTGGGCACACTGTAGGGCTCAGAAGTGAGAGAGCACTATTTGGTTTTTGAAGCGTAGATTTTGCTTGGTAGTAGTTTTGTTTGGAGTATTACTGGTATTGCAGTTTATAACGTGGGGGTACATGTAAGCCGGGCAGAGTACATCAGGGGCATAGTCAGGTGGTATAATAATGGGGTAAAAAAAAAACAATAAAATAATCCATAGATATTTGTTACGCTGTGAAGCAATCCTTTCTGCACAGGCCTGTGTCGCACTGATAAATGGTGTTCTTTCTTATCCCCCTTTTGGTCCACAGTCCGCAACTTTGCAGTTTGGGGAATTTTGCTGGGAAGTGTTGTCCTGGTATAATGCGGACACCCTCGTTTCCAGCAGATATGTTTGGGCCCTCCCCTTCCTGGTTCCCTAATTTTAGGGCCTCGATAAATCACCCCTTGAAACAGACGACATGTTCCCCTCGGGCCTGCACAACCGCATATTTTTATTTCCTGACTTATTGGAGCCTTAACTAATTTTATTTTTTCATAGACGTAGTGGTATGAGGGCTGTTTTTTTGCAGGATGAGCTGTAGTTATTATTGGTACATGCGACTTTTTGATCACTTTTTATCCTATTTTTTGGGAGACATAGTGACCAAAAAACAGCAATTCTGGCATAGTTTATTTAAAAAAAAATTTATACAGCGTTCACCATGCGTTATAAATTACATATTAACTTTGTTCTTCGGGTCAGTACGATTCCGGCGATACCTAAATTATAGCACTGTTTCTTATAGCACTTATGTTTTCACAACTTTTTGCAAAATAAAATTACTTTTGTAAACAGAATGTATTTTTTCTGTCGCCATGTCGCTGCACCTAAGGGTTTAATGGCAGGGATCGGAGCTAGCTCTGGTTCCTGCCATTACAGGTGGATGTTAGCTGTAACATACATCCACTGCTGATGACGCCGGCTCAACTCCTGATATTGGATCGATAATTTCGAGGTCAGGCACGCCATTTCTCTCCATTGAGCTTAACTCTATTTCAGAGCCCCAAACTTAAAAATTTAATTTTTTATGCAGAAATTTTTTTTTATCAAAAAAATGAATGTAAGACGGAAGATTTTACCCGAGAATTACAACTTAATATTTATTGCCCAGATTCTGCAGTTTTTCAAAATGTCCCACATGTGGCCCTAATGTGGTAATGGAGTGAAGCACCGGCCTCAGATGCAAAGGAGCACCTAGAGGATTTTGAAGCCTCCTTTTTATTAGATTATATTTTAGGCACCATGTCAGGTTTGAAGAGGTCTTGTGGTGCCAAAACAGTGTAAACCCCCCAAAAAAGACCCAATTTGGCAAACTACACCCTCAAGGAATTTATCAAGGGATATAGTGAGCATTTTAACCCCACAGGTTTTTTGCTGCATTTCGTGGAGTTAGGCTGTGAAATTGAAAATCACATATTTTTCGGCTAAAACGTGCACATTTTTTATTTTTACAAGGAATAAAGAAGGAAAATCACACCAACATTTGAAAAGCAATTTCTCCCGATTACGGCAATACCCTATATGTGGTCATAAACTTCTGGTTGGACAAACGGCAGGGCTCAGAAAGGCAGCAGCGCTATTTGGCATGTCGATTTTGCTGGATTGGTTACTGGGAGAGCTTCTGAGGTACCAGTACAGGGGAAACCCCTTAAAAATTACCCCATTTTGGAAACTAGATGCTTTGAGGAATTCATTGTTGTTTTATGGGGTGCATGCGACTTTTTGATCAGTTTTTATTCTATTTTTTAAGAGGCATGGTGACTAAAAAACAGCAATTTTACTATTGTTTTTTATTCCTATTTTTACAGCATTTAGCATGCGCTATAAATTACATATCCACTTTATTCTGCGGGGCGATACGATTACGGCGATACCATATGTATTGTTTTTTTATGTCTTTAACGGGCGTTTGCACAATAAAATACTTTTTATAAAAAAACATTTATTTTTTGTGTTGCCATAGTCTAAGAGCCATAACTGTTTTATTTTTCCATCAAGAAAGCCGTGCGATGGCTTGTTTTTTGCGTATAGAACGGTAGTTTCGATCAGTACCATTTATCTCTTTGTATTCCATTTTTTGGGAGGTGAAGTGACCAAAAAATTGTGATTCTGGTATAGTTTATTATTTTGTTTTACAGCTCTTATCGCACAGGAAATATAAGAAAATACTTTTGTAGTTCAGGCAGTTACGGATGCGGCGATACCAATTATGTATGGTTTATTTCTTTATTATTATTTTTAAAGAGGCTCTGTCACCACATTATAAGTGCCCTATCTCCTACATAAGGAGATCGGCGCTGTAATGTAGGTGACAGTAATGCTTTTTATTTAAAAAAACGATCTATTTTCACAACGTTAGGAGCGATTTTGGTTTATGCTAATGAGCCTTCTTAATGCCCAAGTGGGCGTACTTTTACTTTCGACCAAGTGGGCGTTGTACAGAGGAGTGCATGACGCTGACCAATCGGCATCATGCACTCCTCTCCATTCATTTACACTGCACTAGCGATATAGATATATCGCTATGTGCAGCCTCATACACAAACCCTAACATTACTACAGTGTCCTGATAATGAATACACATGACCATCCAGCCTGGACGTCATGTGTACTCAGAATCCCGACACTTCTGACTCTTTTCTGTGAGATTCCAGCAACGGATACAAAATCTCGCGAGATCACGGAGCTAAACGAGATTTGGTTTCACTTGCCGGAATCTCACAAAAAAAGATTCAGAAGTGTCAGGATTCTGAAAGCACTGAGGAAAAATGCAAGGAAAGCCACAGAAAGGCAACAATCACTTGAGCTACAGAGTTTTTTTTGGCTGAGATTGCAATGATGAAGCTGCACCAGTCAACCATATCAAGAGCTCCGCATACAACTGAACTGAATAGGAGGGTGGCTACGAAGAAGCCATTACTGAAGAAAACCACAACAGGTTAAAACAAGACAAGCAAATCTAGTGTTTGCAAGAAAGCATCAGAATAATGACTGCTCTTACTTGAACGGACTATGTTCTGTAATACAAAAGCAATATCACAATTCGCTAATTTTTACAGTTTACCTGAACCCTCAATACCCACTCCTTTGTCAATGTTTCTTGCATTTTGTTATTTTTCCTTTATCTGTCTCTGATCCTGTCTGATCGCAGTGTTTTCAGACGTAATTCGGGTGTTTTAGGGTATGTTCACACGGCAAATTACAGACGTAATTCGGGCGTTTCACGCCTGGAATTACGTCCGAAATTACGGCTTGAAAGCGTTGACAAACATCTGCCCATTGAAACCAATGGGCTGACGTTTGTCTGTTCACACGAGGCGTATATTTATACGCGTAAATAGACGCCCACGCCAAAGAAGTGTCATGTCACTTCTTCAGACGTAAATGGAGCCATTTTCCATGGACTCCATGGAAAACCAGCTCCAGTTACGTCCGTAAGGGATGCGGCGTTCAAGCGCCTGCACATGCCGTTACGGCTGAAATGACGGGCCTGTTTTCTCCTGGAAACAGCCCCGTAATTTCGGTCGTTACGGACGCTGCCGTGTGAACATACCCTTACACCTCGAATTACGCCTGAAAAAACGCCCCTAATATGCCTACAAACATCTGCCCATTGCTTTCAATGGGTTTTACGGTGTTCTGCTCCCAGGAGCCTTAATTTTACGCGTCACTGTCAAAATACGGCGTGTAAAATGACGGCTCGTCAATAGAAGTGCAGGACACTTCTTGGGACGTTTTTGGAGGCGTTTTTCATTGACTCCATTGAAAAACAGCTCCAAAATACGCAGCGAGAAACGCAAGTTGTTACAAAAATGCCTGAAAACAGCTCCGTATTTTCAGACGTTTTTAGTCACTGCGTGTGAACATACCCTTATTATGATATCAAAGTTCTGTCTTTAGCTATATGATACACATATGATACACCATCATATGGTGCTGCTCTTGACTTTCTTTTTTTTGTCTTTAGCTACAGTTATAAAATGTTAAAAGCCATGTCCTTTAAAATAGTCCTTTAACTTCAAATATTCTCTATTCAATGAAGTCACTAGCTGAATCTACCCTAGTGTCTCCGCTGAGCATATAAGTGTGTATGTAACCACTAATGGGAACCCTCTCTGTTTGCTTCCAGAGGCTCAACACCTTTTCTGATCATGTGATGATCATGCAAGTACATGGCTCAAAATAAGAAGGAGCTCTAACAAACAGACTGTCATCGTAATGAGCCATACACCTGTGTGATCATCACATGACCTCAACAGATTTTCAGCTCCTGGAAGTAAACACTGAAAGAATCCATCAATAACTACATGAGATCTTGCAAACTGTGAAGAAATAATGCACAAAGTATATCAGAAAATTGGAAAACATTTCCTTATATAATAAACAAACTTAAGGGGGTCATCTGCTTTGTACTTAAAGAGGCTCTGTCACCAGTACCGCTGAGTCTCTGTGGTGAAGGACCTGCGGCTGGAAGTGACAAACACAGCGTGATCTCGTGATTGAAGCTGTTGAAGCTGAGATCACGCTAGGCTGTGAAGAGGAGACCTCTACGACGCTACATTATACAGTTGTCTTTACACCGTCCAGAGCAGAAATAAAATGTAACCTCCTATTTGGCTATTGGAGCCAAATTAGCATATGTATTAAAATGAACAGAACTTTTAAAATAATAAACGCCTATTAGATTAGTTAGGAGATGAGGAATTAATAAACTGGTGATAGAGCCTCTTTAAAAGGGTTCCAGACGATAATCTGATCACAGGGGTCCAGCTGCTGGGACCCCCAGTGATCATATGTAATCTGTGTGGGAAACGGACAGCAAGTGTTTAATTGTGCTGCTGTGACACCATAGGGCAAATCAGGCATTACATATTGCCTATTGAACTCAATGGGCATTAAATGTAATGCATGGAGACTTGGGACCACCAGAGCAAGTGGCGCTCTTTGTGGCCGCTCTTGCTAATAGATAAGGGTCTTTAACAGGTGGCCCAGCTATAAAAACGTAAAATTCCCTAACAGGGTATTTAAAAATTATTTTTCTAAACCAGACAACCCCTTTAATTTGCTGAAACCAGAATACCAATTTAAGTATATTAAATATACTAACTTTAAAAATACATAAAGGTAAGAAAAACTCACCAGTTCCATAAATCCCACCATTTCTTTAGGGGCTGTTGTGCCATGTGATTTTTTTTGTTTTTCCACTTATACAAGGTAAAATAATAATGATATTAATATTATTAACAATAATAATAATAACTATAAAATAATAATATGTCTAATAATACGACTAATATAGTACTAATAATTGCAGTTTAAGAAATTTGATTTTAGTTTTAATAATATTATAACTTTTGGTGGTGTGTTGTATAAATACAAAGGCTAAAATATAATACATTGTTGTTATTTTTTTTCTTTTACCTTCCAGTGGCACCATTACTGTTGGTCTTTTCATAATGCTGAAAATCAGAACTGTTGCTAAGGTCAGTAGTATTTCCTGTGGGTTATTAATACATGAAATTATTTACCCCCCTTGACTTTTAAGGGCAGGTTTACACATCATTAGCACAGTGCGGCACATTTGCAGACCAGATTTTTATATTTACCAGTTTAAAAGGCTATGTACACCTTTGGAAAAAAAAATTATATATATAATATTTAGATATTATAAAATTTATACATTTAATAAAACAGTGCATCAGTGTGATTGGTGCAATTTTCTAATTACTTTTTTATTAAAAATTATTTTAACTTTTTAAGATATAGCTACTTTGTATCCAGTATATAGAGCAGCTGTATCTTGCGCTGAGACCTAAATCCGTCAGATCAGTGGGACTGATGGGTTCAGTGACTGCAGGTGCTGACGTATACAAGTTTCAGCGCTAGATGCAGATGCTCTGTATACAGGAAACAAAGCAGCTGTATCTGAAAAAGTAAAAATCATTTTTAATAAAAAGTAATTAGAAAGTTGCACTAATCACACTGTTTTATTTAAACAAAAACATTTTTCAAAGGTGTATATAGCTTTTAATTACTATTAGATTTATCAAGAAGACAAGCACACAAAGTATATAGGACTATTAAAGAAAAGCCAGAAAACATACCAATTTTGGGTGTAGCTGTTTGACCTTGGCTCATCGTATTGAAATGTTGCAACCAGGCCTAAACATGGAATAGTTAATATTTGAATTAGCTGCAAAACATAGGAAGAGCAATACATATATACGTTAACCAAGCCACAGATTTTAAGAATGTCTTCTACCACTTAATGCTATAAAACTTTACATAAAGTATTTAAATAAAATGCTCTCCTCACACTGGCTTCATGGTTCCGAATAGTGAAGGCTGCTGCACTATTAGGCCCAATGCACACGACCGTAATTTTGATCCGCAATTACGGACTGTAATTGCGGATCAAAATACTGATCCATTCTGTCACGATCAGTGGGTATGTGGACCCACTGGGCCGTACCGCCGTAGCGGGATAGCAGCTGGCCAAAATAGTGTACCAAATAAATGTGTATATAGTCCAAGCACAAGGGTACCTGTAGCAGTTCAGACAGTAGTAATGGCTAGGCTCAGAGGGGACCTTGGCAGCAGACACCAGGCGTGGTGTAACACAGCAGGCGTGACCACAACTCCAACTTTCTAAGGCACAGGAACAACGGTAGCACGGGATACAGGATACAGGTAGCAGGTACGGGAACACTGGGAACAGGATAACACTAAGGGACCATTTGCAAAACTAACACGGGTAAACACAACAATGCTCAGGCAATGAGTGAAAGGGCAGAGCCCTTTTTATAGTCCAGAGTGATCATGGGTAAATTGATGATTATTTTGCGTGCGCTGGCACGCATTTTTTTGCGTGCGCTGGCATTATTATGCGTGCGCTGGCCCTTTAACGTGCGCGCGCACCCTTCGGGATGCAGCAGAATGGAGAGGAAGTGAGCGCTAGCATCTCCTGTGGAGGAGATGCGGGCCAGCGCTCACAGATCCCTGGCTGCGGACGTCGGGGTGGGAGTAAACCCGACAGTCCGCGGCCGTGGACGCTACACATTCATTTCTATGGCCCACTAACACATTCCCGTATATTTAAGGAAGGTGTCCTCACCGTAAAAATGATCAGAAAAAAATAGGACGTGTCCTATTTTTGGATTTTACGGACTGTGCTCCCATACTTTATAATGGGAGCAAGGCTCAAAAATGCGGGTGACTGTTCGCGGCCGGCCGTGCCCGTAATCACGGACTGTGTGCAGGGCGCCTTAGAAACTGTAAACTTTACAGAAACCTGTTGGACCCATTATAAGTCTGTCAGATCCATCAGGAATTATTAGGATCTCTCATAATTCCTATAAAAATGGAACCCATGACACCAATGTGAACAGTCCCTTACAGAGTATAATATTCAATGTCCCTAGACGTTTGCAGCAGAGAGGAGATCTCACATGTGTCGTCACTCTCCATTATAGTAAAGGAGATATGGAAACATTCCAACGCAAGCCGGCAGCACACTCTGGAAACTTTTTGAGTCCTGTCTTTTGAGGTGCTTTTGCCTCCCCCCCCCCCAAGATTGCCAGCCACAGGGTACAAAAAGAATCTAAAGATCTAAAATACAGTGCCAGCCTCTTGCTGCTCATTTACAGTGTAAGTCGCATGTGCCCCACAACGGCAGCCTTATGCCCCCATATAGAGTGCCCTCCAAGGCCAGCTACCTTTAATCCCTCCATATATGGTGGCAGCAACATATGCCCATACAGAGTCCAGCCATACTTCCGCTCATATCTACATGCTTCTGTAAAGTGCGTGGTCACTGACCACGAACTCCTTCCATCCAGTCGACGCCCTTCTCTCCAGAGATGTCTGCACATACGGCCATCCTGTTCCACAGTGACCACCAGGGTGCGCTCGCGAGCTCAGTCCACACTTAAGAAGCCAAAGTGCACGCATGTGGGAGATTGAGCTGATTGCTCCCAGAGCACCCTGGGCTATAAGAAGGTCCCAGCCCCCTCCTCCCATGCCTGAGCGTTGTTTGTTATATCCTAATTTGTCTAGCAAATGGTCTCCTAATGTTTTCCAGTTCCAATGTTCCCTGTTCCTGTTCCCTAGTGCCGTGCTGTGCTGTAGTCGTGCTGTGCTGTACCTTCGCCTGTCCTGCTGCTCCACGGCTGACGTCTACTCCCTGTCTAGTCCCAGCCGAGCCTGCCTTCCTACTGTCCGAGCTGCCACAGGTACCTTATACGAACTGTGAACTGTGACCTGCACCCTGTTGGAAAGCATGACACAAGTTGAGACAAGCTGCCTATGTAAACAATGAAGGTGGGAGAAAAGCCAGTAGGCTCAAGGTTGGCACCACTGCCTTAAAGGCTATGTACATGTTTGTACATCTTTGAACTCGGCTGAAAGCTGGTCACGCAGGATCCAGCTGATAACGATCACATCTAAATTAATGAACTTAGATGTGATCATTATTAGCTGGATCCTTCGTGTCAGAGACACACACGACCAGTTTCCTGACCTGGTGGAATCGACTTTGATGGCAAAATACAGCTTGTATGTATACAGGATACATAGAAGCTGTATCTCAAAAACTACTTTTTTTATTTATTTATTTTTTAAATAAAAAACAATTTAAAAGTTGCTTAAAATCAACTTAAACATCGTTTTATTTAAAAAAAAAAATTAGTTCAAAGGTGTACATAGCCTTTAAACAGATATACAGGGTGGACCATTTATATGGATACACCTAAATAAAATGGGAATGGTTGGTGATATTAACTTCCTGTTTGTGGCACATTAGTATATGAGAGGGGGGAAACTTTTCTAGCTGGGTGTTGACCATGGCGGCCATTTTGAAGTTGGCCATTTTGTATCCAACTTTAGTTTTTTCAATGGGAAGAGGGTCATGTGACACATCAAACTTATCGAGAATTTCACAAGAAAAACAATGGTGTGCTTGGTTTTAACGTTACTTTATTCTTTCATGAGTTATTTACAAGTTTCTGCCACTTATAAAATGTGTTCAAAGTGCTGCCCATTGTGTTGGATTGTCAATACAACCCTCTTCTCCCACTCTTCACACACTGATAGCAACACCGCAGAAGAAATGCTAGCACAGGCTTCCAGTATCCGTAGTTTCAGTTGCTCAACATCTCGTATCTTCACAGCATAGACAATTGCCTTCAGATGACCCCAAAGATAAAAGTCTAAGGGGGTCAGATCGGGAGGCATTTCTTGGCCGGAGGCTCCGCTAGCATCCGCTATGGCTGCTACAGCGCGACGCCACTGAACACTACGGCAGAGCAGGGAGGTATCTCCCCGCTCTGCCATTAAACAAGAGACATGTAGGACGGTGAGGCCGGAGACAGAATAATATGCCGGTGGCCTGGAGAAGGGACAGGACCCTGCACAAAGTACAAGACCCAGTTGCTGGGATCGCCTGTAGGAGCGGAACCCCCCCCCCCCCACCGGCATTACAAACAGATTTTTTGGGTGGTTTATACCATTTGATTTACACAACACCCACAACTTGAAGGTGCAAAATTATGTTTACTGTGACACAAATAATAAATGAAAACAAAAAATAGAGAACTTTAACCCCTTAATGACATGCCATGTACATATACTTGACCACCATTAAGGGTAAGTATTGAGCGAGCTTAGTCTATACTTAGCGGATGGCAGCTGTGTAATAAAGCCGACACCTCACTGCAATGGGCGGAATCAAATATCACTTTGATTCCGCCCGTTTAACTGCTTAGATGCTGCCGTTAATCTCAACTGCGGTATCTATAGTGTTAGAATCAGGGGTCGGCCCCCTCCGACATGCCATCGGTCTCCTGATTTTTGCTGCCTGGAAGCCTAATGAATGCCATTAGGTAATACATTAGTATTTCAGTATATTATATAAGCGATCCAACGATCGCTGGTTCAAGTCTCCTAGGGGGACTTCTAAAAAAAATAAAAAACAGTTGAGATAAGTTTTTTTTTAATGTTCCAAAAAATATATATTAAAAGTAAAAAAAAAAAACCTTTTCCCATTTTCTCCCTAAAGTAATGTTAAAAAAGTTAACATAACTGGTATTTCCACGTCCATAGAAGTCAGAACTATTGAAGTATAACGTTATTTAACCCGCTTGGTGGATGCCGTGAAAAAAGAGCAGAAAACACGTATTGTTGTTTTTTGGTCACCTCAGCTCCACAAAAAATCTGAAAAAAAGTGATTAAAAAGTTGCATGTACACAAAAAATATACCAATGAAAACTACAGCTCACCCCGCTAAAAATAAGCTCTCAGAATATGGCGACACAAAATGTTTTTTTCAATTTAACAAATTGCTTTTTTTTTTTTTAAAGTGGTAAAAAAAAATCATATAAATTTGGTAATCGTATCAACTATAATGAAGTGAAAATTTTATTTTTACCGCTTGATGGGGGCCGTAAAAACGAAACCTCCAAGTAAATGGCGCAGTCACTTTTATTTGCCCATTTCACCACACAAATATATATTTTTTCAGTTTAACAATACCTTATGTGGTACATTAAATGGTGTCATGAAAAACGACAACTTGTCCCACAAAAAACAAGCCCTCATATGTCTATATGGACGAAATAATTAAAACGTTATGATTTTGGGAAGGTGGGAGGGAAAAATTAAAATGAAAAAACGAAAATTGGCTGTGTCATTAAGGTGTTAATGTACATAAGTATTTACCGCCTGAAATACTTTTCTGGAGCCACCTTTAGATGCAATTACAGATACAAGTCTCTTGGGGTATATCTCTATTAGCTTATTACATCTAGACACTGGGATTTTTGCCCATTCTTCCTGGCAAAACTGCTCCAACTCCTTCAAGTTAGATGGGTTTCGTTGTTGTACAGCAATCTTAAAGTCATGCCACAGGTTCGAAATTGCATTGATGTCTGGGCCTTGACTCGGCCGTACCAAGACATTACATTTTTCCCCTTAAAACCTTAAGGGTATGTACCCACGGGTTATTTTCAGCCATTTTTCGGGCCGTAAACGCCCCAAAAAACGAAAACGGCTAAAAAAATAAGGGGGCTGAACGCCTCCAAACATCTGCCCATTGATTTCAATGGGAAAAACGGCGTTCCGTTCCCACAGGGTGTTTTTTTTACACGCCGTTTGTAAAAATGCCCCATAAAAAAAAGTGCATGTCACTTCTTGAGCCGTTTTTGGAGTCGTTTTTCATTTACTCAATAAAAAAACAGCTCCAAAAACGGACGTAAAAAACGCTGCAAAAAACGCAAGTTGCTTAAAAAATGGCTGAAATTTAGGGGCTCTTTTCCCTTGAAAACAGCTCCATATTTTCAGCCGATTTGTGTTAAGCGTGTGAACATAGCTTAAAGAGGCTCTGTCACCAGATTTTGCAACCCCTATCTCCTATTGCAGCAGATCGGCGCTGCAATGGAGATAAGAGTAACGTTTTAGTTTTTTTAAAACGAGCATTTTTGGCCAAGTTATGACCATTTTTATATTTATGTAAATGAGGCTTTCTAAAGTACAACTGGGCGTGTTTAAAGTAAAAGTACAACTGGGCGTGTATTGTGTTCGTTACATCGGGGCGTTTTTACTTCTTTTACTAGCTGGGCGTTGTGTATAGAAGTATCATTATAAAAAAATCTAAAAGAAAAAACCTAAAATTTTTTTTTTTCTGTGAGCGACAGGAATAGTAAATTAGTTAGGGATAGTATCAAACTAGCTTGTTAGAGTGTACGTGGTGTAAGGTTAGGTACTGTCAGGGCTAGTTAAAAACAATTTAGCATTAGGGTATTAGGTAGGGCTAATTAGGGTTAGAGGTTCAGGGAGTTAAAAACTAAGTTATTACAATGACAAAGCGGGTGTTCACTGCGGAAGGGGCTTACGCTTTATTCTGTGCAGAGTCAGAGTCTGGCAGTGGGGATGAGGTGACATTTTTGATGTCGTCATCCTCAAGTGACACATCTAGTGATGAATTCCCCCCCACCCCCCCCGGTAGACGTTCTAGAGCTAGTGCGCAAGCACAACCAAATTCAGATGCCCCTGCGTGGATTGCCCCTGATAATTATATGCCCCAGGTGCCTGAATTTACTGCCCCCCCAGGCACCAACGTGGACATTACTGGATTCAGAGAGATCGATTTTTTAAATAATTTTTCTCTGATGAATTAATTTGTCTTATGGTACAGCAGACAAATAATTATGCGGCACAATTTATTGCCCACAATCCCAACAGTTACTATGCCAGGCCCCAAAAATGGACCCCTACCAATGCAAATTAAAAAAAATTTGGGGCCTACTACTTAATATGGGCATTACAAAAAGCCCTGTATTTGCTCCTATTGGAGCACTGATATGCTACACCATTGCCCACTTTACCGCCTCACCATGCCTAGAGCTCGTTTCGAGATCCTGCTACGGTTCCTGCATTACAACAATAATGAGGAATGCCCACCCACAAATGACCCCAGTTTTGACCGACTGTTCAAAATTAGACCTGTAGTGAACCACTACAATTCAAAATTTAAGGAGATTTACACCCCACAAAAATGCATTGCAGTGGACAAATCCTTGGTGCATTTCAAGGGCAGGCTACACTTCCGCCAGTACCTGCCCAACAAAATGTCTAGGTATGGCGTGAAGCTGTATAAAGTGTGTGAAAGCGTGTCTGGATACACTTTTAAATTCAGAATCTATGAGGGAAAAGATTCTGCAATAGAGCCCCCAGACTGTCCCCCTGTCCTAGGAATAAGTGGGAAGATAGTATGGGATTGGCTGCACCCCTTACTGGACCAGGGATACCATCTATATATTGACAACTTTTATAATAGTGTCCCCCTTTTGAAGTGCCTTTCTGCTAGAGGAACCGCAGCATGCGGCACAATTAGGAGAAACCAAAAGGGTCTCCCCAAGGACTTTTTAGATCATACAGTGCGCCGAAGGGAAAGCAGGGCTGTTTGCAGTGACAATTTGCTGCTGGTCAAAGGACAAGCGTGATGTCCTTGTATTGACCACTCTCCATGCAAACCGATCCAGCCCTAGCCCAGTGCGAGGAACCACAGAGCAGACCATCAAGCCTGTGTGTATCCAGGACTACAACCAGGTCACGGGAGGGGTGGATCCAGGAGTGAACCTAGCCCCTTTGCTGCCTGAGGCGAACTATAGAAAGGCGCCCCCCCCCCCCCACAAATCTATTCAAGTAACCACAGCCGGACGTTCTGACTTTCTGCTGAGTTCATCGGCCCAGCGCGGATGGCATGATGCAGTGATGTTATCGCGCTAGGCCGCTGACGTCAATAGTGTGCTCTTGGACTGTTGTAGACCCCATGCCTAAACCAGGCTGTGGTCTACGAGAGAAAACAGTGGGGCAGGGAGCCAACGGCCCAGGGCTGGCTGGCACATTTTAGCCTAGAGGCAAGCACACAGCACTTTCCCAAGAGTAGCGGCCCATTTTGGGGGCATTGTGCAATTGCTGAGTTTGTCCTCCCTAACACCACCGCTATAAACTGCTACATGTCAATGGAAAAATCTTCCACCAGAGGAAAAAATGTTTCCAAATGGTGGAGTAAAAGAAAGCTTCACCCGAGCCTGGGACCTGGTATTCTGCCATGTGGAAAAAATGTTCCCTCTGGCGAAAGACTTTTCAGTTGACAGGTAGCAGAGTCTGAAGGGGAATTATTTGTATTTTTTTTTACCTCTAGATTCTAGTGCATTGCAGGGGAGAAGGAAAGTGTATATTTTTTTATTTTTCATACTTTTTTTTTTCCCCGGTTGGTTCCAATGGACCGTTTGGACTACGCTGTAGATTTATTTGACTACTTTGATGATCTATGTTTTTTTTAAAATAAAATGGAGAAAGCGGGTTGTGTGAGGGAGTTTTTATTTAAATTAAAAAATGCTTCTTATGTCCATGTGTTTTTTTAATACATTATTACCGCCAGTGTAATGGCCACTATCTGATTGACAGCATCCATTACTAAGGCTGGAGCCTACTATTAACGAGTAAAAAGGCTAGCACCAACCTCCCGTTATTACCCCGGTACCCAACACCGCCAGGGGTACCGGGAAGAGCCGGGTACAATCCAATACCTGAACATATGAAGCGACGGCCGGGCACCGTCATCCCTTCAGGTGGTTGGGTCCTGGATCGTACCTGGCTCTTCCTGGTACCCCTGATAGCGGTGAGTACTGGGGTAATAATGAGAGGTTGGTGCTAGCCTTTTTACTGGCTAACACTAAGCCCCAGCCTTAGTAATGGATGCTGTCAGACAGCGGCTATTACGAAGACGGTAATAAAGTATAAAAAAAAAAGACATACAATTTTTTTTTATTAAAATAAAAACTCCCTCACATAACCCTCTGACCATTTTATTAAAAAAATGTAGATCATCAAAGTAATCCAACAAATCTACTACGTTGTCCACATGGTCCAGCGGAACCTGCAAAACAAAACATAACCAGTATGAAAAATAAAAATACTTATATTCACCTACTGCAGTCTTCTGTCTTCTTTCTTCTCCCCTGAGCTGCAATAGAAACTAGAGGTCAATGAACTGTAGTTCCTATTGTGGCGCCCGGGACCTCTTATAAATTACATGTTACCTTTATTCTGCGGGTCAGTACGATTCCAGCGATACCTAATTTATAGCACTTTATTGTGTTTTACAACTTTTTGCACAATAAAATTACTTTTGTAAAAAGAATGTAGTTTTTACTCTCGTCATGTTGTGAGAACCATAAAGTTTTAATTTTTTCATCGACAGAGCTGTATTATGGCTTGTTTTTTGCGAGACGAGCTATAGTTTATATAGGCACCATTTTTGGATACATGCAACTTTTTGATCAGTTTTTATTCCAATATGTATAGGGCAAAGTGACCAAAAAACAGAAATTCTGGTATTGATTTTAGGAATCCCCGGCCAGAGTCGGCAACAGATATTCCGCTCAAGGAGTAGCCACTGTCGTCACTGTTCATATATGAACAGTACCGTCAAGGGCTTCCCCGGGGCACAGCGCTTACAGTAGCGCTGTGCCTGCGGAGTCCTCGGCGAGCGGAGGAGCTCCCTCTGCTCCTCCGCTCTGAACTAATTCTGAAGCAGGGAGCTGATGGTTCCCTGCTTCAGAATTAGTGGCTACTCCTTGAGTGGAATCACCATTACCGATGATCTAGCCGGGGATTCCGCTCTTAGAGGAAAACCCTGAGGTTTCTGTCCATATATGGACAGTGACGCCAGTGGCCCCTCCTGGAGTGGAATCCCCGGCCAGAGTCGGCAACGGGGATTCCGCTCAAGGAGTAGCCACTGACGTCACTGTCCATATATGGACAGTCCCATCGTGCACAGCGCTTACAGTAGCGCTGTGCCCGGGGGAGTCCTCAGTGAGCGGAGGAGCTCCCTCTGCTCCTCCGCTCTGAACTAATTCTGAAGCAGGAAGCTGATGGTTCCCGCTTCAGAATTAGTGGCTACTCCTTGAGCGGAATTCCCGTTGCCAATGATCAGGCCGGGGATTCCGCTCCTAGAGAAAACCCCTGAGGTCACTGTCTATATATGAACATTGACGTCAGTGGCTCCTCTTGGAGTAGCATAGATGGACAGTGACATCAGGGCATCCCTCTAGGAGCGGAATCCCAGACCTATGCTCTGGCTGGGGATTCCGCTGCTAGAGGGAGTCCCAATGGCGCTATCTAAAGGGGGGGCTGGTGCTGTCTTCAGGGGGGTGTGGCACTATCTACATGGACATTGTGGCACTATATAGGGGCACTATCTACAGGGGACACTGTGGCGCTAGGTACATGGGCACTATATACATGGGCACTGTGTCCCTATCTGCAAGGGCACTGGCACTAGGGGCAGCTAAGGGGGCATTATGCTGTATTGGGCAGCAAGGGGGGCATTATGCTGTATGGGGGAATTTCGGCATTATACTGCATGGGGGCATCTGTATGGGTATTATACTGCATGGGAGAATATGTGTGGGCATTATACTGTATGGGGGCATTTGTGTTGGCTTTATACTGTATGGTGGTAGCTATGGGGGCATTATACTGTATGGTGGCAGCTATGGGGCATTATAATGTGTGGGGCAGCTATTTGGTATTATACTGTGTGGGAGGCACTATGGGAGCATTATACCGTGTGGGCTGAATCGGGTGTGTATGGGCGGGGATTGAGTGGGATTAGAGGCATGGCTTAAAAGAAAAAAATTGTTGTCCCTCTTTGTGATTTTTGAAAGTTGAAAGGTATGTCACATCTATTATTTAGTAGGGGGTAGCAACTTGGTATTATAATATTACACAAATGAGGCTTTTATAAGGTGCCAGTCATGGACTAGGCTATGGATAAGACTTTTGTGTGTAATTATAACACATTGCTCCAAACCCACAGTTCACACCAATGTGGAGCAAGTTTGGCGCCTAGGGTGTTGCTGCTAGCTTAGAGTCATAATAGTGACTAAGGATAGAAACTGTACTTTCCAACCAATGCCAAGAGGTCAGACCCATTGACATCAGAGTGAATTAAAGGGGTTTTCCCACTCTAGTCATTTAGGGCATGTAAAGGATATTTTCTACTCTTAGAGCAATTTTATTATTCTGGTATCTTTTTATTGATGTAACAGGATCCTAATGAACTGATAATGATCTTAAATTTTGAATGAACTCCAGCTAGATGGTAATGTATTTGGGTTGGCAAGAACAGGCAAGGCATTGCAGAGGCGAAATCCATGGGTGAGGTCCCAGAGATTCTGGAAGGAAATATAGGCAAGCTAGGCTGGATAGCAGGTACTGCAGAGATGGCTGAGCCCCTATGTGAGCAAATGGTTATAGTCTAAAGAGAGAGCTGCTCAGAATGTCTGTAGAAATCCGGGGCTTGTAGGGCTTCGATTTTGGGGGCAATATGTGTCAATGTCTTGTCACACGTTATTATATAATGTCTGTTTAATGACCATCCCTGTGATGGCATGCAAACGGCCATAATAAGGTTCACATTGCAAATTAAGGGTAATTGTGCAATTTTCTTCCAAACAGCTGAATTTAGTAAGCAAAAAATATCAGATTTAAAGCTTTAATAAATGAATTAATTGCACAGAGTTACAAGTTAAAAATAAACTACATAGGAAAATAGTAGCTCTAACAAAAATAGTATCTAAACAGACTGCTGTAGTATTCATGGTTCAACAAACTAGAGTTTAACAATATGAAAAAACAACTTATAATTCTAGACTGATGTCCACTTTTTCACATATTTTCAATATGGACTGCTCTTATATAGAGATCTAGCCTTTTAGCAAGGCAGAAACCCAAAGCCTGGGTCCAGTATGCCAAATACCATCCTCTATCTGTATCATGTGTCAAAATAGTCATTTGTACTCCTAGATATGGTCACCTGAGTACATATAAATCTCTGAATATTGAACATTGCATTAAGCATAGTGATACACAAAAATGAGGATACTGCAATACAAATGTTACATGCATAATATAAATATATGATAGATAGATAGATAGATAGATAGATAGATAGATAGATAGATAGATAGATAGATAGATAGATAGATAGATAGATAGATAGATAGATATACCTCCAAACTTTCAAGTGTCACAAAGAGGGACAACCGATGCGTCGCTGCAATTTTTTTCCCTTTTAAGCCACACCTCTAACCCCGCCTAATCCCCGTCCATACACACCCGGTTCAGCCCACACATTATCATGCCACCATAGAACCCCCACACAGTACAATTCCACTATAGCTGCCCCACACACAGAAAAATACCCCATAGTGCCTCTCACACAGTATAATGCCAAATAGCTGCCCCCACACAGTATAATGCCCCCCATACAGTATAAGGCCAACACAGATGCCTCCATACAGTATAATACCCACACAGATGCCCCCATATGGTATACTGCCCCATAGATGTCCCCATACAGCATAATGTCACCAAAGCTGCCCCATAGAGCATAATGCCCCCATAGCTGCCTCCATACAGTATAATGACCACACAGATGCCACCATACAGTATAATGCCTCATAGTGCCACAATGACCCCCTGTAAATAGTGCACACTGTAGATAGCGCCCATATAGATGGTGCCAGTGCCAATATACCACCACAGTGCCTACATATAAAGGTGCCAGTGCCCACATAGTGCCACAGTGCCCATGTAGAGAGTGCCTTAGCAACCACATATAAAGTGCCAGTGCCCACATATAAAGTGGGCTTCAGGAAGAGCCCCTGACATCACTGTCCATGTATAGAAAGTGACACCAGGGGCTTCTCCAGGAGCGGAATTCCTGGCCAGAGCATCGGCAACACTCTGGCCGGGGATTCCGCTTCAGGAAGAGCCCCTGACGTCACTGTCCATATATGTTATGAGTGCAAACATATATGGAGCATCAGCAACGCTCTGGCCGGGGATTCCGCACCTGGAGGAGCCACTGACGTCACTGTCCATTTATGGACCGTGACGTCAAGGGCTTTCCCAAGACAGGAGTCCCTGGCCAGAGAACTTGCGCTGCTCTGGCCCGGGACTCCATAGTTGAATGCTGGAGTAGGGAGCTGACATTTCCCTGCTTCAGCATTGGATTCAACTGTATCTGCGTCCTGAGGATGCAGATAAAGTTGAAAAGGGACATGTCACCGACCGCTCGGGACAGTGGGACACCACCCGGAATCCGGGACGGTTGGAAGGTATGATACAGATGATAGATAGATAGATAGATAGATAGATAGATAGATAGATAGATAGATAGATAGAAAGATATAAATATGAGTGCGTCAACTTTAGCTTCCTGTCAGAGAGTAGATACCAGGTATTAACGCCTCCCTTAGACTAGACCACGAGGAAAACATTAACACCTTCATTATCCTATAACCAATAAAGCAGGCATTAACCTTTTCACTATGCTAGACCAGCAGGGAAGCAGGCATTAACCCCTCCACTACCCTAGACAACCAGGGATGCTATCATTAACTCAACCACTACTCTAGACCATCAGGGCAGCAGACATTACCCCTAAACTTCCTAACATTTGAATCCCAAATAGAGGAAAATACATTTTAAGACATTTTAATACAAAAAAAAAATTTGACGCCTACTCAACAATAGAGTTTGTTCATACTATATTAAGAACAGAAACACATAAAAATGTACCAACCTTTGTTGCTATCTCTTCATTCCGAATGTAACGCTTCTCCTCTTTTTGGATTAAAATTCTAGTGTGAAACTTGTAATTCCTCTTGTGCTATAAATCCAATGTCTGCATCACATGTCTTAGAATATTTTAAACCCTTTGTTTGTACAAGATTTCGTTTTGTTCAGTATTTGTTCTCGAGTTGCAGCTGGGGGTCATGGATGAGTCCTTCCACTATACATAACGATAAAGAAACTTCTGGATATTTTTAACAACTTGTAATTTATTCTGGAAATTCTTCTGAAGCAAATAATAGAGGAGACACTAAACATTAGATATTTACCACATTATCGAAGAAATCGAAATAAAACCTTGTACTAAACGTGTTGATGTTACCAGTCACAGCATCAAGAGGCAGTAGAGCTGTAGAACAACTGATATAATGTTAAGCTATTGTGTACTAATATTCTTCCTGAGGGTTTTTTGGATAAATTCTATAGTGTAAATATACCATCAAGTGACAGGATATATTAAAATAAATAAATATGTTAAAATATAAGGCTATGTTTACATCTGCGTCTCTGCTTTCCGTTGTAATGCTCCGTCAGAGGAGTAGGACAAGGGAAAACCTGAAGCTGTGGTTCCGTTGCACCACAGATACCACCAGCGGCTGATAGAAACAATGGGTTCCTTCAGCGAGGTGTCTGTGGTTTTACCGGAATCAATAGCGTAGCATGCTGCGATTTTGTTTCTGGTAATCTCTGCCGGGCCTGCGGCAGATGCCCCTAATGGAGCTGCCGACACGGATATGAACAAAGCCTAAGAGCCACCTCTTCTAACAAATAATATCTTAAAAATGTCACCAAAATCTTTTTTGCTCTATCCCCTATAATAGATAATGACTTTCTTCACATTTTACAGCAGCAAATGTTTAGAACAGTGGTGGTCAACCTGACATATTGTTGTGGCCTCGAATATGACATCAAAATACTCATCAAAGGGCCACACATCACATAAACCAGGGCCGGGTCTAGAGGTCGGGCTCCAGGAGAAGATGTGCTGCTAAAAAGGATGAGTAGGGCTTACTTATTATGTACCCCTCTACCGGCCCATTGGCTGAACAGCTAGAGGGAGTTTCAAAAGAGACAGAGCACATGTGTGGGGTTAGATCTGCTAAAGCCAGATACTGCGACTCGTATCACAACGCAAATCACAAGTTGAAGACTTTTTGGAGCAGCTTTTATGCGAATTGCGAGGTTAGCTGCACAGCTATTATACCAAAATTTGTCAGTCAGATTAGCCATAGGTGGTTAGATACTACAAAGACTTCAGAGATCTACAGTACCTTGATCCTGTGACATGCCATAAATTATGTCAACTACAAAACTTATGTTCCATATTTGTCACTCTCTATTACATATTTGCCTGTGAAAATGTATCCGCATCAGAAACCTTGAGTAAACCATAAGGCTAGATGTTATTTGAGGGCAAGGTCAGAGGTCTTTGCTGTGGCGGATGTTAATCTGCTGCAGAAGGCCAAATATGACCTACAAAAATCTATCATTAGGGTGAAACAAGAGTATGCTGTCAGGTTACAGGATATGCTGGGTAGCAATTCTGGGGACATCTGGAGGGAAATGAGGCACCTTACTAGAACTAGAACCTTTACTAAATATCAGAAGCTTATTGGTTTTATAGAGAAGGACTAAATTATAAAACTTAGCTTTTAATATGCTTTTGATGAAATAATGTATATGTAGGTAAATACTTCAAGTTTATCTGCGTTCTAGCTTAGATCTATGGTTTTCTAATCTAGATTGTGGTATTTATAAGCCTGTAGGGGATTTTGGAGTAGCGCCTTACTGTCTCCTATCTAAAGTTCACAGAGCATCGGTATTGTGCCAGCACTAGCATCGGTATTGTGCCAGGCACCCGTCCTGAAAAGAACGACCAAAATACCACTGGCACATAACCCTTGCTTCCTGTTTTAACCATAACGCTATTAGCTCATACTCCTACGCGTTTCACCTGGCTCGTCAGGGAGGCATTCAGATCGACAGTATAACAGGAACCTTTTTGTAGTGACTGAATGTTATGGCAAATCCGCAATGGAACTATAAATATAAAACATGCATATTTTGTTGCGTATCTAGTAGTGGATTTGCCACATGTTTCAGCATCTGCATTTTAAAGACTCAAATCTGCAGTGAAAATCTGCTGCTTCTGCGTAACAGACTGAGCATGCAGCAGAATGTAAATTCCGCACCACAAGCTGTTTTCTGCACCATTTTTTTCCGAAACATCAACACTAAGTAAACTAAAAAGCTATAGAAATCAAAGAAAGAAAAGTCAGCTTCAGATTTCCGCTGCTGCCTGTTTGCAGCGAATTCCGCAGCAAACCTACCATGTCTGAACATGCCCTAATAGCAGTGTATTTAAACCCTGCAGCAGCTAGCTTACTACCTGTGAATGCATACTGGTCTACAAGAACGCGTGGAAGCTGTAATTGAGGCACTCAAAGTACATCGTCCCTGAGCCTCAAGACTCACCACGAGAGCATTACTCAATGGTTGTTGTTTGCCTCCTACGTTTAGTCTTTGTCTGTTAGGGCTCATTCAGACGACTATGAATAACGTCCGTGTGCTGCGCAGGGAAATCAAGCGCCACACACGGACCCATTGATTTCAATGGGGCCATTCACACATGCAGGAGTTTTCACACAGCGCGTGTCTGTTGCGTAAAACTCACTGCATGTCCTATATTAGTGCGTTTTTCACGCACCTAGTCGCCCATTGAAGTCAATGGGTGCGTGAAAATCACGCACAGCACACGGATGCACATCCGTGTGCTGTGCAGGATTTACGCATCAATTCAATTGAAAAAAAAAAATATGTGTTTTGTGAGTGTGTGAATAACAAGCACACTGATGCATAATGGACCAGATTCACGCACGTTTTACATGCGTGTGAATATGATATGCTCTTGTTTCCGTTTTTAAAAAAGACCAAAACATTCTGCAGATTATAATCATTGACTAAATACATATTCCTATTGGGACTCCAAATCTCTCACGCACGAAAAGCCAATTACCCTATCAGTATGTTTTGTGGGAGGAAACCTACATGAACATGGGGAGAACATACAAACCAATAGTGCAGCACTGCTAACCACTGAGCCGCCATACTGCCATACTCCAGACTCTAGTCTCTGACTTTAACCCTGCCTAGATCGCAGTTTTATCCATGACCACATAATGTTCTACACATGATGCTCTGAGACCGCTTTGTTAAGCAGCTCTTACACATATTACTTCTCAAATCTTCTGCGCTAGATGCCACCAAACCCTCATTCTAAATGAAATTAAATAATTTTCCTCTCAGCATTTTTAGTGTTTTCTAACTATAATATTAAATGCAAAATAATTTAGAAACTAGATTAAGGCACACCGAGAAACTAACCCAGCACCAACAAAACAATCTCACACCAATTATCAGTCCAGCATTTCATGAACATGGAGTACTTGTAGCCTAAGTTTTTCATGTATACTGGATAAATTCCAATTTCAGACTGTCCTATGTAAACAAAATTACAAGGCGTCATCCATAAATCCCTGTCCATGGCATATTAATACATCAATCTGCTCTTTTTTAAACACCAATACATTCCTCACCTCCCACACATCTTCCATCCCACAACTGACAAGAAACCAGAGAACTGTGCGGATTCCCTCCTCCACAGTCAAGTGAGGCAAGCAAGATTAATAAGAGTACACCAGTAATGGCTCTCATTAACTTATGAAGAATAATGTATGCACAATTGTACACATTGTATAGGAACCGTGTCTGTTATTACTCACCAATAACTCAGAAACATAACGGGAACTAGAGAGGAGCAAAGAATTTGGTAAGTGTGTAGCCTCTCCTAAAATAATAATAATTTCTGATTCATTACTGGCGAAAATAGAAACTGAAGATCCATAACTTGAAGCTTCTGGGCTCCAATGCAAAATCTGGAACAGGGCCCTCACCTACCGTGTGGCATTTATAATACTAGTGTCTCCTTACGTGGCAGGGGGGCCTTTGTGCCCCCTTAGGCACCAGGGCATGGGAGAGACGGCTACTTCTGCACCCCATATAGCCACGCCCCTATATTCTCGATGTAGAAGTCAAAGAAGACTAAAATGCAAGTTAATTATATGGATCCTTGTTCTAAAATATAGATAGTTATTGGAGACTCTATTGATTACTGAACAGTTTTCTAAAGGACTTTAAACTACAGTTCGGCCACTTTCACACTTGCATATTTAAGTCAGTATTTTGCATCAGTATTTACAGTATAAGCCAAAACCAAAAGTGGGTCCAAGCAGGTGCAAATCTTTCCATTATACATTTTCTTTTTGTTTCCCTCCTGTTTTTGGTTAACAAATACTGATGCAATATACTGACCAAAGCAGTGGCGTAACTACCACTGTAGCAGCTGCTACGGGGCCCGCAGCATTAGGGGGCCCATGCCGCACGCAGGTACGCCCCCCCATATTCTTCCAGATATTGGCCATTTTCACACAGCCCTAATACAGATACATTTTAGGATAGTTATAACAGCTGCAAAACCGGGACCTCCCACAGAAACTAAAATGCAACGGTATTACGGCCATTTAAAAAAAAAAAAAAAACAATAATGGAATCCAGCAGACAGAACTTGGAAAGCCTTTTGGAAGCATTACCATTGCATAATGCAAATTGAAAACTATGGTTTCCATTCATGGGTTCCCCTGACGGAAAGGTCTCATCGAACCTACGAACGGAACCCCGACGCTGATCTGAAAACACCATTACTCTACTATTTATAGAAAATATATATATAGGAAGACCAACCAAATACAGCCATGTAAAGGTGACCCGAGCAGTGCAAATTGAAATCCAGGGACTTCAGGACATTACTTCCTCTAACACCCTTAATTCATATACTCTTTTATACTTGTTTCCATTGAACATTATTTATTTTCTGTTTTTACCCATATTAGACTTGGTTTCTCCCACCAAATTTTTTTTGCTTACCTGGAATAGCATATTGCGGAGACCTCAGAGGTTTTCATGGTCTGCTTCCTAAGGACCTACATGTAGTGGTGTCATGATCCATCCTGCCACATAGAATTTTTGTCCCTCTATTTATCTAGAGGGAGGCAAAATCTCATAAGGCATGAGCCAATCTGCCCTAAAAGGTAAAAGGTCCTCTCTGATCCCTGGTGGTTATGTGACACCTTACGGATGTGTAAGTGGGGCTGCATTGAATTACTAGTTAGATTTGATCCTAGCTGGTAGTGCAGGTTCTGTATGGATAGAGCCCTCATAAGAGTAAACTTCAAGAAAAAAGGTGCCATTAACCCATAGCATGCCAAGGGCTACAATGCCTTTTTAACACATCTGTGAATTTGTAGAACAATTTTCATTCGCTTAACCATAATAAAATATAATTTAAAGTGTTGAGGAAATTGCATTAGTCTCGGGTAAGAGATGTTCTGTTCTGCTCTCTTTCATTTCCTTCTGAATACTTTTGAAGACTTATCTCTTTAAAGTAATGTATGTTGCTTATTGATAGAAAAATTCACTTAGTCCAGGAAATTAGTTGTTAGACCATCACATGGGCCTTGATATGGTGTTATATAAGCATATTACAGTTTTTCAGACTGACTGCTAAGTAAATATGTTTTTATTTTTCCTCCTTATCTCTGGTACAGGACATTTTTTCCTTCTTTTTACTCAATTTACTTTATACACACTATTATTTTTATGAACACAGATCCATTGTGATATGAACAAATAAATAGGGGAAGGAATACTTGGCGTTTCCCAATATATTGTTATTCTCTCTTTAGGGTAGCTTGAACTTTACTTGAAATATTTTTATTATGAATGCAGGAGACGTAATGATGGAGTAGGTCTATAAAACAAGAATTTGATAAGAAATTTCGGGTCTGACTATTCTTCCAGATTTAGGCCATTTTCACACAGCCCTAATACAGATGCATTATAGGATAATTAGAACAGCTGCAAAACCGGGACCTCCCACGGATTACTAAAGCGAACTAAGATCTAAATTCGGTTCAGTTGAACTGTGGGAGATTGCTGCTATAATACAGAAACTAAAATGCACCGGTATTACAGCCATTTGAAACTGGACAAACATTCCCGTACAGGCTAAGGCTACATGCACACGGCCATTTGAAACTGGACAAACATTCCCAAATTTTTTAACTTTTAACAAACTTATTAAGATGGAAAGTTTTTATTTTATATTTATAGTATACATATCATCATTTCGTACAGGCTAAGGCTGCATGCACACGGCCATTTGTATTTTGCCGTTCGTAAACAACGGATCCGCAAAACATAGACAGCACACGGATGGCAACATCGCCATACACTTGAATGGGTGAGATCGAGCCGCAGACAGGAATAGGACCTGCTGAGATTTGTGGCCCGGTCCCATGGCCCCGACACAGAATCGGGAAAAACACGGTAATGTGCTCGGGGCCATATAAATGAATGGGTCAGTGTGAAATCCATTAAAAAAAAATAATAAATGGATAGCACACTGACGTAAACAACGGTTTAATTGCCAGTGGATGTTTATATATTTTTTAAAACATTGTTTGTTTTGGACAGACCCTTATCCATCTGATGGTTCCCCCCAATGATAAACTGATCACAAGGGGTCCCAACTGTTCATTTGTTGCATCTCTCCGATCTGACAGAAGTTAGGGACTCATTTTTTTGTGTTTACAGCTTATTGTTGTATTGTAATTTATTGGTATTATAAAATAATATGGAATATGTTCAAGGCTTATAACGTTTTTTAGTATTACTCTAATTTAATAATTGTTTCACGTATACAGTGGGGAAGAATCAGAAGAGTTTTGAAAAGTTAAGACACCGATACAAATTAGATTTATGATGGTGTCAGAACATCTTGAACATCCACTCTCTTGGGAGAGTAGATCACTGTCAGCTGAACAACTTCACTTATCCTAGGTCTATGGACAGGCTTAATCACTGTCATCTTAAAAGCTCTGTTAACCTTTTGTCATCATTAAACAAGCACATCATTTTGCCAATACAATCACCAAATGTTTGATTGTTAAGGAAGTTAATAACTGTGTGTAAACTATCACAGTGTATTGCACCAATCAAAACAATACTAAGATATTTTAGAAAATGTATCTTGGTTGCTGTTGGTTACCATAAAATGACATAAATTGTAGCTAAACGTTTGACAAACTTCTGACATGTCATAGTGACATGTCAGAAGTGTTGATTTGTGGGGGTCCGAGCACTGAGACCCCTACCAATCGCTAGAACTAAGCAGCTGAAGTGCTCGTGTGAGCGCTCAGCCGCTTCATTTCTTTTCGGCTTTTTCTGAATAGCCGATGTATTGAAGTACGGGCTCATAGACTTTCTTTTGAGTCCGTACCCCGATACATTTATTTACAGAAAAAGCCGAACAGACACGAAGCGGCTGAGCACTCACACGAGTGCTTCAGCTGCTTCGTTTTAGCGATTGGTGGGGGTCTCGGTGCTTGGAACCCCACCAATCCAAACTTCTGACATGTCACTATGACATGTCAGAAGTTTGTCAAACGTTTAGCGACACTTTAAATAAATTGAAGGCTGAAAGCTTGTTACAAGATATTGTACCACAAAACTGGTGACAATAAATTCACATGTCATAGAATAGCAAAAATTGCTGCAAATACAAACTCTCAGTCCATTTAATTGAAACCTGTAAATCTATGATAAATTGGTCATAACGTGTTAGATGTCTCACCAACATTTATGGCTAGTAACATTTCTCAAGCTACGATTTGGAACAAGGAAGTTCGAAATATGTACAGTATGCTTAAACTGGACCTCTCAAATGTTTTTTTTGCAAAATGTTTTATGGAATTGTTTCAAATAAATATTGGACTTTAATTTAGAACGTGATAGATTGCTATTATTTTCTATATCATACTCTTGGGAGCCTACAAGAGATCAGGGCACTTCTACTATTCAGGACATGGCTTGGCGAGTGTCTAAGATACCTACTGGAGCCGGAAAAGAAAAAGTGGGGGGGGGGGGGGGGGGAACTGGACTTAAAACGTACAGATACAGTATAATGAAAAAACAATATTTAGAATTTTACTGATAATCCTCATTTCTATTTATAACATCAATACATTCTCAATAGCACGCTCTGGTGCTTTTAAACAGAGTAGCACACTACTTTGAATGCAATATACAAAAAAAAATATTAATAAGAAAAACCTACAAATATTGTAACAAAGATCTTGTATGTATTTTTGTTGAATAACATGTGACACAAGGCAAAGGAGTAAATTTTGAGTGCCAGTGTGATGACTGGCCTATAAAAGATGAGCTCTGTTTACAGGATGATTGAAGCCTTACTGAGTTTGGGAAACTCGATTAGTTGTTTGGAGCACGGCATCCTGGGATCTGGCCGTACACTGTCACTAATGTGCTTCAGGCAGGATCTTTTCCTGTTCTGCAAAATGTGTTTACATTTCTCAGACTCCCAGAGGACTAATATTCTGGCTTTAATACTTGGACTGTTTTTAACCTTTTTTTTCCCTTCATGTTTAAAGTATAGCATGTGATGCTGCAGGTTGTTTATTTTATATATCACATATGTTTTATACATTTAGCCTTGCATGACTTTTGTACAAGCAGGTTTCCCATCATCGGTTTCATTTATTCTCTCTGTTTGTATATTACAAGTACTGATAGCAGGAGGTTAAACATTTTTTCAACCCAAAAATTATTTTAACCACTCCCCCCATTATTTAAACAGCTAGCAGAACTCTGGGGGACGACTTCTGAAGGGAGAGCCAGCAATTCAGCCCTGCTTCTTCTAATTCTGCAAACCTACAAAAGATCAAATCCAAATATCTCTGTTGACAATGAAGGGGGTGTCAGATTAGGACTAGAGCTCGGTGCTCATGGCAGCAGAACTGGAAATCTTAAGGGAAAAACCAATAGTTACAGGTCATGAGACCACCAGGGTTTGTTTGTAGAAGTAATTTTATAACAAGCTCTACAACCACCCACCATATAGGCAGGGCTACAACTTTATAACCTTATGGCACATTGTTAGGCCTCATGCACAAGAACATATTTTTTTCCTCCCGTAAATACTGGCGTAAATACGGGTCCTTTGTCACACATATTCGACCCGTATTCCACCAGTATTTACGGACCCGTGCCCAGTAAATACGGGTCCGGTGTCACCAGTATTCCACCCGTATTTACGGACCCGTTATCTCTGCACTAATCGGCAGCTCCTTCTCTCTATCAGTGCTGGAAAGAGAGAAAGGGCAGCCCTTTCGGGCAGAGTTTCCGCAGCGATTGTAAGTAAAAGAGGTTCATACGTACCGTTGTCTTGGTGACGCGTCCCTCTTTTGACATCCAGTCCGACCTCTCTGGATGACGCGGCAGTCCATGTGACCGTTGCAGCCTGAGATTGGCTGCAGCGGTTACATGGGATGAAACATCATCCCGGGAGGCCGGACTGGAGGAAGAAGCAGGTAAGTTAACTTTTAATACTATTAACTCCAGCGGTAGTCACTGTCCCGGGTGCTGAAAGAGTTACTGCCGATCAGTTAACTCTTTCAGCACCCTGGACAGTGACTATCCACTGACGTCGCCTAGCAACGCTCCCCAAGGTACCCGTGGCCAATAGAAGTCTATGGGCCTGTAATTACGGACGTTTTTACGTTCGTGTGCATGAGGCCATAGTGTTAAATCCATAGAAGTGAACTTGTAAATATGATGGTTTAACAGAGCCCAGCTCATAATCCAATCTTGTATTTTAATCTGCTCCCAATACACCAATCTCAAGGACTTCATTATCGCTTTGTACTATTCATATACACTATATGGCTTAAAGTATGTAGACCCATGACCATCACACCTAGAGTATATGAGCTTGTTGGACATCCCATTCCAAATCCATGGGCATTTATATGGAGTTGAGCTCCCTTTTGCTGATAAAACAGCCTATACCCTTCTGGGAAGTTTTTTGTTTTTTTTTACAAGATTTTGTGTGTCTGTGGGTATTTGTGCCCGTTCATCCAAAAGAGCATTTGTCAGGTTGGGTACTGATGTTGGACAAGAAGGTCAGGCTCAAAATCGGCATTCCAATTCATCCAAAAGGTGTTCAATGGGGTTGAGGTCAGGGCTTTGTGTGGGCCAGTTAAGTTCTTCCACACCAAACTCACCCAACCATGTCTTTATAGAGCTTGCTTTGTGCACTGGGGCACAGTAATGCTGGAACAGAAATGGGCCTTCCCCAAGATGCTCCAACAAAGTTGGAAGCATACAATTGTCCAATATGTCTTTCTATTCTGTAGTCTTAACATTACCCTTCACTGGAAAGAAGCAGATCTAGCAGATTACAATTTTCACAAACTGCCTTATGGTGAAGGTAGCATCTTGTGACAGAGCTACGTTTAAAAAATGACTGAGCTCTTCAGTACGACCCATACTACTAGCAATGTTTGTCTAAAGAGATTGTATAACTGTGTGCTGGATTGTATGCACCTGTTTGCAATGTGTAAAGATGAAACACCTGAACATTTTAATTAGGTGGGGTACCTACATAGTTTTGGTCATATGTGTCCTTGGATATTTTGCATGTAAAAAAGAAAACATTTCCCTGACCCCTTTAGTTAAATAAACTTTATTTTCTGACTTCAGGAGAACCCCTAAACTTAGGTAGGCCCTTGAATGTTTTAGGCCTCATGCACACGACCGTAAAAACACCCGTTATTGCGGGTCGTAATTACGACCCGCAATAACGGGCCCATAGACTTCTGTTAGCCACGGGTACCTTCCCGTTTTCTTACGGGAAGGTGCCCGTGCCGTTAAAAAAATAGAACATGTTCTATTTTTTTATTTTACAGGCCATGCTGCTATACTTTATAATGGGAGCACGGCTCGGAAAAGCGGCCGGCTGCCCGTGGCCGGCCGTGCTTGTAATTACGAGTCGTAATTACGAGCACGGTCGTGTGCATGAGGCCTTAGACTGGGTTTATACATGTAGTTGTTTTTCAGCCTATGCCAGGAGTGCATTTAAAAGGAAGCAAAAAAGAAAAAAAAAACTTATACTTCACCTCTCTCTTGTATCCACTCCAATGTTTGGCTCAAATCCTGCATTATGAACTGCATCAAAAACTGTATTTGTAAATCCAGCCTTGTACACTGAAAAGATGGAAATCTTGGTTCTTCTGCATCGCCTAGAGAGGTCCATAATGCGGGCACATTTTATATATAGTTCATATGCACATCTTTTTGTTTTCATGGTTAAAGACTACAAAACAAACCCTGTGTAGTCTCATCCTGTCGTCATACTCCCTTCCATCTGTCCCCTATTTCTTTTTAATGTAGGTTACCAAGAAGTAGGGCACAGATAGAAGGGAGTATAATGTGCTCTGCATTGTAACTGTAGATGCAAAACAATATTTTTTATCAAAACTATTTGCAAAGTGGCTTCCTCTTTTATAATTCCTTTTTATCATTGTGGGCAATTATGCATCCAGAATTAGGGTATGTTCACACACAGTGTTTTCAGGCGTAATTCGGGCGTTTTACGCCTCGAATTACGCTTGAAAAAAACGCCCCTAATACGCCTACAAACATCTGCCCATTGCTTTCAATAGGTTTTACAATGTTCTGTTCCCATGAGGTGTTATTTTACGCGTCGCTGTCAAAAGACGGCGCGTAAAAATACGGCCACGAAAAAGAAGTGCATGTCACTTATTGGGCCGTTTTTGGAGCCGTTTTTCATTGACTGCATTGAAAAACAGCTCCAATAACGGCCGTAAAATACACCGCGAAAAACGCGAGTTGCTACAAAAACGTCTGAAAATCAATAGCTGTTTTCGCCTGAAAACAGCTCTGTATTTTCAGACGTATTTTGCTAAGCCGTGTGACCATACCCTTACTGGTGTATAGCAGAGAAAATTCCAACTTGCATTACGACTTCATCAGAGCAACAAATGACATATATGTCATCAAAAAGTAAAGAAAAAAACAGTGGTATTAACAAAAATTAGAATTACATGTGGAATATGAAAACTTTAGTTGTCAACAGAGTAGTTGTGAGCACTGTGGTTGGATGAGCTATTTAATTACTCCTCTCCCTTTTATATTGATTGGAAAATGTGGCAAATGAAAATTATGTTTGTTGTATATTGTGTGACTCCCACCTCGAGATTGACTTTGTGGTTTGTATATTGTCATAGTATACTGACACCTAGTGGCTCCCATAGAATGCACACAACACATAATAAACTCCCCAAAGATATGAAAACCGTTATAAAACAGCATATTTATTAAAAAAAATAAACACTATGTTCTACAGTGTCAGTTCATTAATAAATATATTAACATACATTTTAGTAGTCATTAAATTAACAAGTAAAGTTGATAATATACACAAGAATAACTGAAACCTTCCAGGAATTCAAATCAGAACAAAAATGAGAATACAATACAGAATTCATCCACAGAAAACGTTGTTAGATGTGAAAATTCATAAAACAGAAAACTGCAATTTGACACAATGTTGCCCCTGCAATCCCGCTGTCATGACCATACTAACAATGCAAAAGAATTTAGGTCTACGTCTTACATTTTTTCTTGGTTGGGGTGAAAAACAAATCCTTTTATTTTATGAATGAGAAATATATATATATATATAGAGAGAGAGAGAGAGAGATAAACATATACATCTTAATATCATAACTTAAAATTGTAACTGGGAATTCTAATATTTATTTTAATTAATTTTTATTATATTTTTGTTTTAGAAGAATTTGACTTTTTTTCCCCCCCATTTCATTAAGCCCTTATACACATGGCTATATCATGTCTCCATACAAGTTTTGAGTTGAATAGTCTATGGGTCCATACTGTAAATCCATGTGCTTCCAGTTTCACACAGAGGATTTTTGTCAGATTCATGAGGAATTAAACAGAAAATATATTATGCCTTGTTCCATATGAAATATGTGGACGCTGTATTACTGGCAGATTCTGTACAGAGGCACCACACAGCAGCACATTGAGTGCTCAGTAGTATGGAACTGTTGGCTATGCCTTGTGCACGAGGCCTAACAGTCATCAAAAGGAAATGGAAGATCCTACATACATGATGGTGCCAATGAAAAGGAACGTGGGCTAAAAAGAAATGAAAAAACATTGCATGTACTAATAAAGTGCCTGGTGGCTAGTACTTAAGGATTACAGTGCCTAAAAAAAAAGAAATGGATTCCCCAATGGATTAAGGCCCCTTTTCATGGAAAAATTATTTAAACCACCGACAAACAATTTGTGGCTTGACATTTTTTTTAAAGACTCTGATGGACATTTTCTATCAGAATAATCATCATAGAGATGAGGAAACAAATTCCATCTCTATGGTTGGCAGCGCTATTGATGGCTATCCAGAAGGGCGTGCGCTAGGCAGGTATATGCATTGTAAATCTCACTACAAGCAGCATTTACAGACACCGAGGACGGTGGCGGTAATTTTATGTATACACAATTCATTTAGATCAATGAAAGTTTATTCTTTTTGGGCATTTACACTGAACAATTATTGTTATGATCGTTCAAAAACTAACAAATTGTAAAAACAATTGTGTAGTACAAAAGGCAATAAGTGTATTCAACATTTATGTCTGATGTATAGCAGGGGTGGACTGATCATTTGGGCATTAGGACAGTGCCCGAGGGCCCATGGCCGAAAGCCCCTTGGTCAGATTAAGTGCATGGTCTGCAAAAGAAAAAATCTAACAAAAAAAACAAGAGATACATGAGATAAATGCTGCTCAAATGCATTGGTTGGTTTGTAAGGGATCCATAACCATTACTGCCCGGGGGCCCAGACCACTCTTAGCTTGCCTCAGTCTATATCCAACTTATAATGAATATATCTTTTCTGTGTATTGTAATACATTTGTTATCTTTTTTATGTTCAATTTCAAAATTATTACTTTTCGATTTCTGCCTTTACAAACAAATAACGTATTTAATTATCAAGTAAATTTATTCTCAGCTGAAAACTGATACTTGTCATGTTCCTGTCGCTGGGTGGGAAGAATAAATCTTTGTGATTGGTGACACTGACTTTCTCCTTTGCAAATTTCCCCATAATTCAGAGAAAGAATGTTGTAAAGAAAACAATCCTGGACGGAGACATACCCAAATGTAAACAAGGTTTTTTTGGCCACTTTTTATGGAACAAAATTTATTTTCTATAGTGCATGGATTAAATAGATTTGAAGCCGATGACTGAAAAACATAAAAAAATATATTTGAAGCTGGTTGACAAAAAAAAAAAAAAGTTCTGCTCATGCCACTGATCAGATGAGTGTAGAGTGTTTCTTGTGAGAAAGGATCTTAACACAGACCAGATATCACATTTTGTCACCCGCTAGGAATTCCATCCGTCTTGTCAGAGCAGACTAGCTGCCTACTACTTGTGAAGAACAAAATGCATTTCTCCCTGTCCTCATACAGCACTCAGAATGTGAAGATTAATTCCAGTCAATTCAATTAAATTATAATTTAGATTTAAAAAAATCTTTTATCTTACAGTCCTATTGTCAATTCATATTCACTGCAGAAAGAACAACCAAAATTTTACTTTGAGAAAAAATGTCAGGTTATCCCAAGCCTAAAGTCACATACGCTTCTAAATGGGTGCTAATAAAGGGTCAGCCAGACGATCAACTGATTAACGCCATTCAGACTATAGAACTCTGGCAATCAGCTTTTATTACCAAGGAAAGATGCCACTAGCCATACATTCATGTAGAAAATAGAATGGTAGACCATCTAGGACATGAATAGACAGGGTCCACCAGAGAAGAACCTGTCGTAGGGTCCTATTACACAGCTCAACATGGGCCGTGTAAACGAGTGCCGATCAACGAGACAGCTCGTTGATCAGTGCTCGTTTGCTTCTGGCACACGTAGCAATGATTGGATATGTATAGGGACAAGGGCTCGCTATACATTTTCATCATGTCGGCAGCACATCTCCCTGATTACACAGGGACATGTGCTGCCGACAACTGATTTTTAATTCCGCATAAAAGAGCAGATCAGCCGATGAAGGAGCGTTTGCCGATCATTCACCCGTGTAATAGGGCCTTTACTTAGCGGCTCTTTGCTCTGGTTCATACAGGGGGGTCCCGAGATAATGACCTCCCCTATATGATGTCCGTTTGCCCTAATAGGGCACATGGACAGGGTTGTCTAAATTATCCAACTTCTTTAACAATTGCACTTTAGTCCATCACTGTAGACAGCAGCCTGGAGTAAATCTGCAGTACATTTAGTAAATTAAGTAAAAAAATGTTCTAGATCACAGGAAAGGATCTTCTTTGCCAACTAAATGAATGAATTTCTTTGAAGAAGACACAAGTACTTTGGCCCCAGGGGCAATTTAAAGGACCATGTATACTAAATAATAATGTCAACTAACTCTGTGTGTGGGCTAAAGAAATCCCTGTGGCATAAACCTATCTATAGTCCACATACAACAATTAAATGGTTGGTAGATGATGTGTGATGTTTGTTCTGTGTTGCTTAGAGAAATATTTGACTGTACTTTTACCTGTTAAGAAATGTAGAAATTCACTACGTCTGTGACATGTGTTCACAAAAATTACAGTGATTTCACATCAGGCTGAATAGCATTAGGCTACATATTATGCTACAAATGCTACATTAATGGATTGTTACCTATCTCTACAATATGATCCTAATACTAAACAGCTCTGGACAGTAGGAGTTTCTGGATTTTTCCCATATCTAGGAGGATTAAACTGTCCTGAAAACGCTTCCACATGAATAATGAGTCAACCTGGCAACCTGCCTCATGATGTTTGCCATCTCGGAAACAGCAAGCAAGAATGGAAACGGTTCAATCTTAACCTGTCGATTGTTGCCTTCAAGGCAAGTGGCACTCTCAAAGTAATAATGGTCAACCCCAATGGGCATCATTAGATTGTTGTTCGTTGAGAGCTATAATATGACTCAATTAAATGGAACTTGTCATGTTGAACATGCAGTCCGATCTGTGGGCATCATATTATATATAGAGCACGAGGAGCTGAGCAGATTAATATTTAATTTTTTGGCAATAAATTCAGTATAACTTGTATATTATTCATTTAAATACCTACTCATTCTGGGTTTAGGAGTCCAACAGCCGGTCTGACTCTGCCCACTGGACTCCTATTTTGTATAAGTATACACAGATGGCTGTCAGTCACTGAATAGGCCTCCCACAGGACTACAAATTCTTATAAAATAGTCTATAGCCTGCTGACGGTTGGCGGGGAAGCAGTAGTTGATTTATTTATTTCTTGAGTCTGTCTTGCTATATTTACAACCACTCCCACTATTAATGGGAACAATTCCATTAACAACCCTTTTTACAATCTCCTAATGCGATCTGTAACGTTACACCTAAACCATATTTTAGAATAGGCTACATTGTAGTTACAATTTTCTCCACACAGTTACTTAAAGTGTACGTGACCTTTAATATCTCATGACACGTCATGAAGCCGAACGCTATGATGAAGGAGCACATTTCAATAGCATTATAATACCCGGGAAGTGTCATTGGCAAAACAGACAGAGCAAAGCAGCACAGAGTGAAGCCTATGGACGCTACGATCCATTGATTTAACTATCCTCTTTTAGCTTCACTCATGAGAACCGCCAAGTGAAGCTGACAGAAGCCAAAGGGATGCAGAAACTGATTTGTTCCAGTAATCGGAGAGAGTTTTGGCTTACGGCCCCCACTAATAGAAGAAGAAGCTAAAATGTTAATAGACAGAAAAGCAAGAAATGTACAAGACAAATAAAGATAAAGAGATGGGGATGGAAACTTTTTTATATAATGTTGCTTTTGGCAAATTTTTGGAAAACCAGAAAAAGGTTACCTAAAGTTAACTTTAATAAATGTGTTGACGGTGCATGACACAGACTTTCAAAGAACACCAACAAGAATCCCTGGGTCATGCGTTTGGCCAGAGTGTTCCTTTAACTCCTAAAAGTGATTATCCACCATTTCAAACTAGGCATCTTTTTTTTTTCATAATATTTTATATCATCGTTTGTCATCTACACTTTTCTTTTTTGAACAGAGCATTAATTGGGTAATAAATATATTATTTGGAGAATTTTTAAAGGGGTTTTCAAGGATTGGAAAAACATGGCTGCTGTCTTCCAAAAACAGCACCACAGCTGTCCACAGGTTGTGTGTGTTATTGCCGCCCAGTTTTATTCATTTCAATAGAGCTGAGCTGTAATACCATACACAACCCATGGACTGTTGTGGCACCGTTTCTGGAAGAAAACAGCCATATTTTTTATAATCCTGGACAACCCTTTAAGAATAATTTTTTTCATCTGAGTAAGCATTGAATATTGTCAAGTGCTTATTTTAATAGTTATTATTTGATGTAGTATGCTTTTAGTCTTAGCTTGAATCCAAATAACTTATCAGGGTGATATCAGGATATGTACTCAGAAGAAGGCACAATTTGCTTGCACAATTATTTTCCCTGAGTATAATAAATGTAACACATTAAAAAAAATTCAATTATAACATGTCTGTTTTTGGTTGAATTCTTGGAAAACTGCAATAAAAATACCATTTGGCTTAAACACGATGTCATTAAATTGCTAAGTAACATTAAATGAAATAGTATGTAAATGATTAGTTCCATATTTTTTGTGAAATACAAATATTGCAGAGATAATAACTTTGTGGTTCTCTAATCATTCCCCGAGTCCCTTTAGCTACCCTGTCACATCAGTCTTGCATTTTCGTTTGTTTCATTGCATTTCCCTGCTTGACTCCTAATTCAATAAGTGGTTTGCAAATTTTGTCTTTACAAAAACTAACAACATTTTGGTTAATTTTGGGTTTGAATTTTTTCTTTAGATCCATACCTCTCGAATGGATCAAAAGTTAAGTCACCAGTTTCCAAAAAAGGTAACATGTCCTATAAGTACCAACAGATATGGGAGTGCCAACAAATGTGTCTTCTTCTGAATACATAAAACGTTAACCTTATAGTGTAGGCTATGAGTATATAATAAAAAATGACTCCCTTAAAAAATAAAAAAAATCATAACTATAGAAAATGTTGGGACACCATTGAACCCCTATTATTGCTATCAAATACAAGGTAGAAGAAGATTTACATTCAGTGCTAAAATATATTCCTTGGTGCCAAGCTAAGAAGACCAGGATCATCAGGATCTTTGGGTTGGTATCTGACATTTGCCACTATTTTCTCCGCTATATTCTTGGCACCAATGTGAGCACAGACTCACAGGCACGATATTACATTGTGTAACAGTCTATAACTGATACTTGATATCATGTTATGTATTACCACAATCATATAGGCATCTGACAATGTAGAATTTAACTGGCACTCTCAAAACAGCAACACTGGCACCAGGATTAGGGTAGACATTTAACTTATGACGACCAATTTAACATATGATCATATCAGTAAGTTTTGTAGAGCAACACTAACAATTTTTTAAAAAGAAATATGCTTTGCTGGATTTAACATTCAAAATTCTGTAAGGTTGGCTATGAGGTTGTCAGTTCATGAACATTGATTTGATGAAAGTAAATGTCTACCTTGTAATAGCGTGCCATGCTTAGGTCCAGATCTGTGCTGATGGATTTCTCAATATGTCTTTATAGTAATCGGAGCTCCCTTATTCTGATACAGAGCTCCAAATCCCCTGAATAGACATAGGTGCACATTTACTAGTCAGTTTACACCAGTTTTTAACGTAAACTGAGCCCAAAAACGTGAAATTGAAAGCGCATGCCTTTTTCCACAAAAATGTGCGACTTTTATCGGCACTTGGCAGTTTCGAATAGTGCAGAGAAAAGTGGGCGTGGATTACTGAAAGGCGCGACCTGCAACTTTTAAACAGATTGTTTAATACTTATTCTAGGAAATTGTGAAAAGGTTGGCGAATATCTACGTTTATTTATAGCAGGCATAGATATAATTTTCTGACTTTAGGACAGTCTAAAATGTGCCAAATTTTTTAAGAGGCGCGCATCTTTTAATAAATTTGCCGCAATTCACTCCAACAATATTTTTTTTAGCCTGGTGTATGAAACGTCTTAATAAATGTGGGCCATCGTTTTCACAAATAACATTTTGTCTGCCTTCATCCACCACTAGGGGAAGATCACATGCATACCATTACTATAGAGTTTAACCCCTTCCCGCTGCAGACATTTTTTGTTTTTATCAATTTGATTTTGTCCTCTGGCCTTCCAAAATTCATAACTTTTTTATTTTTACATCAACTTAGCCATATGAAGTAGTTTTTTTTTGCAGAACCAGTTGTTGTTTTTAACGGCACTATTTAATGTACTGGGAAACATCCCAAAAATATTTTGTGGGGTGGAATGAAAAAAACAACAAGACCTCCGTTTTTTTTTGGGTTTTGTTTTTATGGCATTCTCCATGCGGTAAAAATGAGCTGTTACCTTTATTCTGCTGGTCAATATAATTACAGCGATACCAAATTTATATATATTTTTTTATGTTTTATTATTTTTACTAAATAAATAAAAAAATTGTTAAAACATTTTTTTTACACCATCCACTTCTTTGGATACATAATGTTTTTAATGACTTTTTAATTTAAAAACTTGAAAAATTTTTTGTTGTTGTTACATATATACATATATGTGTATATATAGCAAAAAGGTAAAGAAGCAGCCCCGTTTTCCAAATACGTACAGCCATTTGCAGTATTCCCGTTTGGACAAGTGACCTGTGTACCCAGATACTTAGTTAAATCCTCCAAAACACGATACAGCACTCCTCAATAAGGGCACATTCAGACGTTGCGGAATTGCTGTTGAATTCCGCTGCGGACAGTCTGCACTGGAATTCTGCAGCAGACGTTTTTTTCATTTCTTTCTATACATTTTTCGGAAAGTTAGTTCAGACGTTGCAGAAAATAACTGTGTGGAAATCAGGCTGCGGTGCAGATCTTTCCCTCCGCAGCAGCTCATTCCATTGCGGAGAAGAAGCGGAATTTCACTGCAGATTTCAGCCTTTGCAATGCAAAAACGGAAATCTGTGGCAAGTCCGCTGTGATATCTGCAACGTCTGAATTACCTGTCAAATATGCAAATGTTGCTGCAGATTCGTTGCGTAATTGCCCCGATTCTGCACCGACATTTGCAGCGGAAAAATTCCGCCACGTCTGAACATGGCCTTAGTGAAAAAGTGGATTTATTCACCACATGCGACGTTTCAGCCCTACTCCCTGCTTGAGAAAGGCCCCACGGCGTAGGGCTGAAACGCTGCATGTGGTGAATAAATCCACTTTTTCACTTATTGAGGAGTGCTGTCTCGTGGTTTGGAGGATTTGAATATGTATATGTATAAGTATATATATATATATATATATATATATATATATATATATATATATAGATATATCTATATATATTTATTTGTATATTGTTCAAAATGTACAATCTTTTTTTTAGTCTCACTAGGGGACTTAAACATGCTATCGTAAGATCGCTTGCACAATACACTGCAATACTTTTGTGCTGAATTGTATTGCGCATTTTGAGCCCTCGTATTAAGCCCGCTATTGATAGCGCCCAGGATCAGAGCTGTTGCTGATCCCAGTTGCAGCGAGGTGTCAGCTGTAATATACAGTTGACACCCGCAGCATATGAGGAAATGTCTCAGCTTCTGAGCCCGCTCCATTCCAACCTCCCGATTATGTGAAGGGGTAAATGTATGAACAGTATGCAGTAAGTAAGCAAGCGCCTAAGCTCCCGAAAGTAGCGGCAGCAGGTAGACATGATTTTAACTTCATTTATTTAAACGATTTGGAGTGCTGTATCAGAAAAACGTAATTCGGACTAATATAGAGATATACTAAGAAATGCATAAGCACAGAAATCTGGTCCTATTTAGATTACAATAAAAAACAAAAAAACAACAACTTGGTGGGTAAGAATAGACATTCACTTCTAATCATTTCTAAAAAATGTTTCACAACATTTTTGATATTCTTGATGTAGATCACTACCACTTCTTACAAAAGTTCGGGGATCTCTGGTGTAGACATAAACATTGTACTACTGCATTGCTTGGTAACTGTTGTAGTGTTCTGAAATAATCTGTTTAAGGACAACATAGATAACAAATAAAACAGTATGTGACATCACGTTATTGAATAGTTCAGAGAGTAACATAGTATCATGTATAAATAACACAGACTTGACTTACTAAAGTTGGCCATAGATGTAACAAGTTTTTGTCAATATGACAAATGATGTAAAAACTTTAGTCAACAAATTAGACAACTGAAAATCCCCAACCAATATAGTGAATTATTGTGTTATGACATGTACCGTCATTATTGTTACAGATACCTAGCTTTGCCTATCAGACAAAAAAGGTTGCTACTCCTCTGGCCACTTTAAGAGTTATGTTAAAGGTGGAGGTACAATTATAATAAACGTACATACTGATTTTATCTAAAATAACCATCATGGCAGTTTGTTGTCACTCAGGACAACACTTAACATGCAGCTGCATTGCTTTCATATTGTTAAATTAGGCTGAGCTGCAATACCGGACACAGCCCATGCATAAGAGTGGCGCTGCTTCTGAAAAAAAAAAAAAAGGGTACCCTTTTTCTAATATCACACAATTTGTAAGCCAAAATAAAGCAAACAGAGGCAACTGGTATTTGTCCTGACAACCTAAAAAAATGTGCCAATATAGCCAGTTAGGCAACCTACATATTGTTAAACATGCTACCTGTTAAAGAGAATCTGTCACCTGCCTGAAAAACTGCAGCTGACATCTCAGTTAGATTGCAGGCGCCTCACAGCTGCCGCTTTTTATTCTTTCTTCTAGCCCCCACCGTTGCTGAGATATTGGGGCCGTTAGTTCTGGTGTCTGATATGCAAATAAGGCCTTTGACTGTCAAGTGGGCTGGTAACACCTGTCACTTGATAAGGGGTAACTGCCCACTTGACAGGCAAAGGCCTCATTTGCATATCGGACACCAGAACTAACGGCCCCAATATCTCAGGTACGGTGGGGGCTAGGAAAAAAAAAGTATCGGAATCTGTGAGGCGCTTGCACTCTGAGATGTCAACCGCAGTTTTTTGGGCAGATGACAGGTCCTCTTTAAATGATGCTTGCACCAACAGTCGTTCCTTTACATTGTTTTTCAATCTATAAAATAAAAGGGCCTTGTATTGCTGTTTGTTTGTTAGATTGTTTGAAATAATATAACTTTGGATAACTGTACCTCCAGCTTTATATTTAATATTTTTTAATAATTTGTTTTCAATTTTTTTTAGACCATTAGCACATAAAAACGTGCACATTTTTATTATTAAATTTGATTAATGGCCTTTTTTGCATATAAGTTTTTACATCAGTTAACCCACTATTACAGTACTTTCTAAGAGTTACAATTGAATCAAATGGGTTGTCCCAAGAATCATTATTACATTTCTCTGTCAAATCACGCAACTAAAACAATTTCTTAATTGTAACTGTTTTAAAAAAAAACTATATATATGCTCCTGTGCACGATATTGCTGTAAAACACTTGTTACGGCGCCCCCTGGTTGTTATTGGATTCCTTTTCAAAACATCCACCTTATGAGTCCAGTAGCTCAGTCTCACCTCCCCGATCCTTCGGGCAGCGGAGTGATTCCTGCTGCTGTGCAGGCCAACCAATAAGAATCATCTCTCTAAAAGTGGCTTCTTCACACCAGCAATTAGCGGGACATTCTGAGTGCAAATCAAAAGACCACCAGGGGCGCCATAACAAACAAGTAACTGCAATATATAAACATGCAGTAGGTGCATTTTTGTGTGATCTAACAGAGACGTGTAATATTTCATTGTGGGTCAAACCCTTTAACTAATGCTGTCTAAAGTTTTCCCTTGCAGCAGTTTTAGCACTCTGAAGTTGTTTATTTTTCATGTCTACAGATGTAACAGAGCTGACTATGTCATTTAACTGTTTCTTTTGTGCATCATCATACCTCCGTATGTTTACCTGGAGTCCTATAAAAAACTATAGATAGCACATTGTAATATAAAGAAAACTTTGGGTCAAATGACAAACAGCTCAGCTGCATCCGTATCATGACAAGGTTACAAACCTCTCTGTGGAGTGCACATAAAATCTAGCTAAAGTGTAATCAGTGCTTTGTATAAAACATACAAAAGAAAATAAAAATAATAAAGTGCTACATTCAAACCTTGTACCGTACAGTAGTAATGCACATGAATCTATTAGAGCAGCTAAATTGTTAAAAAAAAATCTCTATGCAGTTATGTCAGTTCCCAAATCTACACAAGATGAGAAAAAAAGATGTAGTAAAAACTGATCACTGCATGCCATCACTTGTAGAATACCACAATGCCTTGTTACCATTAGTGTTATGCTACTATGCCACTATAGTATCTGTTCTGATGGTTTGTGGGTTGGCACGTGCGGAATAAACGGGCCCTGCCCATTTATATGACATTAATTTCATTCAAAAAATTGTCTATAAAAATGTCTTTAGCAAAAGGCATAAAAGTCACTGAACGCAAACCACACGGAGTGATGAGGGTCACCTAAACCATGGATGATCCTAAAACTTGTACTTGAATGCTTCATGCACTGCCAGATTCCCAATGCCAATAGTAATGTCTTCTGGTTTTTCCCGAGTATAGGTTACTGTCCTTGAGTACACACTGTGCAAGCTACTTTTATCCTTTGGGGAAGAAAAGATAATAGAGTTACTATGAGGCTGGGTTCACACGTGGCGGAATTTCACTTAAATTCCGCTGCGGACACTCCGCAGCGTTAATCCGCAGCGGAGCCGTTTGTCCATTGACTTACACTTTAATTTAGCAGTGTTCGTTTAGACGAGGCGTAAAATTCCGCTGCGGAGCATAGGCTGCGGAGCGGAATTTGGTGTCCGCAGCATGCTCTGTCTGTTGCGGAGCAGTGGCGGACTCATGGCGGAATTTCTCCATTGACTTCAATGGAGATTCTAATTTCCGCAATGAAGTCCGCAGCTGTCATGCACATGTTATGTGTGCTGCGGATCCGTCTTGCTTTTTTAACTTGACATTTCTTCATTCTGGCTGGACCTATGTATTTCTAGGTCTACAGCCAGACTGAGGAAGTCAATGGGGCTCCCGTAATGACGGGAGCGTTGCTAGGAGACGTCAGTAAATAGTCACTGTCCAGGGTGCTGAAAGAGTTAAGCGATCGGCAGTAACTGTTTCTGCACCCTGGACAGTGACTACCGATCCCAATATACATGTATCTGTAAAAAAAAATGAAGTTCATACTTACCGAGAACTCCCTGCTTCTGTCTCCAGTCCGGCCTCCCAGGATGACGTTTAAGTCTAAGTGACGGCTGCAGCCAATCACAGGCTAATAACAGGCTGCAGCGGTCACATGGACTGCCGCGTCATCCAGGGAGGTCGGGCTGGATGCCGAAGGAGGGACGCGTCACCAAGACAACGGGCGGTAAGTATGAATTTCTTTGACTTTCACAAGGGAAAGTGCTGTCCCTTCTCTCTATCCTGCACTGATAGGGAGAAGGGAAGTACTTTTACCGCAGTCCGCAGCAGCTAGTCCGCATCAATTTACTGCACATTTTGTGCAGATCCGCAGCAGAATCTGCAACGCAGATTCTGTGCGGCATTGATGCGGACAGTTGCGGAGGAAATCCGCCACGTGTGGTCATGCCCTGAGAAAAACTTACGTAGAGACTTGTAAGGAGAGATTCCATACGTTGGGAATTCTTACCTTCCTGGATGTAGGAACCCTGTAGTCAGATGAAGAGGTCCTTCTGTTGTTGCATTGTAAAATACTAACTCTAATTAGAAGTATAGAAAGAAACCCAATTAAGAAGGTGGCTGTAAAAATGATGAAAAATATCTTCAAGATCCAAGGGTCCGAGAAGCATTCTGGGGGAAAAATGATAAGATGCGTGAATTTTACACTTATTTTCACGCCAGATACAACGTCCCCAGACAGGTGGAAAACACATTTTAGATTTTTACATCTTCAGAGAACAAATTCTAAGATATTCATGGCTGTCATTGTAAAGAGTCTGACTTTATCAGGGGTGTAGAAGAGAACTAAATGCAGGTATGTATAGTTACTGAGTTTCTACAACACCACTGTGTGTATGTCTATGTAATACATGTAAGGCCAGGGCTTCATAGCGACATGGCTGTGATTTATGATAAATTTGCGACTCGCACTGCAATTGAAAAAAAATATATAAAAAAAAAAAATTCTGCACTTCCCATATGGCACATTTTACTGCAACTTGCAGTCTACACCTAAGGCCGGATTCACACAAGCGTGTTAAACGTCCGTGGGACGGCTGTTGAAATAGCGGCCGTCCCACGAACCTATGTAATTGAATGTGGCCGTTCACACAGCCGTTGTTTCAACGGACCGTGTGAAGGGTCCGTGGGAAAATAGGACATGTCCGTTCTTTTCACGCATCACTCCATAGATTCTCATCTATGGGGGATGCGAGACATCGCGTCCCACAGCGCTGGGCACGGATGCACCTCGGACGTGGAAAACGACTGTTTTTCACGTCCGAGATGCGACACGCTCGTGTGAATTAGGCCTAAGGGTATGTTCACACGGTGTGTTTTCAGACGTAATTCGGGCCATTTACGCCTCAAATTACACCTGAAAAAACGGCACCATTACGCCTCCAAACATCTGCCCACTGCTTGCAATGGGATTTACTGTGTTCTGTTCCCACGAGGCGTAATTTTACACGTCATTTTCAAAATACAAATAAAAAGACGCCGCGTAAAAAGAAGTGCAGGTCATTTCTTGGGATGTTTTTGGAGCCGTTTTTCATTGACTTCATTGAAAAACAGCTCCAAAAACGGCCGTAAAATACGCCACGAAAAAAGCAAGTTGCTACAAAAACGTCTGAAAATCAGGAGCGGTTTTCGCTTGAAAACAGTTCCGCACTTTCAGACGTTTTTGAGTTTGCGTGTGAACATACCCTTATCGTTATGTAGGCTATATATAATATTGTTTAGTTATATAAAAACAAATTAACAAAACATGGCAAGTGATGGGGTGGTGTCAAATGTGCCGAGGGGACTGAAACAAATTTTTTTTTAATTAAATATATGAAATAATTTTATTAAATATATTTTCATTATCAAATATATTTTCAATATAAAAATTGGTTTAATTTTTTTTACTTAGACTAACATGCATGGAAACAGCTCATCATAGTATAGGGTCCTGAAAATATAGGAAAAACGAAAGAATGGAGGATCCAGCGCAGTTAGTTAAAATAGAACATTGTTCCAATTTTATTTGGAGTATTAAAACAAGATCAATCCCGAGTGTAATGCTTAGAGATAGATAGATAGGTGCCAACGCGTTTCAGACGCACACCACGTCCTTCCTCATGGCTTTTTGTTACACTCGGGATTGATCTTGTTTTAATACTCCAAATAAAATTGGAAGAATGTTCTATTTTAACTAACTGCGCTGGATTCCTGCATTCAACACCGTGAGCCGTCACGGAGATCCAGGCGCAGAGCGCAGAAAACCTGCATTAAAGGTGAGCTGGAGGATCCCTCCCACAGTTTCTGTTTGGTCCTTAAAATATGTCTATATGTCTCTCAAAATAATATATACGAGTCCACACACTGTAGACTTATTTCCGCTGTAGATTTTGCAGCTAAATCTGCATGTGTTATATGTGGATTTTGATGCGGATTTCACCGATATCATTTCAGCAATAGAATTGACATATTTTCTACATGTCGATGGGATTTTTAAAACCCTGTCCACATGTATTGTGCTGTGAGTTGTTGCAAATTTTGAGTGGGGAGCACGGATTGAAAATTCGTAGCAATTTTGCAGGGTGTGAATTCACGCTGTAGGTATATTCACATGTGGCAGATTTGTTGCAGAATTTTTTTTGACAGTCCCATTTATCTGAACAGAGCTTGCAGAAATCCATGTGCTTGCTGCCAAAACAGCAAATATTAAATCAATATAGGTCAATATAGGTTGCTGCCAAAACAACCACATTCGAATTAATGGAACTGATTTTCAGTCGCAGAAATTTCTGCAACAAATCTGCCGTGTGGGAATTTCAGCATTGGATGCAGAAGAGCAAACATAGAAGGCCTTCCTTTATATATTTGTTCTGTTTAGGTTCTGTTCCAGGTTTTGGCTTAAAAAAATACATGCAAAAAATATCTGCACTGTGTGAACAAGGCCAAACACTTCATTACGAACAATTCTGTTAAAAACATTACATTGAACAACTCACACTTGACATAATTACATAAAATATCAGAAAGAATTAGTAATGGAGAAATACCTATATAATACCTGTATACTTGTATACATCTGCCATTGCCACTTTTTCTATTTAACGATAGCCCTTGGGCACATTAGATGTACATGTTGGGAGAATATCCTGGTGTATAAGCCTAACCTTGGCCCAAAACGTGGTGTGAACCTAGACTTACACGTCTCTGGCTATAATGCAACTGGCTGTAGCAGGAGCCCAAATCTTACCACACCACCCTCTTAGCTGCCTACTAGCTGAAGATGGAAGAAAACAAGATGAAGTTAAAACCTGTATTCTCTGCAAGATTTGTCGTTTCAGGAGCAAGTAGAAAATCCTGCAGATTGACAAACATTGCTGGCAGAAACCTATATGTATTTGTGCACTCTGTGGACAATTTTCTACTGCATATTTCTACCATTCATTTCTAGCTTTACCGGTATATATATTTATTTCATAATTTGCCACTATGTTTGGCTATTACAGTATAATCTTTGTAATATTTTGGCTGAAAGAAGTTTATTTTCTTAAACTGACTACACAATCAATGTGCATTTACTGCAGCTCAGAATATGCTTCATTCTTAGCAAAAGCTAAAATGACCTTGAACTAACTGTAAAGATAATCTCATCATTATGAAAATGAAAAAACAAGGCCAAAACTGCCGGACTGAGAATATAATTTAAAGACAAATGGGCTTCATTTATGAAAAACTAGTGCAAAGGAAGTGTAGATGTCGTATTCCATCTGCCGATTTCAAGGGCAAGTTAGAAAATAAATATATATCTTTTGCACTGGCTTTCATTAATATGCCCATTCCTTTGCTACTGTACGTAATTTGTTTAAAATGTTAAAAGCTTCACAGCAAACAGTGACAGATGTTCCTAAAATGGAAATCCACCCAAAAGTGCTCCCCTCAAGTCTTTATAAACATATTAGAATATTTCCTTGATTTCAGACTTCCGATTTTCTAAATTATGGAGCAGTGAAATCCATTAAGTGGCACTTATTGAAATTTGCATCGTAGGAATCCTCTAACACAACATTTGAAACAAAAAGGCCATATAAATCAACATTGCTTTTCTTGAAATGTTGTGTCGGAGATTTCCAGGAAATTAAATATCCAAAGGGGTTCAATTGCTCTTTAGAGCACCGTCATGACGTGGTGGCCATAGACCTGGACCTATGACGTTATTTTCTTTTTAAACATTGTTCTTGCTGCAAGAAAATATGGGCATGGGCGTAACATTTTCACAGCAATGTCCCACGTTCAAGCTTGACAAAGGGGACTCTGATACCTCGAAAGCTGTTGTTATAGGTTGAGACAATTTTTATTTTGTTTTAAAAAAAAAAGGACATCTGAACTCTTCGAATCGTTGGAGTCTGTGTTAGGTTGGTGTCTCTCGTGTTTTTTGTGGTCGTGTATGACCATATACACTTTCTGCTTTAATGAATGACTCAAAGAGATTTTAATTAGTTAAACCTTATAATTTCTGTACTATAGGCACACCCATTCTTCTGGATATTCGTTATTGGTAGGCAAAATAATCTTACTGTACATCTAAAGTCAATTTATGACTGGATGTAACAGACCGCAAGTCAACATTCTTCTTCTAGCTTTGCCTACAGAACATGGTTTTTGTTTCCCTTTTACTGTTCTACATTTGTTGCTTTATGGAGTGATATAGATTTGTACTCTTTTAGTAATATTCCACAAGTTACATTGATACATATTATAATGTTCAGGGAAATTTTCTCAGCTGTATACTACACGTCCTGCAGGCCTTTCACTAGGTAGCTTGAGCGTTCTTAATTCCTCCCACTAGAACTAGTCTCTTGGAGATCCTCAAAGGCTGCAAGTCATCAGTCATCAACTTGTAAGATTATAATGACTTCTTCTAATTCCCCTGACTTCCTAAACACAATAGAATGTTGTTAATAAAGTGAAGGAGGAACAGTCTGTGCCTGATACAATGAGACCTTTTGATAACCTTAACATATTTGGAAAAATGACATATTATGCTGCTGTAAGTCTACAAATTACTAGACTTTCAGTTTATCGGACGGCATGACCTTGCCATTGGCGATGACCTTGTATAGCTTTGAAGTGTGTACAAGTGGTCTGGAATTCATCTAGGCAAAATCAATTCTTAGGCTACACAACTATCTTGATGTTAAAGACTCAGTAAACACAGCTTGCTCCATTTTCTTCATCATGGACAATGTCAGAGATGTTACTGACTGATTCCCAGCATGTACGAGTATATTTATAAGATCACTATAGTCTAGAACTCAGAACTTTTACATATATTTGGATGAAAATGTATGAAAATGCTTAACCCTTTTATTGTGGTCATCTCTGGGTGAACAGGTCAATTTTATTTATTGGAATGATGACAATACTTTCTGCCTGAGCTT